>NW_009648559.1:3570886-3618295 GCF_000708025.1 Charadrius vociferus
ATGACAAAGCTTTTAGATCTCTGCAAGTACAGTGTATTTCACAGAAAAGCAGCATAATACTCGAAGAAGAATTTGGTGTAGCAGTGCTGTAGATTTTTTCTTCTATTGCTTCAGTAATTTGATGGTGATCTACTTTGATGACAATTTAAGGGAGCTCTATGTTTATGAGGCAATAACAAAATCTCCTGCAAAATAAATTCCAAGGCCAAGTTGTCTATTAATATATGGTATGGCTTCTTGTGAATTAATAGAGATGAGCCGGAACAATGCCGAGGAGAAAGCAAGAGAGAGCGTGTACCTTGACTTTAAGATGGGAAGACCTGGGTTCCTTTTTCAGATAAGACCTAACATTCTCAGTCTGTAAAACGGAGAAAACGATCCAGCAGGCAATACTCCCATTTTGCGGCAGCTTCTGAGGCTTAGCAGTGGGTTCTCACTCAGCTCACTCACCAAAAGCAAGGCTTTCAGTTATTTCATTTTGAATAAAGAACTTTTTCTTTTTTTCCTCCTCTTTTTCCCTTCTTCCTAGATCTAAATCTTTTCCAGATGAATTTAACTTTTCTTTTGGAGAAGTACCTGGTGAAGCTGGGTTTGGCCACAGTTTAGGGACTCCCTGAGGAGCACGCAGGAGTTCAGTACACGCTGTGTAGGTACCAAACCAAGCACACAATTTAAATGCCCTAGCACTGCAAAGCAACCAGTTACTACAGTCCAGCACACACATATGAGTATGATTCCATAACCTTGGAGAATTGGATTGGATCAGTTTATTTAATTTCAGCGAAATTAAGTGACAATGCATGGTCACGAGCAGTATACAAGGCAAAACCAGTTGCCAGATGAAGCATCCACCAGGTCTGAAAGTCACTATCAGCTAACTGTGCAGGACAAGCACTCTTGCAGTTACACAAACAGCTAAATAAATATGGATTTCAAAGTTCTTCCCACTTTTATCAAATTCAGCTGTTGCCAAGGCCTAGAGCAAGAGAGAGGGAGGTGAATGAGATGGCAATGAGCTTCTCAACCTCAATGAGTGCCATCTGGGTGGGTGGAGAAAGGGCTCTCTTCTAAAGTAGATGCATTTGGGTTACTGAAGTTGACACAGGTTCTTTGCATGAGCTGTCTGCATGGAGCTACCTGACCACTTAAGATTAAAGTTGCCGTTTATAAGAATATAAAGTTTGACCTGTAATAATTTCCTTTTCTGGGTGCTTAAAGGACTAAGCGGGTCTTTCCCCAATTCAGAAACTGCAGGTTGGCTGCAGAGCACTCAAGAGGAGAGATTCCGCTTTCCCTGGGCCATGGGCCTCCACAGCTCCCTACGTGGAGGAAAATCCTTGCAGAGAAACCAGAGTGGGAGCTTGCACAGACGTAGAGAATCGCCCCAAACCTATGTGTGTGCATCCACTGTCTCAAAACACACACACGCATACCTTTTTTGCTTTTGCTCAAATTCAGCAAAGTGTAAGTGTCCTGAAATGCACTTCAGATGATGTGAAGGATAAAAATGTCTCTGTCTTGCCTGTGCCAGTTTATTGCTAATGCGGGCAGATGATTCATCAATGGATGAAATGAGATTTTCAAGTTCTTTTAAAATGATGAGGTAGTTTTCAGAGCTCACACAGTTTGTGACTAGATACATGATTTATGAATATATTTGTCAAGTAATATATTTGACAAGTTTTAAAAACATTTCTCACTAATTGCTTTTATTAATCATCAGTCCTGAAAGGGGAATAGCAAGATAAGATTATAGTTTACAATTTGGTTTTTTCTAGTCTCTCTCTTGTCATAGCCCCAAGAAAGGGATGTGGCAATATAAACACTGGATCCACGTCTCCCTGTGATTTTTCTTTGGTTTATTCTTGATTTTCTTTGTTCAAGCTAGACTCAACCTTGCCAGTGAAACTAGACAGGTGATTGGCCAGTTTCAAACTTCAGTTTCGTAATTGACTGGTGCGATTACGATTGCTTTCAGCACCGTGTGACTCTTTTAAAGCTCTTTGATTTTTTGTTTTGATTTCACTCTAAACCATGCCTATGTTTCCATCTATTCCTTACTGGGTCCCATTCAGAAATATCATTTTCAGGATTACATTTTCCTATTAAAGGCCTGATTGAAAGATGGATTCAGGGCTCAGACACACGCTCACTTAACAAAGCAGATGCAGCAATTTCCTCAAGCTGTTTGTTACCACCTGCTTGTCAGACACTGTGTCCCGCCAAGGAATGGACGGAGCAGACCGTGTGAGCGTTCGGTAGCTGCTTCAGTGCAAAGTCCTGTGGCTTAGTTAAATTCCCTGGGCATGTTCCTTTCCATCTGCAGAAGGCTAAGCCTCAAACATGCATTTAAGGCCCACTGACATAGACTGGAAGTATTAATGGTCTGAGCAGTTTTCCTGATTGAGACAAGAGTTTCCAGTCCTGTGAGGAGCTAAGCCGGAGGACTTCCAAACCTGTCCCAGGCAGCCACTGGGGTTCTGCTTGGGCAGAGGAGTGTGCCAGCACCAGTGCTGGTGCAGGACCAGGTGCTCAGGCGGAGCACACGCATCCCCTCCTGTGTACTGATGCTCATTACCAGGCCCAGCTGCTTTTTACCGCCCCTCTGCCAACCATTGCTGCCCCGTAACTCTGCCGGCAGAATGGATCACGTGCCTCTTCCCTCTGCTCTCTGGGCAAAATCAGGCAGCCGGCTTAACCACCTGCTTAGACTATTTAAACCTAATGTAGTTTTAAATCCATGACAGCCGAGAGGAAAAACAAGGAGAAGTCTTGGAGACCATTCTGCTGAATAGATGTGGGGAAATTTCTGACACCGGACTGGTAACCGGGGAAAGTAAACCAGGGATGTCTTAAACCACAGTAATGGGTTGTAAACTGATGTTGTGGGTTCACAACCACTTCTCTGGGACTACTGGGGGAGGGGAGAGAGAGAGAGGGAGAGAGAGAGGTTACACTCAGATGTAAATCTCTGCAAGATCAGCATGTACACACCCTTCACAAACCTGCTCATGCAGCCTGTTTATAAGCCTACAAGGAGTTGTTGATTCTGTTTGTCTTAATAACACAAATACATTTTTTGGAACTTAAGTTTTGGAACTTAATGCAGTCTGCTACACTATCTTTCACTAAAAAATAAAACAGAACAACATACAAGGCATAGCACCAGCTGGTGCTGTGAAGGGAGACCATTCTATTGAGCGCAAGAACTTGTGCATATACATGGAACAAACTTAGTTTCTGAGAACATGCTTTACTTAGACCCAGCCCTGCACACACACTCCACCAGGCTTACTGGCATAGGACAAAGTTACTGCCCGATCCAATCCTTACAGATAAGAGCCACTCCTCTGCAAAAGATATTTTCTTACTACTCTTTCTTAGCATTGAAAATCCATTGCTGAGACACAAAATTGAACAGTCAGCTTTACTTGATTTGTGGCATGGTATGCTTTTTTTTCCTTTTATATACATTTTAAAGTTATTTTGGTCTTCAGCAGAGAATAAGCTGTGGTATTGTCACCCAAACAGCTCAAAAATGCCAGCTACAGCAAGCAGGGTGAGCAGAGGCACTTCAGAAACTAATGAGAGTGGAGAGATCTGCATATTCATAGCAGGAGCTGCATATGCAAACTGAGCAACTGCCACCAATGGGCGAGGTGATTACTGTTTATTTACAGGGGGAGAGAAATGAATTCTAACTGGCTAAGACACTCTTGTTATTGTGAAGTACATATTTGGCTACAGCAAATGGCTTCAAATCAGAAAAATGACATTTTTGTGCTGGCTGTTTACAAGCAGGATGTAGTTAGTGTAAGGCACCCACAGCTGCAGTAGCTGCAGGTTTTCAAGGCCAGACTCAAATGTATCAGACTTTATCATTAGGTTTAATATTTGCTATACCGAAGGATGTACAGTGTTTTACAGGGAACCCAAGAAAATAACTTGACTGATTGGCCGGCATTCAATATTGTATGACAGTTCATTGCTTTCAAGAGAATTTGTATCCTCACCTGAAATGTTTATCACAGCATCACAGGCCCAGTCCTGTTTTTGATAAAGTCAATGTCATCAGCTTTGGTAAATGCGCAACTGGGTCTGCACTCAATAAAACTGAAAACTGGGAAACCTCTTCAATATTAAGAGTGAGTTTGGCTGAGATGAGGGTTAGAACTTCAGGGCCTGTTGCTGACTGCCTGACCCCAATGGGATTGCAGGTAGAAATGGGCAAGGACACGGGTAGCAGTGAGATGATGGGACAGCATCAGATATACAGCTTTCTAGAAAGACAGATGCAGCTTTAATCCACAACTCACCCAACAGATATTTTCCTAACATTAGTAATAAAGTTGGTAGGAGTGGTTTGAAGAAATCACAGAGAAAAGTTATCTTTTGCATAATTATGCTACACCAATTCTTGTTTCTGACAAGAAGAACATTCTGGAGATAAGAGCAGCTTTCTAAGGCTAAAAAAAAAAGAAAGGAAGATATGTGGGACTATATGTAAATACAGTATAAGGACATAGTAGTTAACATGCATTTTACTGATGGGACCACAGCTGGAGTGCTGTATCCAATGCTGGGGTCCCCAGTACAAGGAAGACGTAGACGTCCTGGACTAAGTCCAGTGAAGGAGCAAGAAGATGATTAAGGTCTTGGAGCATCTGCCAGACAAGGAGAGAACTGGGTTTGTTCAGCCTGGAGAAGAGAACGTTCAAGGGAATCTTACTGATGTCTGTAAATTACTTGATGGGCGGATGTATAGAAAACAGAGCCAGACTCTTCTCAGCAGTGCTCAAGGAAAAGAGGCAATGGGCACAAATAGAAATACAAGAAATTCCATTTAAACATAAGGAAACCCCTTTTTTAACTGTAAGGTCAGAGACTAGAACAGGTTGCTTAGAGAGGTTGTGGAGCCTCCGTCCTTGGAGATGCTCAAAACCCAGCTGGACACAGTCCTTTGGCATCCTTTTCTGGCTGATCCAGCTCTGAGCAGTGGGGTTGGACTAGATGATGTCTAGAGGTGTCTTCCAACCTCAGATATTCTGTGTGATTTGATGACTATTTTATATAGGGAGCAACTACGAATCATCAGCTTGTTTATTATTTACAGAACTTTGTCAGAGGCATTTATGGGTAAGGAATATTATTTTTGCAAGTTGGCATTGCGTGGACAAGTACTGACTGCATCTCAATGTGATTCAGGAACTACAGTACTGAAATCTGTAAGCAGTTGATGGAAGTTGTGCTCCAACCTGGTATATGTAGAGTTTGCCTTTGACTCCACTAATATCTAATGCAATTTACCTTCTGCCAGCAAAAGACATTCCTTTGAGCCCAACAGAAAATTGCAGTGAGTGGGCCATCATATTCATACAACATTGTAAAGGCCAGCTTTTCTTGGTTTTTTTTTCCCCCTCACATCTACCAGTGATAGTACTAATAAGTTTTGATACAAGAGAACAATTTGTTACTTTAGAATTAGCACCTGACTGCTCTTTGTATGGAAATAAGGTTATTCTGCTCTAATGATATTGCTGAGCTGAATGCACAGTCTGAAGTTCATGACCCATTGAAATGTTGATTTATGGACCTTTCTTGCAAATTAGCTGTGTTAACATCATACATAATATATTTCTATCATTAGACCTTTGAAAGGAGTTTTCTTTTGCAATATTCTTCTCGTCTGTTGGGGATACTTTTGTTCCCTCAACATTGCCCCATATACGAGGGTTTACATTATACAGTGCACTAGAAACCTCTTAAGTTTCTGCTTTCAGATAAATGCTAGGTGGTGTCCATGCTCAGTCCACTTGTGTGGATGTTACAGTGGAAAGCCTTTCTTCTGTACTATCACCAGTTTACATACGGTCTCAGCTCTGGGAAGAGAGGTCACGTTGTCAAGATCTGCACCGAGATGTGATAGAGAAAGAAATAAGAGGAAAAATTGCAAGACTTAGCAGAATGGCTAAGGAAGCTGCAACATGATGATATCTGCTCCTACATCTCCCCTTGTATTCTTGTCTGTGCTCAATGTTAAACTTGTTACATGAGAAGAAAAATCAATGCGGGATCAAAGAATTAGGGAGATATTATGGTGGATCAAGAAGCATTTTGCTTATGTAGGATTATAATATGAAAGGCAAAAATATGTAGGTGGAACAAAAAATGCTGGGAAATGGGAACAGTGTGGTGTGGATTTCCCTCTGTTGCGTTTCCACTGAATTTCATTCATTGAAAATGCTCAATATATGGCAAATATTTGGGAGACCAGTGCCAGAGCAGTATTTTGTGTATTATGTGGATGGAAGTGTACTGGGAATCTGGTCAGCAGTGTAATTGTTTATATTCATTATAAACAATCTGTGTTATTTGGCAGCATACCCTGCCTTTCGGAGTTGACTCTTGTTGCTGCTGAGAGAATTCCATCAACTGGTTGTAATTTTACTTTGGGGGCATACAAAAGTACACTGTATTTCTTCCAAATTACCTGTGGGAGAAACATGAAGAATACACTAAAGGCCCCTTACTCTTGTGGGACCTCTTTTGGCCTTCTTTCAACAGTCTCTAAGGACCATAAGAGGACGCAGAATAAGTTTAGTTTGTGTGTGCCTTATAGCCTGTTATATACTCTGCATCTTCTTTCCCAGTTTTAATCTCCAACTACTTTCAGCTTAAATAGTGATAGCAGATAAAATAATGAAGAGAATTGCTATTGAAGGTAAAATGGGGCATGGGGTGGGGGAAAATATCTTGCTGTGAAAAAGTTAAGTCCCTATTTGGCTTTAAAGATGAAGCAAGTACTATAGAAGCCATTTTTCTGAGCCCTCTACACAGGGGCGAGTTTATCCCAGACATTTAAGTATGGTTTTTGCAAGACGGGACTTTGCATTTGTCATAGCTACTCTGCACCTGAAGCACTTACTTGTGCTTAGTGTAAATATGTACTTGTGCTCCTGCCTAGAACAAGGGGAGTGTAAAAGATTTTCTACCTATCAGATATTTGGGAGATTCCAAACAATCATCTACTCTATGAGGAGAAACTACGTCTTCTGCCTTTTTTTTTTACTTTTGCCTAAAAGAGCAGAGAAAAGGCCTGACAACGAATTAGCCAGTAAGCTTCAAAATCTTCCACCTCATAGTCTCAACTCTGCCCAGAATGGGTCAAAGCAAGGACTCAAAACCTGAACTTTGACATCCCACATGGGTGTTCTAACAACTAGGAACTCATCACTCGAAAGGAGGATTTCTCTGTCACTCCTGAGCTGTTCCAATTTGTAGGAATAATTACATATTCATTAAACTTAATGAGAGATGGATTCTACAGTACGGCAAGTTTCAGCATTCACCTTCATTGTCGCTGATGCAGGTTTGAGTCTCTGCTCCAATGACTCCTCAGAGCAAACAGGCACGGCTGAATTGCTGGACTGGGATTGCTTTTGCTTGACTGACATTTTCCAGAGCAAAAAAGAAACCCTAAACCAAACTGTTGAAAGAGGCCTGACCAGCTCTGCATGAGTCCTGCTACATCCCTGCTACTTCTCTGACCACAGACCTGATCATACTCAAGCAAGAATATTATAAGAACATGTCCCTGCCAGCCAGCAGTGTTTTAGAAAAGCATTTCATGAGCACGCACAGTTTTACTTCCTCTCCCATACTGTCAGCCTCCACTGCGGGGGAATGTGTTTGTGCTTGCACCTGCGCCTAGAGATCACAACTGCACAAGAACATGAAGAAGGTTTTCCACAAACATTAGGTGCTTTGAAAAATTTCCAATAGTTTTCTGTTTTCTCGGCTTTCTCCCCTTGCGTCTTTTTGCTAAGCCTGTGCTTGTCATGCGTGTAAGCTTCAACGTGAGAAAGACTCTTATTCTGAAAGTAGCTGTTTCTACTATGGGAGAGTGAATTAGCTTTGGCTGTGATCTTCCTCCAGGAAGGTGAGGCTCTGCCCTCAGCTTACAGCCAGGCTGTCCCGGCTCCACTGAGTTTGACCCAAGGACGGAATTCAGTTCCTTGTAATCTCTGGTGCTAGACGCTCGCTTTAGTGCTCCTTTAGCAAGTTTGCCTCTTTCCCCATCCTTCCTGCTCTTGGAAAGTGCAGGAGGAGCTTCTCTAAATTTTAATCAGGTGCTTTTCATTTGTTCAGTACCCGAAGAGCAGGATTTATTTACTGAGGATTTAAATTTCTCTGAAGTAGAGAGAAACCAAATAGCACTGCTCTTTAAGCATGCCTCCACATTTAGAAAGCATTGGATTACACTTTCCATTTGAAGCTTTTCTTCTTAAAAACTAATTCAGACATTTCTCCTGAGACTTTCCCGGCACTGCCCCCTCCTTGTAACCCAATCCACCTCTGCCTAAGAGCACAGCTCGCTACTTGCCAGGTGTGCAGGCATGTTTGTCACAGAAAAGAGGTAAGACATAACCACTGGCAACATGAGCTCTGGAAAGGCATTCAAAGAGCGCTTTATATATTTTTAAGTATAAGGTGTGTGCTGCTTTGCTAATGGGATTCAGTAACTCGATTTTACTGTAAATGCACCTTTTCCTCTGTTGGCTGTGAATGAGAAATTAATTTTATTGACTTTTTGGATGGCTTTTGATTAGAGATGAATCTCTTCCCGCAGGCATCCTCTGACATCCTTCCTTTACCTGAGTGCTATCAGAACTAGTAGGAGGCAACCACCATTTCTATTTGAATGAATTCTCTTGTTATTATAGTGTCAGGCACTCAGCATTGTCTGACCCTGCAATCTAGAGGCCCAGACTTTCTGCACTCCTGGGAAATAGTTCCGAAAAATAGTGATAACTAAGATAATAATAATTCTCAGCACTCCTGTAAAGCTTTTAATCCACTGATCTCAAACCAGATACCGGCACTTACTATTTGAGGAAAGCTAAATATGTGGCATGAGGGATCCTGAAGCCTGCAGAACGCTGTGCACTGGGCTGTTACAAAGGACAATGGGCAGTTGTATTGGGTAACACACTGATCTCACTGCACTTAATGGCAAAATGACTTCAGTGGAGCCATAAACACAAAAAAGTGTTGTGAAAAATATCGTCATGGTCTCTGTATTCAAAATATGCCTTTTGTAGCAAAACACTGGAAACTGTAATGCAGATGTTTGCTATCTGTTGCATATCTTGCATGTCAGACTTACCAACTCTTTGGCTTCTTTGTCTATCTAATTTCTTTCAAATTTGAATATGCATCGATACAACCTAGTAAAGAAAGTGAAATATTGCAAAAATACCCTGCAAATATCATCATTATTTCAGACGGATTTACTTGTACACCAGATTTTTTTTTTGTTTGCATTTCACAGAAATTCAAGGAACCTCTTTTTTTGGCACCAGCATTAATGGTAAAGTGTTGTTGAAGAGATTGTGGTGAAGAAAAAATTTGGACGTGTACATACTGATATTTGCTCTGGAAACGTAGGCAAACACACACAACTAGGAGGGAGACAGATAATCATGTACCTATATGACAAACTATAGCTAACCAATGCTACAGTACCTTATAGCCTCAGAGACAAATTCCAATCAATCCAAACTGTTAAGAATTGGAAAAAAATCCCTAATTCTAAAATAGGTTTGAATAGCAAACATTTCTGAAGCATCTGTGATCTGCTTATGGGTTTTCTACAAGCAGAAGGAAAAACTAAATTTCCTTGATAAATGACTTATTGTTAATTATTCACTGAGTCCCATTCTCCCACCTACTTTAATGAACTCTAATATAGTGAATGTTAATACTCAATATAATGAAAGTAAATTTTCACCCTCAGTGCAGAGTGAATGGTACAATCGCTTTATTCTTTTATTCACAAAGTGTCAGTCATTCATTTCAACTCTGGATCATTCAATAGAACTAAGATGTGCAGTGAATGCGATTCCAGTCATGTCATCCTGTTAGTGCAAAGTGATTCTCAATAGTACTTGACAGCATGCTGCTGGATTGGCTCAGTGCATTAAAACAAACCAAATTATTCTGGTTTTATGTACATGTTGACATACTAGTAAATTGTTTTAATAGCCTGTACTCATGAAGGTGTATATCTTTGCAGTTAAATTCCAATACATTGTAAAGTATACTTTACATCATAGAAAGTATCACTCTCAGGAAAACTGTAATCACAAAGTTTAGACTCAAAAAATATAGTAATGCTAACTGCTTTATCTGATCTTTGAATAGCCATCAAAAGCGTGTGACTAAATCAGAAGTGAGTAGTCCAAGACACAGCTTTGGAGCTAGGGCAATATAATGCGCTGTCAGTTACAGCCCAATTAAATGGTATTCCACTTCGCTATTTGTGGCTATAACTGCAGCCTTGATGAAAACCAAACCAAGATGTTTTTTTACTTAATCCTCAAAAATAATTTCCTTTAAGCCGTCTTTAGACCAGATCCATATCTTATGTCAAACAAAGGAGATGATGAATACTTCCCTCAGTTAATACCACTTTCATGTGAAGGGTGTGCACTGGCCTAGCAAAGCAATAAATAAATCCACAATGATGAATACCGGCACTCTTTACTCCTTATTCCTGCCTCTGCTTTCAGCTCCATGCTGCCGTGCCAACTCAGATGTACAGAAAATATTCTTATTATGTGTCCTGTTTATGAAGATTGACCTGTTTCCTCCAACTTGTGGTGGTCCTTAAAGCCCAGGAGGAAATAATTCACCTCACTAACCTTTAGGGACTTAAGTGCACAGATGACTTGCTGGTGTTTTTAATTGGTTCAGCTGTATAAGTTTGATGTGGTTTGCTATACTTGCTGCTTTTGTTATGAAACATCAAAACACCCAGGAAATCTTATTTAAATGCATGTCCAACCTCTCATCTACCCACGCAGCTATTACTGTATTGTGGTTTTCAAAATTTGATCAGAGGGGGGTCTTCCAATTACCAGATGAATTAAGATTCATTCCTTGAGTCCAGATACTGAGGGGCAACACACATTGCTGATGCCAGACAGAAATCTTGCCTCGCACTAGCGTATCTCACTGATGTACCTATTCTTTGCCTGATTGCGTTCACATCCACCTCTCTGTAGGACTTGGTGTCATCTCTCAAAATAGCTGAACCTTTGCCACTTAAGCATGTGATCTGACTCCTTTCAGAGCAAAGATAATTCCTAAAAGCCCTAGAAAATTGGTGTCTTCAATTTGAATACATTCAGCATTAGAAATATATGAGCTACATCTACTTTGGGAGGCAGAGAAGGGGATGGGGTGATGGGGCATTCCAAGAGTGGGAGTGGGTCATTTAGGGGTCCCTTTATTTTAAAATTGCATAGTTTCTAGCAGGAGAACCACAATCATGCTGCAAACCTGTCTACAGGGGAGCCAGATCAGAAAATCTTACAGGCAAGATCTGCAGGGTGAAGTTATTCTCAAAATTACTAATTTTAGCTACTAGTCCATTGGTATGTTTTATTCTGCAGCATTGGTTGGGAATCACCGTATGTTCAGGGAAGCGCTATAGAGCTACAAGTGGTTTGCGTTTTACAAACACTGATCAAATGTGGTATTAAACAGACAATGCAGATTTCTTCATGGCATGGCTGTCCACTTTGTCCTACTCACCTGAATGTCTGTCTCCTTAGCAAAATTTTTGACAAATGGGAGAATTCTTATTAAATGCATGCTTTTGGTTGATTCCGTCTGAACACTGAACTTTTTTTGTTATATGAGAATATATAGAGAGAATAACAAATTTTAGAACAGTAGAAAATAAAAATAAAACAATCATACAAATACTCTGGAACTGCCAGGACACTGGAATGTGGAGATTTGAGGTTGTCGTGGTTTAGCCCCGTCTGGCAATGAGGACCACGCAGCTGCTCACTCACTTCCCCCGGTTGGGATGGGGAAGAGATTTGGAAGAGTAAAAGCGAGAAAACTTGTGTGTTGAGATAAAGACAGTCTAGTAAGTAAAGCAAAAGCTGCATGCACAAGCAAAGCAAAACAAGGAATTCATTCACCACTTCCCATCGGCCGGCAGGTGTTCAGCCATCTCCAGGAAAGCAGAGTTAATAGTTACTTGGGAAGACAAACACCATAACTCTGAATGTCCCCTGCTTCCTACTTCTTCCCCCCCCCCCAGCTTTATATACTGAGCATGATGTCACACGGCATGGGATATTCCTTTGGTCAGCTGGGGTCAGCTGTCCCAGCTGCATCTCCTCCCAGCTTCTTGTGTGCTCCCAGCCTGCTCGATGGAGGGGGGGAATGTGAGGAGCAAAAAAGGCCTTAACTGCTTAGCAACAACCAAAACCACTAGTGCGCTATCAACATTGCTTGCATCCCAAATCCAGAACACAGCACTATACCAGCTGCTAGTAAGAAAGTTAACTCTATCGCAACTGAAACCATGACAGAGGTGGTTTGCAAAACACCCACAAATGAAACCTGATATATTGGTTACAGTCCCTCATGTGATGGGCTTTCTCCTTCAGACCTCATGGATGCTTTGTAACATCCTCAAACCGCTAATGATACATCCTCAAAGTGCAATGCTTCACTTTCTGCACAGAAACTATTCATTGGCTTCTAAAGTGCTAAAACTCTCTGCAAAGATGCACTATAACCATTAACAGCACAGGGAAAACATGATTTATTTACATTTCAATCACTGATTAAACAATAGTATCTAAGATAACAATCATAACTGAACTAGGGAAAGGGTAGAGGATGCAGAGTTCTGTAGAATGTAGAAATAAAAAGCCTGTTTGCTTGCATTTTTCATGATGGGAACTTGATAGACAAGAAATAATGATAGTGGCAGAAACGCAACAGAGAGATTCTCTTCTGCAAGAAAGAAGCCAGACCATACACAGTTTCTCTCATACTAAGAAAGCACAGGTTATTAGGCATATGCCGTTCTTGTATGTGTGAGATAAAGTGGGCCAATGGAAATATTGTGTTTGTATTAGTATATTCCACTTGCTATAGAATATAATACAGTTGTGGCAGGAATATTATTACTTGTTTTTTTCTTTTACTGTAAGTGATATGTTTTATAATACTTATTCTTTGAAGAATACCTAAAAGATTTGGTTTTGTCCTTATTTCTGTTACTCAAGGGTCAGAAGTTGTTCCCATTAAAATAAGTATATTTTGAGTTTGACTGCAGTAGTGTCAGGGTGCAATCCCAGCACAATCTGGCTGTAGATTACTGTATTTATCCAGTTTTCACAATTCAGTAAATACTATTGATCTCCTCTGCATAAAGTTTGTGGTCAGCTAAAAGGTGCTCATGTCCATTAGAAATGAGCATGTTTTATTGGCTAAACTGCTTAAAGGGTAATATATCAAATATATCAAAAGTATATTTAGCAATACCAGAGATTTTACAAATTTCAGTCTTAGTTTCTCCATTTTTTTTAAAAGCACACATATACTGTCACAGTAGCAATCCCAACATCAACTGCTACATACCAAGTCATTATCACTTGAATAAAGCGATGGAAGGGAGACTGAGGGAAAAGGGATCAACCAGGTTTGGCACAAGTCTGGTCTGTTCACTTAGACATGGACATGCTCCCATTTCTGGTTCTGGAGGTAACAGCTTACTCTGATCAGCCAGCTGAACTTCTTCAACAGTCACCTCCCACCTCTAACCCTTCAAGTCCGCACATTTTGCATAGTGAGGATTTGCTTTGGCTGAAAGGAAGGAGGGAGGCATTGCCACAGCAGTTAAACTGGCAGCCTGGAGTGAACAGTAACTTCTTGCAGGCAGGCTGTAACAAACCACTAGAAGCAGTAGAGAATGTGTGCCCAGAATCGTGATTTTTAAAAAATCAGGACGAAAAAACCCAAACTAAATGCCAAAAAAAAAATAAAATCCTTCTCCATATTTTTATATACAAAATCCACTCCAAAGTTCATTAAAGTACATAGCTTCAGTAATCATCGAATCATAGAATCACGAATCATAGATTCATGAATCAGGCAGCCTTTATGTCCAGGACTGAATTATGATCCAGTACTAAAATTTTCTGGAGTGGAACCAACTCCAAACCTCTGGCCTGCTGCTAATGACATGGCATCAGCCTGCCTGAAAATATTATTCCATCCTACTGCCACGTACAAATCATACAACAAAGAAGCTGTTCAAGTGAAAACAAAGCCTAGGAGCAACCTGCTTGTTGCATCCATTCTTTTTGTTTTAGTGTTGGGTTTTTTTGTTTTAATGTTCACAAAAGCTATTACAAATTATTTAGGTCTTAAACTTCTCCTGGCTGTATACATGCAGCTCCCAGTGGTGTTAGGAGAAATTAGTCACTCTTCACATGAATGATAAAGACAAACGATGTGATTCATCTCACCTAACTTCAGCCACAGGCATTTGGAGTGATATGTTCAGTTAAAGGAATTTAACAGACGTATAGGTTCCAGTCCTTCTGGCTGAAGAGATGAGTGCCCTCAGCCCATACCACTGGTCATTACTTTCCCTCTCCTGGAGGTTACTGCTCCCTCTGGTTGGCCAGCTCAGCTACCTGTGGGAGCACCCCCAAATTTACGCCAATTAAAGTGAACCAGATTAGCTTGAAAAGTTTCACATTAAAAGATATCAGCCTCTTTCTGCTGCAGATGGAAGAAGGCTACAAAAAAGAAGATACTATAGGAGACTGAACGATTACAGATCATATTGAAATACGGCATCGCTCCTCTTGTTAAATTACATACAAAACCTCACTGATGACTTTAATTTCCTTGACATCACTGTGATCTGAAGAAAGCTGCTTATCTCTGTGGTCAGCATAAATGCTGGTTTTCCTTTTTTTCTACATTTTTATAATTAGTGTATTTTTGCAATCTGTTAATTCTAACTTGTGAATTTTATATTGTAACTCCACAAAACCAGCAATAGTTGCTTTCTATTGCATTCATTAAAGCAGAATTGCTTAGGATGGTAGATGGAGAATTTAATGAAGAGAAAAAGGATGTAAAAAAAATGTGGCTTCTCACTTATTTCAGCTCAAGCCCTCCCCAGGTGGAAAATGGAGAACCTGGCACTTTTTGTGGACAGCTTTAATTGCATGACAAGAAGAATGTGATCAGTCTCTGCTGTATGCATTGTTCCTATGAACATTTGCAACACCCACTGTTGCAAAAATGTAGGGATTATTTAAAAACAATTATAATTTATCACAAATATTTAGATAACAGTTTCATAAAGCAAAATAAAGTGCATCTATGTGCTGAGCTTCTGGTTCTGCTGTTTTCAATAGATTTAATAACTTTTCAGAGAAAGACTATAGGGACACACACTACCAACACTCCAAGCACAAAAAATGACAAAATGTCTCCCAGTTCAGCTGTGACCAGAAGAATGGGATGTTTCTGGGAGATCTTCATCCACGGCCAGATGTTTGCACCCGCATTACTGAGAAGCTTAGCAGCTTTCAGATGGCCTCTGTAAATCCCTAGGGTGTTTTCAGACTGCTGGAGGATGACTTCAATTTGCATGTTAAAAGATAGGCAGACTTGCTTTCTAGGTTGCTTTTCTGCATCCCTCACAGTTTGCCCCATAGGTAAAACCTTCCCTGCAGATGGCATGATAGGAAACATGGGAATTTCTTCTCTACAACAGCTTCTGTTTGTTCACCATACAATTTTCAAAGTATCCAATATTTCTCTTGGCAAGTGTAAAGGTACTAAATATCTACACATGTAAGTGTACGTATACATATATATGTATAGGATTCTATGTATAAATTCATAGGGAATTTTTTTTCTAAATGTACTAAAGATCTACACATGTAAGTGTACGTATACATATATATGTATAGGATTCTATGTATAAATTCATAGGGAATTTTTTTTCTTTCAGTGAAGTCATCTGTTACTGATCAGGCCTCCAGGGCAGCCTGACCCAGGAACCTTTTCTCCTCAACGAGCAGCAGAGTGTCTCAGGGCTATAAACATGCATGGTGTAATTGCATAAAATTAGCTCAAGGGCCTGCATATTGCAGCTATGAATTGCCTGAGCACCTGAATGTGTTTTACTTTGGCAGCAAGAAAGCAGAAAGAACTGGAGAGGTTAGCGGACACGACGCCAGGCAAACCAGCATCGCCCCAGCAGAGAGGGGGTGTCCCCTGAACAGGCAAACCTAGCTAAGGCAAAGGCTGAGTCAATCACATTGAACACAGGCATTCATCTAACTGGATTAATTTGCTAAAAGGACATTTATGTTAATTTAACAGTTTTAAAAGCATTGGTGAAATTTGGTTCTTGACAAAGGGAAAAAATAGAACCTCCTCTGTATGCCTTGTACCTACCTAAATTAGCAACTAATGAAAACAAATTGTATTTAAAGGATTTTAATATTAATTAAGTTAATGATGATATATTCCAAGTAGTACACTTAGAATCAGCCTGTAATAGCAAGCTAACAGATGTTGGCATTTTTATTATTAATTATACATTTCATTATCATATGATGATTGTCAAACATCATTTGACAGCAAAAAACGTATAAATGATTCACACATTTTATATTGTAAAGATGATACTGTGCTTGATTTTTTAATATGCTGACTTTAATATGCTAAATACAAAATACTCTTTGTTTTGGCAGCCTGAAATACAGACAGCTTCTGCATAACACCAAAGACTGACTAATCTAATATGGGCTGAAGCTCTTAAAAAGAAACAAAACGAAACAGCTGTCACGTTTGAAGGTGAGGCATATATTTTAAGATTGCCTCAAGTAGCAACAGAAGGTAAAAAATATCAATGTGTATATTTAACAAGCATCATTTGCCTCTGTCATTCATATGGTTATGAAACAAATGTGTTGGGAAATACTGTTGCTAACAAGTTGCCATCCAATCAAGATAAAATTGGGGAACAATTTATACAATATTTGCAGCATGAGTGCATTTTACTTAGAGTTTGTTTAAAATTCATAAAGTTGCATCTTTAAAATGAAGCACTGGAGTTATCTTATTGATTTCAAATCACATTACGTGTATCCTTCAGAATGCAGTTTCAGCAAAGCCTGCTGTAGGTACAGTAAATATCTCCAAAAGAACATTTGGGGAGGAAGTGTAAATCTCCACTGCATGTCAGAGCAGACAGATCAGAGCTCTCCAAATCAAATACTGGTACACTTATCTTTATAATCACCCAGGACTTTTTTTGCTTACTGTTTTCCAGATCAGCATAATCTTTGTTCATTGAATAAATGTTAAATACTGTAAATGACAGTTCTCTGAGGGCTATGCTAGTCTCAAGACATCATTTAATCTAATACAATCAAACAGCAGTCAGGTCTGAGAGAAAGGTGAGTCCGTTTCACAGTCAGCTTGATTTTTTTTTAACAGAAAGGTTCATTTAGTAATTGTTAAACAAGTCATAAACATCCTTGCCAAACTCCATCACTTCAAAAGGCATGCCTGGTAAATGAAAATGGATCCAGATTACCCTCTTTGCTTCTGCAGGGCATGAAGTGCTCGGACATAATAGTAATTCTGTCTTCCTGTGTCCCCCACGCACATGTACCATTTCAGAATTAAGTTTTTCCAATGATCTATTTTTCCCCTTTGTTCAAGTTTCACAGTTAGACCATCCTTCCCATTCTGTATTAGCACAGTTCACAAGGAAGCTATTTCAACTTCGTTTTCTAACACTTATCTGCTTAAAGTGCACATAATGTATGTCTGAAATATAGCCATTATCCAGAGCTCTGATTGTAGCAGGAGATTACTCTTAGCTGACTCACAGAAAATTCTTTAACCCTAAAAAACTGGGTTTTAGACATAGGAGTGTTTTTGAAACTTCATCAGATTGACATTTATCAGATTGTTAGAATAAACTTAATTTCTTTTAATTAACCAAAGGACATTGTCCTTTGGATTTTTAAGGGCACAGCAACAACACTGGGGTAGCTCCTCAGCAAGTGGCCACTAAACCCACCAGAGCTGCAGAGGCTGCATCAGCTGGTCATCTATGTTAATATCCTCTTCAATTATTACTGTGGAAGGAGGTTAAATACTATATTCCTGTTTCTCATTGCTATGAATATGCTTTCTTCATTTCTCTCGCTTAGACAATGGAAAATGAACGGTCTTTTCCACATGGTATTTTTCATGCAATAGCATGATACTGAATTGCTGGGCTTGAAGGGCCCCAGAGGCAATTTGATTTGTGGCACCCCTTTTCCTGACGTCTGTAGTAAAAAACCCCACTCTTTTAGCAGAAGATTTGCTTAAGGCTCAGAATAAGGAGAAAAGGATGATATTTACACTGACATTTTCTAAGTTGTACCATTGCCGGAATGTTCTGCTTTTGTAGCATTACTCCTAGAGGATCTATTCAGGGTTGGTTCTGGTCTGGTCTTTTTATGTTTTATTTACCCTGTGCCTGTTTATTGTTTGCAAAATACACTGAGTGTGGAATCTCAAAGGGTCATTTTCCATTGCTGCCCTCTGCTGTATTATCAGCAATCTGTTCTCCAGCATGTGCAGAAGCCAGACATGATTCAAGGGCATGAAGAGGAATTTCTCAACAGTTTGTGGTTACAGTTTTCTTGAGTCATGTGGTCCTGTAATTTTCTAGGAAACATCCCAGTCCATTCCCTGTTCTCAGGTTTTTGCTTCTGTGGCTTCTGTGTGGATATCATTGTTCTTTCCTGAGCACTAGTGTTTGACATGCGATACTACCCCTTCAGCCTGGCCTACAGGCTGTATTGGTGGCATGCATCCAGTGACTATGTTTTGACCTAATTGCCCACAAGTAGTATTGAAATTCAGCGTGGAGGATACCAAGATCTACTTTCATTTCATTTGACTTTCCATCATGAGGAATACTGAGAACCTCTTATCATAAGCGGTAACAAGGGTTCTTCTTGAATTACTGAGCTTCAGCTGTACCAGGACCTGGCAGATTTCCAGCACAACCTATAAACTGGCTGAAGCCGAGTAAACAAATTATAGTGAATTTATAGTGCACAAATTTAGCCTCTCATTCTGTTTGTGATCTGTCGGTGAACAGTTTACAGCTTGTTTTGCTTCATTCATAATTCAAAATCTTTCGGCAAAGCATTTTGTCGAGTAACCCTCTACTTACATGTGGTGAGTTTTCAGCAGGTCTTTGGGATATTCAAGTCTCAAGGGGCGTTAACAAATTTTCATGGAGGCACAGGCTTCCATCCCGTTCTTTTGACTAGGTATTAGTATTAGGCTTGTTCATATTCATGTTCATTCACCAAAGTTTCTGCCTGCCTTTTTTGTGGCGTAATGAGAAATTTTTTCTTAAAACATTATGTAGGCACAAATCTATGTTACAAAAGCAGCTACAAAAGGAAAAAAAAAACCACAAAACAATAAAACCAATGGCCATTATGCTAAGATTTAACTGCAAAATTGAGTCAGAAGCAAGACGACAGGCTTGTAGCCTAAAGGTATTTCCTAGAGCAAGGTTTCAGCCTGTTATGAATCCTACTGGACTAAATCTTAACAGACTAAAGTCTTTAGCTGTTCAGTGTGACCCTCAGTATAGTAAAAAATAACTTGTGTTTTCCCTTCCCGAGCTAAAATCACATTCCCTACTGCATAAACTTAAATCCCATTGACAAAAGATAGGACTGGAAATCCTATTGACAAAAGCTAGGACTGACTGGGCAAGCATATTTCAGTGCAAAAGTTATGTTCTCTGGTGACAGATATGGCTATACTGGAAAAGTCAGGGTGATGTCAGACACCAGTCCCCAGCAAGCACAGCAAACCCAGAACCGGACTCCACCATCACCTCTCCTTCCCACTGTAGCAGTTGGATAAGCAGCTGTAATGCAAGGACTACTTCAGCTCTTTCCAGGCTCCTGCCTCATCCTCTCCTTTCTTTTGCAGGAGCTACAATATGAACACTTAAAAAGTGTCATAATAGGATAACAACTAAAAACACACAGCTTGCTGTCTGTTCTTGGTTGTAGTAGTTGTCTTATCACTAATTTTATTAATATTAATACCCTAAATGCACCCTTCCCAAATAGGTACAGGCCCCTTAGATATTCCTGTTTTGCCACTGTATCTTTTATGTAGAGACTGTCCTTGGTCAAAATGATTACCCCAAGTTTCTCAATTTTACCAGTGAATCAAGGAATAATCCACTCTACCTGAATTTTACTTAACAAGCTGGATGAAATACAGCTGGATGTAGAAGGCCATCTCAAAGCCTGTGCACCTCTTATGCTGCATTTAGATGTCATTTCAGGTTTATTTCAAAGACAAACACGGTACTTAAATGATACAGGCACTGTGATGGTCCTCTATAAAGGACACATTCTACCTATCTTTAGCAAACTCATTTATGTGGATATCTGTCGAAGGAAAGACAGAAGACACTGAAACACTGTCAAAGAAAAATCCTTTTTAAAAAAAAAGCTGATGGAAGCTAATGCAAGTATTAAAAGCAATTATCCAAATGTTTCTATATTTGCTCAGCTGTAAAGTTAGCAGAAAGATTGGTATAAAACTCAAGTAAAGCTTTAGAAATGTTTTAATGACATATAAACCAAGAAATTTTCAAATGATCACAATCCAGATGGTGCAATATGCTTTGGAACATGGTGGTAGTAGTTCATCACAAGACACTACCATCCATCCTGGCTCTGCACCATCTGCATTCATGAAACTCAACCAGACCTCTTATCCTGACTCACTAACCTGCTGCCAGGCATCCCTGCTTACAGCAAATTGTATAAAATTATGAAACGCATTTAGAAAGCCTTTTTTGCTTCCTCAAAAAATTCTGTAAATACCATAATGCCTACAAATGAACTAACAGCAAAAAGTCACACTGTACATGTCTAAGATGGTCTGGAATTCTAGATGATCTTGAGTTACAGGTAAACCTGATTAAACCTTGCATTAAGCTCATCACAACCGCAGGTCCAGTTCTTGCTCCAGATACATATAATTAAATGGTTTCATACAGTTCCCTCTCGCTCTCACACACACATATGCAACGGGCAGCATCAGCCGATTGCTGTTTGGAGACCTGGGAACTGTGCGTTTGCCTATGCTGATACACATTTGAGAGCTGGAAGACAGAGACTAAATGAACTGATGAGCTTTTTAGATGTGCCTTGCAAATGGACTCTGACCTGAATTCACTTCTCTCTGCTTGCGATTATTTTACTTACCCTCCTAGCCTACCATGAACAACCAGCAAATACAGTATCTCAAACATCCTCATTCACTCTAGAGGTAGACTTACAGAAAAAAACACAATTTTGAACTCAAAATGAATGCTTCAACAATAATGACAAAAAAATACTATTTAAACAAGAATTGTAGGAACTTTATACTAGCCACAAGATTGTCTTCAAGTTGGAAACTAAATTCACAGACTGAATATTTCTTTAAAATTAAGAGAGTCCTTTTGCTATGTTAACATTATTCCTTCTGTGCTGTTGCAACCACTCTCCCACTCCTTTATCTGACTGATATGGTAATAACAGGTCCTAGGGCCATATGTTCAAATACATTAGAATTCATGATGACTTTGTTCTAGTTTCTTAGTTCTTATTAAGGCTGACAATCTTCAGGGAAAATGAGCTTTTCTAGCACAACTTCCTTAACATTGTAGAAGATTAACATATACAAATACAATGTTTGACTGCACAAGTGTTTGTGTATTGATTGTAAGCCTGATCCTGTCCACACCTACTTCTGGGCATATTGGAAACAGTTGCCTTGCCTTCAAAGGGAATCTCCCGGCAATGAAATTTACCGGTATGAGCAAGAATTTCCAGGATAAGACCCTAGATATGTGTAGATATGAGGGAAGACAAAACTTTGGCTGGAGATAACAGGATCAGACTCACAGAGCGAGCTGGCACATGCATTCTGAAAGCAAGAGATCCTAACCCGGCCCTGACCCTGCCCGGCTGCAGAGCAGCTATTCCAATGATTGCCCTCAGTCGTACCCCCGCGGGCAGCCTGGGTGAGACCTGAGGGGTTAAAGACGTGCCTTTGTAGAGCGCTACTCAAGTTAGCGCAAATCTTAGCAGTCCCTGCATGTTAACTAGAGGAGGTTGAAAATGTTTTCAGGGTACGTAAAATTTACAGATACGCAGTTTCAGAGGGAATTGAACAATTCAGAAAGGCAGGTCATGTTGTAAAATAGTTTGGCCAAAAGAGTAAAATCAGAGAAGTATAAATGTTATTCATTGACATTTTCTAGGTGAAATATTTTGACTTTTTGTTCCAAAATGACATTGCATTTTGAAACTGACAGACCCATTTGGGTTTTGGGATGAAAAAAAGGTAAATAACCCTCTTACAAAATAAAGTTCCTTGTCTCAGGTCAGGCAAAATGTTTTGCGTCAGTGAAGACTGACATTTAAATATATTTTTTCCAGGCTAGACACAAGCAGAAAAATTCAGCTCTAATCTTGACACATCCTGGTAAATGTATAAAACCGAACAATTGTTTCCAAATATGTTCACTATTGGGAAAAAGCAGCATTCTTGCTTCAGCTTTCAAGCAAGGATGTAATTGCTGAATTGGGTTACTTGAAAAGCACCCACCATTCCGTTTTATTAAAAGGTCCTCCCAATTAACAAAACAGCTGTGTTTAGGATTACAAGAAACAACCACAGACTTCCGTAGAGCTTGTCTAGCCATAAATCTGCCATTAGACATGCAAAGATTTTCACCTCTCCTCACGTAAGACGTTCCAAGGTTCTCCTGGCCAGCCTTCAGGGTCCCATTTTATGAAGTTAAACTAGTTTAGTCTGTGACCTTTAAGATTAACTGTTTGGGGATTTTCTTCTCACACATATTTTTAATCCGTTATCCAATTCGTGCAATTGTTTTAGAGCAACTGTGTTTGTGAAATGCACTTTGTAGAGCTTGAGAAAAGAAATAAGTGCTAAGGAAGGCTTCTTATTTATACAGCGAGGCTGTGTATTACATTTGCATAATATGATATCAGAAGAAATAAATGGCACCAGAAATAAGTGTACGGAGGGAAGTGCTAATGAGCTGTGCAGAACAGGGAAAGACAGTATTTTTTCACACAGGCTATGGATCTACATTTTGGGAGAAAGGAAAGTCATAGAATTTTTCTCTAACGAAAACCTGAACAAAGAGATATTGGATCACATTTTTTCCCCCAGAATTTGTTAAGATGTTTACAGATCTAATTCTGAATATTAATAAACACGCATACTAAGCTGCACAGCCAGAAAATACGTCCTTCAGATGCACAGTGGAGCATGGTATTGCAGAGGCAGTTTAATGTGCTAGTTGTGCTCCACTAACGTTATGTAGAACTGTGAGTGTACCCGAATAAGTCTAACATGCAGATGCATATGTAAACACTCAAGCATGAGAAAAACATACAGGTTAGCCCGTGTAAAACAAAGAGAACCTAAGGCAGAGGAAATAAAACCAGTTGGAATTGACCTGTTCTGGAGATCTCTAAGAGTTGGTGATTAAAGCATGACGTTAGCACAAGTTCAGCTCTGTGTTGTCACATCCTTCACATGTGATTTTTTGACCCAATCTATCACTGTGCTGTGTACAGTCATTTGAGAAAGGGACCAAGTTCATGCATCTGTTTTTTTTTATTTGGAAGAGGATATTCTGTTGTGCTAAGCATGCCTCAATTTCTGCGTCAATGGGAGTTTTACCATTGACTTCCATGGGAGCAGAACTAGCTCCTGTGTGTCAGCAGCTGCCATCCTTCTTCTCTGGTAGGATTAATCAATGTTCCCCAAACACTTCAAGACCCACTGATTGATGCTGCAGCAATACAGCAAAGGGTTGAACAGGGGATGGAAAGACTGCACAGTCTATAGTTGACAGCAAACACACGTCTAAGGTGTCCTTCTTATTAGAAGTCTTCTATTTGCAAATGTAGAAAACCAAAAAGACTTGAATGGATGTTAAAACACAAACCTATTAAACCCGGCTGCTAGTTTTGCTGCTCAGAGAAAAGCTAGAAAACATTTCTTAAAAAACAGCTACCACCACAACACTGATTCACTGCAAGGTTTTTCTTGGACAAACACGTTCACTGAAGAAACAAAACCAAAGCCCAAACCAACAAGCTGTCCTCTCAATTTATGGTCCTTTTACAATACCTTGTATTATTGATGGGACATGGCTTCACAATGCTTTTTTTTTATATTTTACTTTTTTGACATTACACAGAGAGGAATGCATAGTGCACAGCCAGTCACTGCATCTGGTAGATAATTTTATATCCCGCTCAGATGCTGGAGTATATATGGTCCCGTGGTGAGTACATCCAACAGACTTTTTTCTTCAATGGGGCTATAAATACAAGTAAAAGCAAAGTTCTGCACATAAGGTACCTATATATTGCTTTACCGAGGAGTGAAAGATGCCGTGGGTTTTGGTTGTGTGGATTCATTCTCTCTTACAGCACGCTGAATAAATTGATATCTCTGTCTGTTCGTGGAAAGGTGAATTTCTCCATGGCTAGTGTCTTCCAAAAAAAAAAAAAATTCTCTAAGGCATCAATTACAACTGCCTACCTATGGCGCTTTTTGCCCTCCTATCACTATGGTCTGGGATGCAGTTAAGGCAAATTTTAGTAAGATCTGCCACTTTCTTCTGGTTTCTCCTGGTGACATTTTAGAAACAAGTTTCCTGATACGTGTTAAGCCTGATGGTGAACTATTTTGGAACTTTCCAGCTTCACAGTTTACAGTTGTCACTTTCATTGCTAACACTGGCATAATGGCCATTTTGCATATTTTGGAGTGTTGCTAAGGTCAAATAAGATCTAGACAAAACTGTGTGAGAAAAACAGAAAATTGCTGTTTTGTTCAAAACCTTCTGTCAAGTCATACTCTTGGAATTCAGGAAAAATTCTGAAAACAGAAAACCTCCTTAAAACCTGTATTTTTTCCTAAAAAGCCAGAGGCACAGAAATGCAACGCTGAAGCCTTTAGCCTACCATAGTAATACCGTGGAGTTGTCTGAAAGAAGCAAGTATCAAATCTTGTTGCTCACTTACATCTTCATGATTTGTTTTTACAAAAAGTCAGGTGGCCTAGTTACATCATATTTTAACAGTTCAGCTTGGGTTGGAAAAGTGCCTGACATAAAGAACACGTAAGTCTTCTCTGTTATCGAATATATAGTCCTCCAACAGAGGAGTACTTCATACCTCAAGTGGCCCCAGTGAACTCACTGTGGACACCTGTGAAGGAAGTGTTACCTAGTTATACAAAATTTCACAATCTTGTCCTAAATCTGGAGCGCCAACAACCAAGAAGGTGGCAAGACAGTGGTTTGTAATACAGCAGAATCTATAGTAGTGGCTTAGTCAAGCTGCATATAGGGAAGTTTTCAGCTGGCTTTGCGTAATGGCTCAAAAAGGAAACAATTCTACTGCAGTACAGTGAAGCAAGTTGTACTCTTGTTACTAAACTTCTGTAAAATACTCATTTGCTTTTGAAGGGGCATCTGAATATTTCCTCTCCTGGTCAGAACTGAGAAGTCTTCTGGGTTTTATTTTCCCTCTAAGCTTAAGACCTACACATTGAGATCTGTCTTCCTCTTTAGATGATTTAGATTGTGATGTACTTCTGATAAGTACCTAAAAGCATCTCTAAGAATGCAGAGAGAGGTGGTATCTGTCCATGGTTTGGACCAGACTTTGCTCTCAGTCACAGCACAGCAACACTGGAAGGATTCCATGTTGGTGTAGCATCGAACGGATATGTACATCTCCGAGGGCTGCAGCAGGACACAGAGATCCTGGGTCTGCTGCTTAGCTGAGCCAGCACACTCCTGCATTTCAACGCTGTCGCATAAGAGAACCGTATAGCTATGCTGGCACAGCCTAGCAGCTGAACTGTAAAAGACCTTTGCTCTAAACGACCCGAGGCTACAGGCCTGATGGGCTTGGGGCTCCCTGCACCACCCCTCACTGGACACTGCAGACATGCCCTCCGGCAGGCAACGCCTCTTACTCTGCACTGTATTACCCTTGTGGGGACCAAGCGCATCCCTGATCTGTACATCAAGAAGCCATCCTGCCCCTTTCTACATCCAGCTCATTTATGCAAAGGGTTTGGCTTGCATTTTCATTGTTTGCCTTGCAAGATGTGTTTACAAGTTCCAATCCTGAGAATGAAGTGAAATCAGATTTTGGTTTCAGCTTCTTAATCCATAATCCACAATATTTGTTATCTACTCTTTCAAGCACCAGTGTTTTGGCAATCAAAAAGTCTCAAAAATGCAACAAAAACTCTTATACAGCAATATGGGTTTAGCCAGAAAGCTTTGTCAACTCTGGCTCAGCAGAGTTAGTTATCCTGGTTAATTGGATCGATGGTGACAGCTGTAATTACTAGAGATGAGATTGCCTGTACTGTAATTACACTTCAATCTTCCATGTGAGCTGGACTGTAGAATATATACTGCAGATTCTCCCAATTACAAACAGGTTATAGAGAGCATAGTACTTCTGTGTAATCATGTTTGTTATTATATAGAATAAAAAAATATGGCACCAGCTAAAAGAATTGTTAATCTGAAGCGGCTTTGCTGATTCAAAGGCATTAATCCA
This sequence comes from Charadrius vociferus, assembly GCF_000708025.1. Lineage (NCBI taxonomy): Eukaryota > Metazoa > Chordata > Aves > Charadriiformes > Charadriidae > Charadrius > Charadrius vociferus. Next base: position 3,597,463 of record NW_009648559.1, read on the forward strand.
CAAAGCTTTACTGCTACGTGGTTTTTCAAGATAACCACACCATAGAAACACAGAAGGGTTTTTTTAACCTAAATAGTTACTAGCTATTCAGCACATTACAACTGCCAGAACTTGCTCCAATATTCATGTGCAGAACATTAATAAAATATCAGTGTTTATAAGAAAAAGCTCTCCTTTCAAACCCATGCATTGAATATAGGAATATTCCTTTAAATTTTTTTTTAAGTCCAATGTAATATGGAAACATATGCCATGCCTGTAAAACACTTGTTCAAAGAACAAGGACAAAGAATAAGGAAACTATCAGCATTTGGCCTTTGCTTTAGGTTTGCAAGACATCAGCAATGAATCTAACTTAAAGGAAAAAGTGGTTTTGAAGGTAAAAGGATGCTGAAACATTTAGTGTCAAAACTAGAGAAACTAGTGAAGACAATATTCTATTTTGCTTCACTGAATACTTAGCCTTCTGTGGTCATGGACTCTTATTTTGCCTTTTCTTGAGAGCTCCAAAGAGGGAAGATTATATATTTCTCTAATTAGGTTTAAAAATGTTACCGCTGATTTGAAACCACATCTACATACATATATTAACTTCTGTTTCCCAGGAAGGCCACTACACCTTGTTTTTATGCAGCTCTTACTCTAATTTTGCTTATTTTTCAGTGCTGATTTAGAAATATCTATGATTGGTATTTGGGGGAAAAGGGAACGAACCAATATATCTTTTTCTCTTAAGTTTTCTTTTTTTTTTTTTTTTGTTAACTCCCGAGGCTCAACTATGTCTGATATATTAAAGACCCTGTAGGTTTAATGAAATCCATTTATGATTTTATGAGTAAAATCTGTCCCTGAGCACCACTTAAGCTCACACATATGCCGTCACAAGAGAACCGAAGTGGTATGTCAGTGAGAAAGAGGTCTTGCTCCCGCTTTTTGCAGAGGGGTGAATTTGAGTTTCTAGTATTGAAATCCACAGTTTTGCATTCATGCAGCCATCACATTCTCCTTTGCAAGTGCCAAGTGATGGCACTGCAGAGAAAGCAAGCACCATCTGTCTCCGCTGCATGTGCTTTCCATGCAATTCTTTGCAGTGGGAAGAAAGAGTGGTCCTTGCAGGAGGCTGCTACTCTTGCCACTGCCTCTGCAACTCCTCTCCTGGCCTGCATGGTATGGAGCAGCGGCTGGGGGAGAGCGGGGAAAGCTTTGACTCGCCACAGCAAGATGCACTGAGGAGGGAGACCTGTGCCAGGGAAAGGGCTTGTGCACATTAACTCCCCACTACTGCAACTGAATGTCGAGAACTAAACTGATTTCCTGCATCATCACACATCCTCGGATCCAGTGTACTGCCTCTTGGGGCTAGTGGCAAATCCACAAACTGTTCCCAGACTTTGGGGAAAGAATCTATTTTTTATTTCACAAGCAAGAATTTTACAAATAATGGAGCAATTTGGGAGGGGAAAAAAGAGAACTTTTCTAGTTCAGCTTAAACCAAGTTTGAATCTACTTAAAGCATCACTTGAGTGTTAGTTTAATAACAATCCTCAACACAAGTTCACTGTTTCAAATAGATATTAAAAGTAAATGTTTGGATATCATATATTCTGGATAAAAATGATTTCTAATTATAGCCATTTTCTTTCACTCATTTTCCTGGGTATAACTTGCAATTACCTTTTTTTAACAGTTTGACTAACTATAAAACACTGTGGAAGATTTCTGAATTAAAATTACATTATCTTATCAGACACTGTTACTGAGCCTTATATGATATGCGCTATTGGGGATATGCAATTTATTTAAGCTATCATTTCCCTAATGTTACAAACAGGCTACTTCACTGTTGTCCATTTTGAAAAGTTTGGTACTGTATTTCAAAATGAGTCTATGAAATCCTGATTAAAAGAAAATGCCCCAGTATACATTCAACCTTAAGCATGTGATTCCCTTGAAATAAATGGTTCTACTTACATATTCAAAGGTAAGCATGTGCTTACTGCTTTGTTGAGTTGGGGCCTCAGACATTTCCAGAGATTTTAATATCACATTTGCAAACCAGATGGTAGTGCTTTAGTTTAGTAACAATGGAGCAAAGTGTCCTTCGTTTATACTTTAATCTCAGAAAATGAGATCAAGACATTTTCAGCAACTAGTTGATTGATACTATATGAAAGCTGAACAACCTTGTTAATTAGGCAGTCCTGCCGGAGTGTCTGAAGTGCACTGCAAACCATAATTAAAATATAACATTACAGTGATCTGTGGAGGCAACCTGCTTTAACCCTCCCTGAAGAACGGGCTTTCCTGAAGGTGCACTGCGGCATTCGAGGGGCAGACAAAAGAGCGCTGCCATGTGATCCAGCTACAGAGGTTTGCAGCTTTCAGTTTCATAAAAGGATTAATCAGACTGGAAAACCAGAGACAAAAACTTGCTTTCTCCTGCTAAAGATCTGAGTATTCAGCAACTACATTCCGTTTTATTTGTTTGGATTCCCACTTCACAAACACAAACAAAAAAAGTAACTTTGTGGACTCCAGAAGGCTCACACTAATGCGTTCTGAAGAGATCCTTTTTGTCACAGCTGAAAGACGTGGATGGCTGATGAAAGTTTCTCATCTGCACTGGCCCAAGGCAATGAATATTCAAAAGGCGCTTACCTTACCAAGCAGACAAAATCTTCAAGGAAATTGGAGGGGGAAAGGAGAGGCAAGAGGGTCAAGTTCATATAATAACTCATGTTGTAGAGGTTGAATTTGTTAAGACCATCCTGAAATTGCTTCATTACAGCCACAGTGAGAACTGCAATGGGAAACTTCAGCAAACCAACTTCTTTAGATAAGTTTTCCACAGCTACTTAGTAACTTGCTTGGTTTGCAGATCACATTCCGTAATTTCAACTCGCTCAGCAAGCTTAAAACAAAGCTCACAGATGGATGCGCTATTTCAATGCAATTAACTGTATATTTAGATATACTCTTATTACACTTTTGGACTCTGTATAGAAATGTTTAGTTTAAAATAACACTGATACAATTGATGTTTCTGTAGTTTTAATTACTGTCAAAATTTGTATCCACTTTCTGAGCTCTGGAAGCTGATTTTGGCTTGGATATTTGTTTTGTCTTTATTCAGAGACACTTTGTGCAATTGAGAATATCCTTTTTGGAAATGGCAAAATGTGATGTAAAAAGTCCCTTTCAGTCAAAACTCTGAATACCGGATAAACCAGAAAGTGTTACAATAGCTGGAACTACATACAATAAAAACCCTATATGTTGCTAAATTTAATCCAGAAAATCTTTCTCTACAACAATATCCGTGTCCCTGTAGGTAGTATTGTTTCTAATTCATTACATTCAAAACACAGTTTATTTCAAAAACTGAAAAAGCAAAACAATGGAAGCGTGTTAAAACCCTATTATTTATTTAAAAATGGTAAAGAATATGTCTTAAGTTACACAAAATTACCATATTTTTATTGGTTCTAAGCTCTGGGAGGAAATGTGTATGCAATTATAGAATGTCTTCTGCATCCATCTGCTGAGTTTATAGTAAGAATAAATCGTGGTTAATCATGTACAGTCTTGTATTTGCTCATAACCACAACAGTGATATGTATGCATGGAGCATCCTGCTGTTTGTTATTGGATTTTTCCTAATTCATATAGTATTTCATGTTTTGCTACTGACGACACAAAGCTTTCAGTCTTGCATATATTAAATACAATCACATTATTAAAGTGACCGAAGTTCCCAAACCTTGCTGATTATCATAATGTACATATAGATCAATGTATTTGCACAGCTTTGGGGGAGGGTGTGTTTACATAAATGGTAATGAATATTAGGTGTGTCTCCTGATAAAATAGCAACACGTGCCCAAAATAGAAAAGAATATTGTTACTTACAGTTTGACATTTGTGGGGTTTTTTTTGGTCTCAATTTTCAAGTGTAGATTTTTGAATTAACCTTGCATTCAATGAGGAAAATTCCCTTAGGCACTAGCTGTTCTGAGGCTGACTCACCTTTGTGGTTAATTTTTTTTCCCCATGTCCTTGCATTTCCAATATCTTTGATAGTTTTAGTCTGAACAGTTGAAAAGTCTGTCTTTTTAAAAATCAAAACCGAAATGCAGAATTTAAATTCCCTGCTCATAAAATTATTAGATTCAATTTTGCCTTTCCAGTACTAAAACAAAGCATGCACGGTATTCTTTGAATGCAGACTACACGAAGCGCCAGGCCATCTACCAGGTGAGAGCTCCTCTAGCTCTTGGGTAGGTAGTGGGAAGTACATTCCAACCTTTCCGTGGCCTGTGAGATGAGTAGTCCTAGTTTTAATTATTCATTACTTGGATATATCCTTGGAGATTAGTAGTCGTAACTATAACTTGTCACAAAGCTGTCTAGATACAATATATCGCTACCACTAACACCGTTCTATTAAATAAAAAAAAGACTCGTGAGATGCCATACGATTATAGTCAATAATAATGGAATCTAAGATCCGACTTGATGCGCATTTTGATTTTCTTGCTTGGAGAGCAACACTATTTGGGGCTCTGGGCCTAAACCCATGAGACTAGGGGGAGACAACAGATCTCTCACCCATTTTCAGAGGCACTTTCCTGTGTCTACGGATACACTCAAAATATAAACCACCTCATTGCACAGAAATACCAGAAGCAGAGAAAATAGTTTTCTACTGACTGAATTTGCACTTCTACAATTTTTTTTAGGATATATTTAGATTAAGAATTAATATTCCAATTGGTTGATTTGCAGGGAGTTCTGCATGGTATTTAGATGCTAATTACTGCACAATTAGAGGGCTAAGGTCAGACACATCTTCCAGTAATGGAGCACAGAAACATACAGTGCTAAAATATCAAAATTATCCACAAATACAGATTCAAGAAGGTTTTTAAAAAGACTACCACACATGGGTTTCTACAGTTCAGAGGCCAAACTTTGCTCTTGTTAATTATACTTAAGTCAAAGGGAACAAGATTTGACCATAACGACTACAGAGCAGAGCAATGCAGGTTACATGCTTCCTCACACTGTGAAGCAGCGTGCACACATTTGGGTTTTTGGCGCTTACACTCTCACTCTTACTCTCTTCTCTGGCCAAACACCACATGTGCCCATTCAAATTTTTTTCACAATAGATCCGCATGTTTCTCACTCAAACCTTCAAGGAGAGATTACTAGGTAAATAGAGTTAATAATCTATCATGTCTTACACATCCTGCTCTGAAATCTCGATGAAGGAGAAAAATTTCTAGGTTTAAGGACTGCTGGCATCAGAAGGCAAAACAATCATAAAGCCTTCAAGAACTGGGTGCACAGGCAGGGCACAATCTGTTTTATTACCACCACATCTTATGATCAGAACCTTTGCACAGATTTTCATTTTTTCAATGCGTTACAAAGAGGTAACTCGGTTTCTTTTCTAGTTTGAAACATCTAAAATAGGTCCTGCATTACGAATAGGGGTTTTGTTTCCTTCCCAGTAACAGGCTACCCCAAAGGCGCTACTTTTTGCATTCAGTACTGCTGAAATGATGTCTAAATTGGAAAACTGATGAAATTATACTGGAAAAAATACCTGCTTTTGTCTTCAGCCAGGAAAACGGTGCCTGAATAGAAAATAACTAATATGACATGCAGAAAGGATGGTGGTCCTATGCCCATTGCTTCTTGTTGAATCACTTATGGGCACAGGCAGCAGCACCTGGCTCGGGTCTGGTGCCAGCCCTTGCCAGGGAATCCTGTTGCTGCTGCTGCCCCAGCTTTGTGAATGCATGTGGAAGAGGAATCAAGGTCTGGGGAATCTTCCTTCAGCCTGAGTGATGAAAGGCCCTTGTCCTGAATAACAGGATTAGCTTCACTGCTCAAATGAATGGTGTCCTGCTCTATTCAGCTGTGACCAGAGCAACATTCATCAGCAACTGCAAAACACCTTCTTTGTCCTTCTAGGGAAGGAAACGATCTGACTAAGTGGAACTTTTCCCTAATAACTAAAGCCATGTACAACTTGGGAAATCGAGGGAAAATTACACTGATTTTTGTTTCCCGATATCCCCTTTTGCAGGGGAGTGAGGGCACTTCCATTTCCATAATTCTTATCTGAAAAAAACACCAGCTGGAAATAATTTTTTTCTTTTTCCTTTAAAAAAAAAAAGAAGGTAAAGCCAGCGGTCTGACCAGGTGGAATTGCTGTTTAATGACAAGACAGGAAAAGGAACAGCATCAATGGCAGAAAAAGACAGACTAAACTTTTACAAAATTCATGGCGCCCTGAAAGTTTTGAAAATATATGGTCAGCTCATATCTGTGAGTAACAATACTTCTTTTGATTCACACCAACTCATCATGAACCAGCCTGGATTCATAAGTAATCTTCTTTTCTGAACAGACAGTATGCAAAATTAATTCAGGAGCATCTTAAAATACTCATGGAGGCAACTGAAAGAAACTCAGCCACTGTCGACATACTCATCTAGATCTGATGGCGAAAAGGAACACTAGCCACTCGCTCAGCTCTGGCAGTACTGACCCCTCAGTGCAGGTATCACACCCCGCGATATGTTTCCCATTGCCTTTCTCAGATATAATGACATCTAACTAAGTCAGGAAGCCGCAGCCTAGTGCTCTGTAGCTTGGCGTCAGTGTCAAGACAATGATGGGCCAAAACAAGGAATGAAGAGGAAGTGCGATCAGCGACCCCGGATGTCACACTCTTCTAAGAACAGGCAACACAAATCAGCTACCAGCAAAGACAGATGCTCACGCTGCACCTGCCCATTTCCTAGCTTTCCTGCCAGCCTCCTCTTGCAGGTCTCCAGTGTCACAGTTCATCAGGTCCCGTCTCCCAGCACACAGCCAACATACTCACCTACCGACTGCTGCGGCTGGGAAGCCACCTGTGGTGGCACTGTGTGTGCAAAGGCTTCAAGGCAGCTTGTACAATCTGAGCTAACCTGTGCTCCCTGGCTCCTTCCCTGCTTTTGGTATCCAGGTCTCTTCTCCTAGGCCTTGCTCCTGCAAGTGGAAGGTGAATTTTCACCCTCTGCCTAGGAGCTCTGCCACAGGAGTTCCCTATGTCGTGTGGCTCCTGTACTGCCCTTTTTGACTCGCCTCTGCCCCGTGTTCATATGAAATTACCAAGGGTGGTTTTTTTTGCCTTTTGCTGTTGAATGCCACTCTGTTCAGACCAGTGCTGTCTACACTGTAGGCTGGTTGCACCCAGGCCAGCTCTGGTCTTGAGGCTTTGTACCGATGTTAGTGCAATGCTGAGGTACTGTTGCCAGCCTTAGAATAAAGCTAATTTCTCTGGGCTTAGTGGTCTGCTTAGACCTTTCAGAGTGGAGCTGGGTTGCAACTGGCCACCATGAAGGGTGCTTGTGGCATGCCCCCAGCCTCACAGTTCCTTGTGGAGGAGCTCAAGAAATTTCATGAAATAGCACAGAACTGCCTGGGCTGGTCCCACCACTCCCACTTTTTTCGGCTTTAAAAAAGACGACTGATGTCTTGATTCTGGGGAATGGCAGAACTGAAAATCCAGCTAAGTTTCAATGCCTGCCAAGAATAAATGTTTCACTAACAGAAATATTTTTCCCTCTTGTTCTTCCATAGCATGGCTGCTCTGTGGCAGTCAGGAGTATGATGAGCTCAGGGCATAAGAGTCCTTTTAAAATCAACACTTAGCCACCAAAATTGGGCCTGCTAGGAGTTATATTGGACACAGGAGTAATTTTTAATGTATAGCCCATGACAAACCTGATTTACAGATTAAAATAACAATGTTACAACATTTATAGAATGTATAAATTTAAAACTGAACTGTACTAGCCATAAAATCTTGGATGCTTTTGGCACAGCTGTGACTAGCAGCAAAACAGTACAGCAGCTAAGCATCACAATTAATAATCTCCAAGTATAACACATTCAAAAAATCAGGGTCCCTTTCAGAGTGTGTTACCAGGTGACATGAATATTGCATTGTGTCATGTCACATCAGACTTCCTTCAGGCAATAGCTCAGAGCTGACATAAACAGATGCAAAAGACAAAGCTGAGAACATTTAGTAATATGGATTCAAAGAAAGATCACATGGTCTTACTATTCATGTTTAACTATTGTTCTGTATTGTATATTTATCACAAGGCTTTCAATTTCCTTTAGCTTGATGCACAGAAAAAATGGTCACTAAGAAATCTAGTCCTTGGGTGTGTGTATACTATAATATTTCTATAGCATTTCGAATCAGAACTCATCCTGTGCTCATAGGCTTTAGTAGTTAGCCATCAAGAAGAAAGTTACAAATCCTTAATTTCTAGAACAACCTGCTCTGCCCTTGGCCCGCAAGCAGATACACTAGACAGCTTCCCTGTGCTATGGCAGCTAGTTCTGGTACCGACAAACTCTGCACCAGGGAGGGCTGCTGGGCTGCACTGCTCTCTGCCTCCCTGCGCAAAGGGTCAGAGAAGGCTCTCTACCTCCTGATGGAGAAGACATGGGTGCCGCATCCTTTTGTGCTACAAGAAACGTGACAATCAACAGGACAAATACATAGTTTAGGAGAGAGATTTTAAAATATAAGTATTTTTTATGAAAAGTCTTCTCCAGGCAGGCAAACCAGGACATTTTGCAGTACCAGTTCTCTCTCTAGCATGACCAAAGCTTCTCAATTCATTTCCATTAATGGGTATTCCTGAGTCAGTAATTTCCATTCTGGTTTGAAAAAATTCACACTGGAAAACCCAACACTTAAAAAATGCAAGGGGTCAGCTGAGGGAGCAGACCTATGGTGTGGGATCTCAGCCAGGGACAAGCTTTAGTTCCCATTGCCTGCTCCCTGTTAGAGACCAGTAATAATTCTGCATGCACTCTGGTCCATGCCAGGTTTGTGGAATTAAAGATAAAGTTAGATGCTGCTGAAAATATAAATCCCCCAAAGAAATTCTCAGAAAAACATGCAAATTGAATTCAGCTAATTGTGGCTGCTACGATGATTGTATTTAATTTGCAGCATCTTTTGATTGTGTATAGCGAGGGATAGCATTAGCAACACACTACTAAGAAACAGCTAGTCAGAGAATAAAAGTGTCTGCCATTTCACATTGAGTAATTAAGTATCCTGCTCACCTTGTTCACCTGAGCAGTAACCACCGGCACACATGCAAAAATCACCCATCATTCCTAACCCCTCCTCAGCAGGATGAATAGATCACCATCCCCATTTGCAATTACGGAACCTGAAGCCCAGGTTTAAACATTGCTGAAGTAGCAGAGATGAGAATAATTACTGTCATGGTCTTACACAATTTCCACCCAAGTCAGAAAAGTGAGAACTCTGTAGTGAAGTTCCTGCCCCACAAAAATCAATAGCTAAACTCCCTCCTTACCCCTGTTCCTATTCACTGAACCATAATAATGACAAGGGAGCTATTTGCATGTTTAAAGAAGCAGAACTGAATGCACATAGACTCCTTATAATTAGTTTCACAGCAGCTGACTGTAAAAACACGTATTTTAGGTTCAAATAATATATACTTTCTAAAAATCCTGAAATGCACCTCCCTCTAGTTTCTGGCTCTGAAACCATAAAAACCAGCACGGTGTGGCTGAAAAGTGTTCAACGCAAAGAGGTAGAACGCTGGGCTTTAGACGAACATATTGTGAGTCTGAAAGCTGTATAATCAATTAGCATCCTACTGGAAACCTGACAGCCTGTCGCGACCCATTAGGAGGTATTCTGTGCTCTCAATAGCTGTGGCTATAGGGACCATTTACACAGCTACCAGGTAAGCCCCTACAAAGCAGAATATGATAAGGTCAGCTCTTTGTTTTATTTCTAAGTGCTTTTCCAAGATGTTTTTCTCTTCGGTGGAATGAACATGGCAGTGCAGCTAAAAATGGCAACACTGTATTGCAGGTAAGTGGGTTGAAAAGTCATTCTCACTGGGAAATGAACTCATGACCTTTTCAATGAAAGGTAAAGCTCAAGTCGTAAAAGTTTGCATGTAAGATGCACTAAATATATCGTTGAGTAATAGCTCAAGAGGGCAATAACAACATAGCCTGCCTAACAGCTCATGGTAATGCAAACATAATGTGCCATGTAAAAAGAGATTAATCAAGTTTTCTTACTGGAAAACTGACAGCCTGTCGCGACCCATTAGGAGGTATTCTGTGCTCTCAATATCTGTGGCTACAGGGACCATTTAAGAACTGACAAATTTGGGTGACTGGTAATATTACACCAGGACGAAAATAAAGTCTGAGATGGGTGTTACGTTTCTGGTCCTTTCCTTTCCAGCACTCTGCTTATAGACATTTCCCTTTCATTCATCCTCTTTAATGTACATACATGGTGTGTACACATACATGTACCTTGTGTTAATTGCAACACAGTGCATTAACCATGCAGTTAAAGCAGAAACATTTACTAATTCCTAGAGCCACTTCTTTTGTTTTATGACCAGAGGTTCATAAGCTCAGTTTTCAGCAAGGAAGCACAATTAAAACGGGTAAGTACCTTCAAACCATATCTGATTCCCTTCACAAAAACAGAGAAAACAACATAGTTCGGATTATAACTTAATGTCAGAGATGAGTAAATAAGATTTAATGACAATATCAGCACTCTTTGATGAGGGCAACCTCGAGTTGCTGGCTCATCTCTTCTATAAATTGGAATCCACTCTGATTAGACTCCATTTGGCATTCTGCTGCGCATTAGTCAGTTAATGCAGTGCTTATACTAGCTATACTTAATGAGGCAGCAGGCGTGCCTTCATTTTTAAGCAAAAGCTTATCTACATGTCTATAGCTGATTTCGTAAGTGAGACAGCAGATCCTCAGACCTTGTTTGCTTTCATCTGAATGTTTGAAAATATTGTATCCTGCAGTGGAAGGTACAATATTGCTTCCTGAAAGCCAGGCTGCCACACGGAACGTGCTGTGTTTTTTTAAAAAAAAACCCACAAAATTGTTCCCAAGTCTTCCACAGAGTAATGGTTTTAGATATCTTGGCTCTTTCTCTGCTGTGTTTATGAAGGCAGTGTTTTTCCTCCTTGTGCATATCACATTGTGATTACTTTATTAGGATTTACTGGTTGAAGTAGCTAAGTGAACACTAAAAATTTTAAGCAATACTTTCACCTAGCTATGTTCTAGAGTAAAGGATATTTCAGTGAATTAGAGGCTCTTGAGTTAATTGATTTAATGGCCCTACATAACTCCAGTCCATCCAAAAATACTGGGAGACTAACTCATCACCCCCTTGCCACTGCAGCTATTTATCCTAGTGCAAGGCCAGTGTCAAAGGCTACCAGATCAGAATGAGAATGCTACACATTTATTTCAGTAAGATTACAAGGTATACTGTTACGATGAGCTGGGATCTGTAAGTTGATGGAGTTAATTATCATTACCTTTTTTTATCCCAAAGACTCCACACATCAGACATTTTGATTAAAACCAACATCACCCACTCAATTAAAAATGTTGGCAATGTAGATGCGTTATCATAGCATATTTATCTTTATTTTTCCTGACAGAAACTGTGTAAAGTGGTCTTAATGTAACAAGCCATGTACTAGATCGCTTAAGGTACAGGCATTTCCAATGGTAGTATAGTGTCAGCTTAGGGGGATATTCAGCAGTGGAACAAATCCTTAGCTGGGTTTGGAGCCCCTTTTGGGTTTACGTCATATCTGGTTAGCTTGATACTAGCTTGGGCATATGCATCGTGAATTACAGGCACATCTTTCACTGCTGATCAGAAATACTTTATTTTAGCAATGACAATTTCAAAATATTTTGAAGTTTTACTTCATTGTTGGACATGATGTTTGAAAGCAGGCAACATCCCCTACTGTCAGTTAAAACTGACTGCTAGAAAATCATTTATTACATGCATTCTTCTTTAATTCTCAGTCTCAAGTATGCTGGTTGGCATAGTTCATTCTAGTGATAAGATGTTAAGCTTGCTCTGTGATGATGTTACTAACGTGGGTATAGCACAAAAATAGTAATGAAAAGTCAGTAAATGTTGCTATGAACCAAGAACTTTGATAGGTTGCACTATTCCACCATGCTATTCTTGCCATAAAATATTTTTAGAAGTCAAGATTCTAACAAATTAGCTGGTAGGTAGTTATCAGCAGCAAAATCTCAGAGAAAACCAAATATTTACATGCTTATACGTATAAAAGAAAGCTGCACAAGTGCAATCTGAAGCATGATAAAACTATAAAGAGTTTCATTTACAGCAGCAAAAGAGAGAGCCGTATGGATAAAGTCAGGCATGACTGATGGGTTTGAAGTATCCTCCTACTTCTTTCTTTTATGTTTACTACTCCAAATCATCATTACAACAGAGTTAAGGCTCACTAGTGTGCCACAAGTTCTCACAGAGTGTCATGTACTTCTAAATTTAAATCTTGGACATCAGGCAATAAAGAATTAGAATTCTTAATTCTTAAGATTTCTTAACTGTTCCCTGTTACTTAAGTCTGTATGATAACATTTAGCATAAGACTATGGAATTAATAAATATTTACCATTTAGCATGAGTACTATAGAATAAAGTCTAACATCTCGTTACCAAATCAAATCTCAGCTGCAGGTATTGAGAACGACATAGGCTCAAACACTGATCCTGCTCCCTTCACACCACCCTGGACTCGCGGGCTGTTATCCTCTCATCAGTCTCACCCTGCCTTCCACCTTTCCCTTTGCTAAGCCCAAGAGAAACCGTAGAGAGCCTCACCCTGCTGCCAGTCTCCTGGTGAAAAAAATCCTGTGCACCTCTACTGACACCATGGACTCCACCTTGAAGTGTACTGCTTCAAGACAGGATATACCTCAGTCTTCATATTCTGGTCACACAGCTCCCAGCTAGCTACACAAAACACTGGACTGTCTGCAGATAATGCAGGCATGCAAGGCAACGTATGCAATGGGGATTGTTCATGCTGTTTCCTTCTCTGTAATTTTTGACACTTCATTTATTGACCAATTTGTGGGGAGCCTTGCCACTTTAGGGAATGTCAGAGAGTGTAAAGCTAAGGGGGTCATTTTGTACCTTAACTGAATTGAATCCCAGAAAAGAAAAAATGAGATTAGAAGGGACCACTGCAGATCATCATCTAGTCCAAACTCTTGTCCAAAGCAAGTCTAACTTCACAGTTGGATCGTGTTTCTCAAGGACTTGTCCAGCTGTGTTTTAAAAACCACCAAGCACAGAGATTCTACAGTCTCTCTGGGCAGCCCACTCCCTGCTGCACTGCTCTTACTGTGAACAATTATTTCCTTATGTCCAACTAAAATTTCTCTCACTGCAACTTGTGTTTATAGCTTCTTGTCTTTTCACTGTGCACTTCTGAGAAGGATCTGGCTCCATCTTTTCTGTAACCCCCTCTCTAGGTAGTGAAAGACTGATTATATCCCCCCGAGCCTTCTCTTCTCCAGGTTAAACAAACCTAGCTCCCTCAGACATTGTAATTTCCTGCCCCTGACTATCTTAACAGCTCTCCATTGGACTCTCTGCTGTCCTCAGGCACCCAAAAAATAGCTGCAATATTCCAGACGCAGTCTCAGAAATACCACGTAGAAGGGAAAGATCAGTTCCCTTATCCTGCTTGCTCTCCAGCCAGCTGTCCTGCTCTCAGCAAGGCAAGAGCTTACTTACATCGCAACCTTAAGCCTACATTAGCAATATTTTTGGGCAGTTTACATTGATAAAGTGTTGTTTATACGGAAACCAAGAATATTCTGTAATAATATATATTTCATCCATTATTCTCTTACCTTACCATTTTCCCTGTAAACTCTGATTATCGTGACATTTTGGCAGGACTATTTTGTGGGCAGTTCTTTCCCAATTCAGCTAAAGCAACGTGATGAGAAGCAGAAGAGATTGCAATACACTAACATTTTAAATGCGCTTTTGAAGAGGCCTTTGGGCACAGATGTTCCATAAAACTGTATTTATTATTATAATAATCTGCTGAAGAGTGCAGCTGTTTATTCAGGGGTCTGAATATTGAAGACTCCCTAAATCTAATGATTCCAAGTCTGCCCCACTCACTGCACTTCCAACACTAATAAGAAATACAAATTTGAAAAATCTGTATATACCAATGCACCACGGAATAAACATTGACTTACAGTATAAACGCTGCTAGAAGAAGTCTTTTAGATGGAATCCCTTCAAAATACAAGTGATGTCAAAAAAGCTTCTAAGGAAAAGACTCAAACCCACAATGCAGAGGTACTACTTGAGTTTAATGCCCAACCCACAGAAGTACATTAATAGCATATGCCTGCAAGTATTCTGCCTTGTAACAGGCTGTGGCCGAAAGACTGGTTCATCAGCTTTCCTCCAGACATGGTGGAGATACAATTTTAACTCCACGTGACTTTTTGGACAACGTTATTGGCCATGATTTCCTGATACTAGTTTGGAGAGGAGAACAGTAATTTGAACATTAGAAATGTGCAAAAATCCATGATAAAAGTATAAACGTTACATTTTTTTCTTAGATGATGTGGCAATTCCTTGCTCAAACAATTTCAGAACTGGATTACTAATCTCATCTAGGATGCCACGATTCAACAATTTTCTGTCAGTCAGAGCAGAGATAAGAGACTGCAGAATAGTTAGAAAAAATGAGTTTAAAGCTGTAACCTATTCTCATCTGGACTCACAACTATTTTTCCTGACTATAATTATCCCTTCTGATTTTTTCTCCTGGAAAGCTGGGTGGAATCTGGAGCTTTCCTGTCTTTGCTATATGGGTGCCACAGCGAGAGGTTCCTTGGAAAGCTTTTCCTTCCGTGCTCGGCTCATCCCCAGCAATGAGTACTGGGAGCCCTCAGAGCACCTGGCTCTTTAAACAGATGTTTGGCACATGAGGCTGGGGGCTGCCTGCTGCAGATAAGACAGTGAACAACCCAAATCACAATAATTATTTACCTTTATCAGCCTCAACAGGGTTCAAACTGGCATCTATTTAATCATATCATATTTACCACTATTGTTAGGAGTGAGCTCTGAGGAGTCTCCAGAGGAAACTGCTTGTAACTCTACAGACCTCCTTCTGAGCCTGTTCTTTTATACTACGTCATGTTCTCAGCCCTTTCTGAAAAATCCAGATTTTTTATATACACCCAGTAACGAAAATGTGTTATTCTTAGAGATATTAAATTCATATGCTATTGTAATTCCAAAACCATCATATTCCACTGTGGAAAAGCACTATTTGTTCATCTGTTCATGAACTCTGCAGTCTGTAGGTTCACTGGGGACTAAAATACTGCTGAAACCCTTTGCCTGTTCCTCCTCATTTTTGTGGAGAAATCTAACTGGAAACTGTTAAGTTTTCACCTCACTATTTTAATAGTAAATGCTCTAATTTCCTAAACAATACATGAAGCAATATTTGCATTATTTGTTTGCTGGTGATTATTAGAGAGAAAGCTGCTTTCGCAAATGGGAAAGGGTTCATGTTGTCTTCTAAGAAGACTCAACAATTCCCACACCTTGTGCTTTCAGGATTATGGTGCTGAATCTACTGTAATAAGATTCTCTGTAGAAGCGCTTGTGCTCCTTCCTTCATCTTTGGTCTTCACAGCTAGGCCCATGTAAGGTTATAAATGCAAAACAGCTGGGTTTCACAGAGGCTGTGCTATCTCCGTGTCCTCAAAGTCACTGAGGCCGTGGGGCTGTCCCAGCGAGGCTGTGAGCCTCATGCTGCTCGGGAGGCTGATCCACGTCACGCCGGCAGAGGAAAACCCGTTAGAGGATTAGTGAGACTGCTGGCCCAGCATGGCTCAGTCACTACCAGTACTACCAGAAACAGACAGCGTGACTAAGAACCAAGTCTTACGCACATTTACAGCTGTCTTAGCTGCCATGTGTGCACATTCCCCAGGATATTCATACACACGAAGGATGAAGAGGCCAGAAAAATAAATGAAGTTCGTCCAGGGAGAGGTGTTTCTGGCTACAGTATGTATTCTATGATAAGAAAAGATGCAGAAGCCAGCAGTCCTCTCAGCAGAGCACCAGCTGGCTCCATATGCTTCAATAATAAGCTCTGTTCTAAAAACCTGAGCATTTGTATCTTGTGTACCAAGTACAAAATCATTAACTGGCCTACAAACTGCCTACAACCCTATCTATGCTTCTGAGTTACCACACAGTTTGCTAACACAGAATAAAAGAGTACTTTTAAGTTCAGTCTGTTAGAGCAGTACAGTAGTGGCTTAAATCTCAAGAAACTTTCACTCTACAATATTTTATACGCTTTTAGTCGGAGCAACATGCCAGGCGTGGTTATGTAGTGTAAAATCATACTTAGCGGAATGTCTGATGTCACAGTAAATTAAGAGTGGAAGGGAGAGCTGAAGAAGTAGTAAAAGTGGGTGCAATGACACGCAACTCTACTTCTTCCAGTACATAAATTTATCGTATTTTCCCTAAGTCATTAATTGACTCGCTGTTCACTAGCCACGGAGCCCATTTGCTTTTGGAACATCAGCAGAGAAAGAGGTCCGCTGTTAAAGGACTACCAAGTGTGATTGAGCAACGGTTTCCAAGCGCTCAGCAAAGCAAAATAAATTTTTACCGGAACAGTTGATGGCACCTCTTCCCCCAAACACCTGTCTTCCTGCCAAATTTAAGCTTCCTAGCCCAACCGCTGCGGCTTTTGAGTTGTTCAATAACAGTCACACGCAATTTTTATAATGGGAAAAGCGATGTTTTTGCTTCACCTCATTCTCAAAAACAATGAATCATTTTTTCTCAAGCTTTATTAAAATTAATTTTTAAATGTAATAAAAAAGAGTCACCAAGAATGGGAAATTTTTGCTTGAGAAGTGAAAGATTCAAAAGATCTAAGCAGCTACTCAAATAACCCCTGAGCGGAAATGGCCTTGGTCTCAGGAGGTTGGTATTTAAGCTGGCAAGTGATTTTAAGCACTTGAGTAATCTTTAAGAAACAAAAAATCAAAAACCATGTGCTGCAAGTTACACATAGGTACAAAACCTTGCTAACCTGGGACTGTGGACTGTACACATAAGCTAAAACCAAATAACTTCTATATTAATGCTTAAAGTTACACACTCATCCAAGATCTTGGAGTAGCCACAATCTAATGTTGTTCTCAAATTGCTCAGTATTTCAGAGTGCTACAGTAATATATTCTGCTGTATACAGAATTATGTTAATTTTTATGCCTTACAGTAGAATGTGCAGTGAAGTTGAATTACAATTGCTGTGGGAATCATAACACTGGAAAACATGTCTAAATCTCAGCTTTAAGGCCATGCTAATATATCTTTTACATTTAATTTCCTTTAGAAAAAAAAAAAGAAAAGAAAAGAAAGGGAAAAAGGAACAACTGGCTTTTGTTGACTTTGCCAGCAAAAAGAACCAAGATGTTCCACTGTGGGTTTCCTGGGGATTTCTGTCACATTCCTGCTTTCTCTCTTACCAGTTTGTTCTTAGCAAATACTACTGTTACAGAGACACCCTGATGAAGTCTGCTCTGTGATACCTTCATAAGGCATTATGCAACATTAGATTACTGGAAAAGGGGAAAACGGAAGTGAAAAAGGTTGTTCTGGATTCACAGTCCAGAAAAGAAATTATGTGAGGCAAACTTACATCAGCAAGTAATCAGGGACAACTCAAGATCCCTCCATGGAAGAATCACAGCAGAGAGGCACTTAAAAGAAGGCGAAAGAAGGAGAGAGAAGCAAAGCTGACATTCCCACTGAAAAGAGCCCTTATCATTCCTCATGTGATACAGGAACAAGGTGCAATAAAGACTCTTTACAACCAAAATGTCATTTTGTTGACTACTGACCTCCTGTCTTCTTTGCACTTTGGAAGTGATTTTAACTGACTTTTGGATGCTCTCTTTTAGTTGCCTTTTCTTTTTTCTTGGGACTTAGCAAATGGCCTTGTTAAACATGTCCTTTTCTTGGATTCCTGGGTATTTTAGCAGAGTATTACCAGGATCAAAACCCCTCTGAGTGTTTTTTAACTGTGGATGTTTCTATTTTACAAATTATATATAGAAATTATAGTTTGGCGTTTTTTTTCCTCATAGGGATGAAAGTCCATACAAAGAGGAGAACACTAAGGCTCAAATGGGAAAATCACTAGGTCAATGCTCTTAGTACCCAAAACCAGCATTCCCAATCCGTATCGGTGCCATGAAAGACAGTGCTAAGAAGAGTCAGAAACAGAAGGAATGAGTGGGACAGGTCATCAAATTTTCTCCATTTGGACTCCATCTCTCTGAACCCTTCCATGATGTTGTATTAGAACAGTACAAAATGGAAAGAGACGAGCAGGTTCACATCTATATGTCTAAAGCACCAGTAAGACTATACAATTCTGGCTTTTTTTACCTGATATCTCCTCATGGGAATGTGACCAGTGTAGTCAAGCAGTTGTGCCTGTATGTACACGGATATGTATGCACAGATGCTGTGTATGTCTACTTTCCTAAAAACATCTGTGAAGATCTTACAGCTTCTAAAAATATATACACATTTTTGGAGCTTGGTATTTTTTATAGTGTTTGCCATCTTTCATTTAAAAGTTTCTTCCCCCTCCAAAAAACGTATGTTGTTTTGAGAAAAGGGCATGTGTATCAGGGGTGGTCTGCTTCATAAATAGCCACAGGGCTTGTGGCCAGCCAGCTCTTTTCAATAACAAGGTCCAGGTGGGAAGTGGTCAGGTGGTTGCTATAAAGGCTAAGGGACTGCATGTGGAGTGGGAAGTTTCTGTGAAGTCTGTTTTGGTTAAGGGAAAAAAGGGCTGAAATTAGATTTTACTAAGTTTGAAGAATAGTCTGACTCCTGAAGGTGTGGTGTTAGGTGTTGGGCTATGGGGTTGCCCACGGGCCCTACACTATGGGGACCTATGTGTACTACCAACAAGTCCATTAGACTTGTTTGCATTATTTCAAAGTCAGGGCCACAGCAAACAACCAACCAAACACCTTTCCCTCCCACCCCCCCGCCCCAAACAAACCCACAGCACAAAGAAAGCAACCTAACACCAAAGAGCTCACCACACACACGTTAAAAATTCTGGCTAATGTACACACAGCAGAAAAATAAGTAAGTAATCATCCAAAATTACTTTTGTGTTATAGATTGCTCCTGAATGAGGCCTAATGGTAGAAGCATCATTGCAAACTGTTTTCCATTTCCAGCATGCATTTATGATAACCATTCTGCCCAATTTCCTGTTCTTCCACTGGCAGAAAGGGACAGATTCCCCCTGCTTTACACTAAGGCTTCTTCATGCTCCCTGGGCTGCATTGCGCTTGTGCTCAGTCCCTTCCTGGGAAGCTAAGCATAGGAGGTGGAATGATTATTGTTACACAGCACCTATTTTTCCTTTATCCTTTCTGACGGGGGAAAAATGTACCAAACTACTGGCCACATCTGCAGTGCACCAATTAGAGATAGAGAGGACAGGTATTCAGTCTCCATGGATGGTTCAAGGTTAGAGAAAATTACCCACTTTTAGCAGATAGCAGAATCCTAACTATCTGCCTTAAACTGGGATTGACCGTTCACTATCTGAGCTGATAGTAGGTACAATATTTCATCCAAAGAAAGGCGTATTTGCCTTCTAGTTTTACCACTATGTAATATTATTTTGCTGACCTTCAGTCACATTGGCACAGGAATTGATATAACTTGAAGGGATGTGACAGAAGGCAATCAGCAACACAACAAGATATGAAAAGCCTAAAGAAGAACTTATGTCCTCAAGAACAGGACACCTACTATCCAGTCACTCGTGGAGTTTGGAGTTGCAAAGAGCTACCGGAAGACACAATGTAAATCAATATATGTCCACTTTATTCACAAAATGATGGATAATGTAGCAGGCCAGCTTGATTTACCTTAATTTGCAAATCGATTTCCTACACATTTTTTTAAAAAAACCAAACCACTAATCAATTTCAGATCAAAATAGACTGAGGCACAGCAAGAGCTGCCAGCCCCATCTGCACGGTGGAGACCCTACAGCTACGCTCTCAAGACAGTTCCCAGAGCAGTGTGCAGAGTGGTCCTGGGCACAGCCAGCAGGACCCAGTGCTGTGCCGTGCTGAGCCACACCGCACAGCCTCCTAGTAGGTCCTGCAAGCCTGCACACCTGCACACACTGCTTCGTACCATGTTTGAGCTCCTCAGATCCAGCACTAGCTGCGCACCGGGTTAGTCCCCTGGGAAAAAATTAGAGAAGCCCAAAGGCAGCACTAACACTAGCAAGATTAGTTCAACAAGGGTAAGTGTAGGGTACTGCATCTGGGGAGGAATACCCCATGCATCAGTACAGGCTGGGGGCTGACCTCCTGGAGAGCAGCTCTGTGGAAAGGGACCTGGGAGTCCTGGTGGACAACAGGATGACCATGAGCCAGCAATGTGCCCTGGCGGCGAAGAAGGCCAATGGCATCCTTGAGTGCATCAAGAAGAGTGTGGCCAGTAGGTTGTGGGAGGTCATCCTCCCCCCCTACTCTGCCCTGGTGAGGCCGCATCTGGAGTACTGCATCCAGTTCTGGGCTTCCCAGTTCAAGAAAGACAGGGATCTGTTGGAGAGGGTCCAGCAAAGGGCTACGAAGATGATTAGGGGATTAGAACATCTCTCATACGAGGAAAGGCTGAAGGTCTCTTTAGTCTAGAGAAAAGAAGATTGAGGGGGGATCTTCTTAATACTTACAAATACTTAAAGGGAGGATGCCAGGTGGATGGGAACAGTCTTTTTTCAGTGGTGCCCAGTGA
>NW_009648559.1:3618411-3657050 GCF_000708025.1 Charadrius vociferus
TGGACTAGACGATCTCCAGAGTTCCTTTCCAACCCTGACCATTCTGTGATTCTGTAAGATGTTAGTGTTTAAATGACTGTTGCCTGCAAATTCACCTTTGGGAAGCCCGGGATGCTGCCTGGCACAGGGATGACAGTACTGTGGAGGAGTCTGGATATATGTGTGAGTTGGAATTGCAACATGTGAACTTTCTTCTCTTTATCGCTCAAAGCAATGCCTGCAATGCAGGCAGATCTGAACAAGGAACAACCCACAGGGTACCCTCACCTCTCCCCCCCACCCCCACAAACCCATCAGGTTCTCACAGCACTTTATTGTGACCTCATGCGCAAAATGTCATGTCTGGCCAGTGACACTGTACAGGACAGCAGGGCTGGTGCGGCATCGCAGCTCTCGGGAAAGGGCAGCGGGCCAAGCATGCCCTGAGGCTCTCTGCCTGCTGCAGCCCACCTGGGCCCACTGGCACGGGACAGCTAAAGGGAACTGGTGGGTCCCAAGCAGCTCTCTGTAATTGCTCAGCCCATTTCTATGGCTCTGTGTAGCTGGTGTCTGCAGCTGAGACTGTTCTTGCTACTCCAGCCCTGCTTTTTTATTTTTACATGGGGGCAAGGGAGAAACAGACTGCCAATAGTCCTCTCCTGTGTGGTGCAGGCCAGCTGATCTATGTCGAATTTTTTTTTGTCAAAGCTATTTTAAGACACGAAATTACAAGACTTGATACATTGAGCTCTGTGGGGTTTTACGCTTGGAAAACAATCTTCAAAATGTCGTCGAATATGAACAGTATTTTTCTGTGGTGAATCTGTATGGGAGCTATGTACAGTCTCATCTATCACAGTATTGTAGCAACAAAAGTAATAACTGCATAGTCTTTTAACCAACAAATCCCTTTAAAGGGCCTGTGAGTGAGGGTGCAGAAGGAAACAGATTTCAACGGACAAGGAAAGTATTTCCTACGTGAGGATTTTAAAGGCAAAGCAGCTGTAAGCATGAAGATCTTCAGGAAGAAGATCAGATCTGTTAAAATACTCAGATATTCTTCCGTGTCTATACTCAGAGCAGCATTTTACAAAATACATGCAAACCAAACTGGAGTTCATTTGTCTCATTTCACTCTTGGCTGTTCTTTTGGAGGGCTAGGAGAATACAGCTGTAGAAAAAACAGTTTAAAGCCTGAGCTCTT
Source organism: Charadrius vociferus (assembly GCF_000708025.1). NCBI lineage: Eukaryota > Metazoa > Chordata > Aves > Charadriiformes > Charadriidae > Charadrius > Charadrius vociferus. The sequence continues at coordinate 3,619,595 of NW_009648559.1, forward strand.
GAAACATATGAGGGTAATACTTCTCCATTTTAAAACACAGATGGATTATTTCCACAGATGATTTGCAGATGTAACATCCAGCTATTTAAAGACTAGAGGTTTTTTCAACACATTTGGAGGAACAGTAGAAAATCTTGTTCGTGGCAGGACTTAAAACTGAAATTGTAGAGCTCTTCCATTAGTACCCATAGCACCCCTCACATTTTTGCTATTTGTTTCAATCAAGGGTTTCCCTTTTTTTTGTCTTTGCCTTTTCTCTGTCTCACACTTGGCTCTTTTCTGCCCGTGTCCATAGCAGCACCCACTGGTAGATTGCAATGATGCTGAGATGGACTTCTGCCAAGGGAAGAACAGAATCAGGGAGCAATAGACAATGCAGTTCAAGGTCATTCTGGGGTTTTGCCCTCCAGCACCGTACCCTTCTAAGAGGCAGTACCTGACTATTCTTTCAATCCTGATAATCTCGGTAAAGTGGGACTCATTCTCGTTTTCATTTTATCTAATGTGTCAATGGGAGGCCAATAAAAAACAGCTAAGCAATGAAAGTTTATTGTGACATGTGCTAACAGGTACAACATTTAATGCAGGATGTTTGAGTTGCCTTCAAATGCCCCTAGGAGCGTTTAAAAAAAATTGCTATTTTATATAGCAGAGAAGATGCCTTGAAAGTATTTATATTTCTTATTATTTCTGTGTCTTAGGGAAGACACAATGTGCCAGGCAATTGCTGCTTATTATAAGATTTAATCCTACCTTAAGACTCACAAACAAGAGATCGCTGTGTAGACAAATGTGTAGAGAAAAATACAAAGAAAATATGATGCATTTGCAACTATTTCTGGAATTCATACATTGCTACTTATAAAAACGGTTAAAAGTTGCTCAGTCAACTCTTTAAAGAAAATCTGGGACCATTAGAAAAAGACTGCCCATGTGGCTGAGCTGAAGACTTTATATATCCATGTTGTGATCATTTTGTCTAAAAGCACAAAAATATTTGGGAGAGAAGTGGATGGAGTAGATAAGAGGTGGATAGATATTGAGATCATTATTGGAAGATGGCAGGCACAGATGAAAAGACACAGAATAAAAGGCAAGAGTAAATTAATACAGAGGGATTTCGTGGGACACACTAGAAGCAATATGTATATAGAACTGTATTACTTAGATGTAAGCACTAACACATTTGGGTGCATGTGAGGTTTGAAAAATATAAGGACTAAAGGGATTGAGTGTGCTGTCACCCCAAGGAGTGGAGTAGAGCCAAAGAAAGGATCATTTGAGGTGAAATAACAAGCAAAGCTCACTGACTGTGCCGTTTATTTGCTTCACGTTTGCATTTAGTTACAGCCATCCATTCACAGTTGGCATGTGTCCAAAGAAAAATTTGTGAATCTCACAGATTAATTATTAAACCCTTCATTATTCAATCAATGCATCATAATTACCAATAATATCCCACAAAAAACTCCAACAAAAGAACTACCACCTTCACCTACGCCTTTTTTTTTTAAAAAAAAAAAAAAAAAAAAAAAAAAAAGCAAGCCCACAAAAAGAAAACTTGACTCTGACAAATCCCATAAAGGTCAACTGACTGGAAGTCTCTCAGATGACAGGAAACAACTACCCCAAGACAAAAGTAGTTTGGCAAAACGACTTCAAATGTGTTTTTTAATTACTGCAAAATCTCCCCCCTTCACTCACCTGTGACAATTAGTCCTGAGTATCTAAAATTATCTCAACTGCCATGAAACATCATGGACAGAAAAAAAAATCTTATCTTGGGTAGTTGGACCTTGGATTGAGAGACGGAGAACCTAGAGAGGAGGTGGAAGTAAGGACCACCTGAAGTGGGTGCTCTACCTAGAGAAGATGTTTTTTTTCTATGAAATATCCAGTTTAATATATGAAACAGTGAGCACAGAGAAAAAATGCAGTTATCCATACAAAGAGTTATCCATTTCTTCAAATATTTATAGATGGAAATTTGAAATCTACAGATATTAAAGCCTAAACCTGATAATCACCCAGTTCAGACTTGGGACTTTTTCAAGGTTATCAAAGTTAACCACAAGCTAGTTCTCAACAATGGACTCAGCTCCTTTCTTGCTTAGTCCCAAACCACTATTTTCGCCACTGCCTGTGTAATGCTGTAAGAGTGACAGCAAGTTTGCTTTTAACTGCTAGGAACTCTGATACTTCTGCAGAGAGACAGAAATAGGTAGCCCTTTAAAAAAAAATGGTATGAATAAATTTGCAACTAAACTATGCCATCACAGAAACCAAACTTTTAAAATTATGTGACCAAAGGCTGCAAATAATGATAGAAAGCAAAATTGTGAAGTTGCTATGGTAACTATTAACAATTCAGACAGGCTGTTGATATGAGATCTTATTAAATATGTCAAACCAAACATTTTATTTATAATTTCAAACTCTAACATTGACACTTTACAGTTAACATAAATTAAAATGAAATTCAACATGTAACTTAATAAAGACCCAAGAGTTAAGGCTGAGATGACACTTTCATTCTACCTTGTCACTTCACACATTCTAAAACATCTTCAAAAAAACTTTTATGGTAAAATTTTTCATGCTTGGCCATGGAGCCTGGAGAAAGGCAGACGCAAAAACATTTGGCTTCTTTTGAATTATCTTCTTTGGGAGAGGGAGAGATGGGAACATCTTGATTTTTAGCTCCTGACATAATCACTTTAGTGTTTAAAGATCACATTGTCGTTGTGCACTACACACTGGTGTCCTTACTTGGAATAAGTTACAGTTGCTCCATTGTTCTCACATCAGTGAATCTAGCTAACTTTACAGATGAAACAGCAGAAACTTCCCCAGAAAAACAAAGCTCTTTAAGACCCCAGTTCTGCAAAGTACTTAAACTTTCACTGGGATTACTCATGTGCTTGAAATTAGGCATGAGATTAATTCACACTGCGGTCTAACTTATTCTGTGGTGCAATTGCAATCCTAAGAAGAACATTTGCACGCTTATGTTGTGTTACAGAAGCCAAGGTCCTTCCCTGCTTGTGGCCATGTTGGAGTGGGAAGAACTGTAGATCCCTGGGCTTGACAGAAAGCCTGCTGAAGGATCCCAGATCCCACACAGCTTTGCTCACAGACGGCCTCTGAGGCTATGTACATGCTATACCCTTTGCTGCTAGCCTTGTTACACTGACCCATCTTTGGGCATCTTTATCCCCGGAATGACACCTGTACCTGTGGGAGTGTACATGGGTCTAAGGGGCTGTGGCTACCTACAAGTACCTGCTGACACTGGGGCCCATCTTGTGGCCAACTCATCACGTGGTGTGAACAGTCAGATGTGCAGCGGTGGATTGTTCACGAAGCTCTGGCTGCTGCCAAAGTCATCTAATACTAATTTTATTGACAACCCAAAGTTACAAAAGGTGCTGGCCCTTTCCCTTAAAAAGTGGAGTAAGAGTAAGAATAAGTATTGCGCAGTAGGTTGAGTCACCTGCGTGATCATGCAGCAAGGGGCCTGCTGTATTGCAGATTCCCAGGGAGGCAGAACTTGCCATCACTTGAGAACTTACCACTTGCTCAGCAAATTTCTGCACTTATCAAGTAATAATGCTGAAATGGCACTGATCTATTTATAAAATTACTTTTTCCTGTAGAGAAATCTTGTACCATAGCTATACTGTGCGGACCCACCGCTAACCAGTTTGATGATGCTTATCTAAATATCATAGTATGTTAGCTGTTTTTACCTCACATTCCAAATAAATTATCTGTATTTTTTTTGTTTTTATCTCTGTGAACCATATTTTTTTGAGCAAGATGTATTATTATAGAGTTTGGATTTCTGTTTAGTGAAACATGAATTTTTCAGATGTCAAATCGTACTTTGATTTGAGCCTCAGAGTGGGCCTCATGTGACACTGTTTCCACAGGCAAGGCTAGCTTCAGAGATTTCCACCTCCCCCTTTCCTGAACCACCATGCAGTCATGCCCTTGCTGTTGTAATTTCCACCCTTTCAGAAATTCTACAGACACATCTGCTTGTGGTGTCACCCATTAACTTGAGTTTTAAATAAAAGTGCACTGGAAAAACTCCCACATGCAAGCCTATTCTAATCATCACGACAATTCAAGTTTCCTCACGGAACAAAAGACATAAAAAATGGGCTCCCAAACCAGTCTATTTTTCCCTTGATGACCATTTTAAATATAGCCATTAATTCCTTATCCAGTTAAAATTCAGTGATTGCATATTGCATGCAAAGTTTCTGGTTACTGTTTACTGCATACATATGGCAGGCTAACGCATGCCTCTATTCATACAACTATTTGCAGGTGCTGCTAAACCTCTAGTAAATAGCCTACATTTAATATTTCTAATTAGCTTATTTAGTAATTGTGATGGAAACGTAGGAATACATTTACTGGTGTCCTCTCAGATATCCTTAAAAATGAGGAATGTCACTAGAGGGTTGTCCTAATGGGGGTGTTTTTTCAGCCCAGTCAGTATGCATCATTTTAATGTGACTGTGATCATAGCCCCATTGTGCCTGCCAATCCCAATTAACAGAATCACCCATCCTAGGGCTGAATTTATTGTTGCATGTGCAGCTTACTGGGACATGAAGCCGTAGTCTTGTAGTCTACAGGCCTTGGAAAAGAAGCCATGCCTCTGGGAACTGCACTCAACTTTTGTCAGCTGAGAAATCTCTCTGTTGCAAGACATGTTCCTGTCACATATTTTTCTTTACGGCAGGCTGAATATTTCCCTTTTTTGATGACTCCAATATCATCAGTGAAATATCAAGATAAACAGAACTATATTCAGGAGATAGCCTTGCTGTTAGTCCTAAAGTTACTATTCAGCCTTGAAAACTAGGGCAGGTTTGCTTATCACTAAAAACATTTGGTTTGCACCTGCACAATGAGTTATTACATCTGAAAATGAAATGGCATCAGGCTTGTTTTGCTAAAAATTGATGTGTATGTCATGTTACATTTTTCAGCACACAGCTAATGTTGTGTCATCTACGTTGTATCATATACATACAACATCATTCATATGGCATAGCACCAGCTCTCTTCTGCCAACATCAAGCAACCTGACTTTTGGTGAGTAGGGGAGCAGTTAGTCACTTTTATTGTACATGACCTTTTTTTGGCAAAAAGATAGCACCAGGAATTTCATCAGCAACAACCAAAAGGCTGTGAGTAGTGCAAAGATATGCAGTATCTTTCTGTATCTCTAGGGACTTTCCCTAGATCCTGTGGCAGACAGAGTGCAAAGAGATTGCTCGTAGCTCTTTTGTTCCTTCATTTCTTCTCACCGATTTTCATTTTGAATCAAACACTTTTGCCTCCAGCAAAAGGTATATATTCTGGCTTCATGTTCCAGAATTTCTGTAAATTGTTCTTGCACACGTCTGCAGCTGACATATGAAATATGCAAACTCTTATCCTGATTTATGCTTTATGCTCTGCATGGAGCCAGTATAATTGTGAAAAAAAGTAGTTTTCCTTGAAGTTCAGAAAGTAATGTACACTGTTTGAAAATGATTCCACTGCATCTTACTGCTGCCCCCACTGGAACAGTAAAATTTAAAAAAAACCCCACAACTTTTTTTCAGCATCCCTAGTTTTAAAATTTAGCATTAGAGAAGATTTCCTGTTCCCGTCACTGCATTTGGTAATAGAGAAAACTTAGTAAATAAGTTTAGAAAATTCATTAAAGGCCACTTTTCCAAATGGACTTGCAACCAAACTTTTAACAACAAAACCCCGGGCCAAATTGTCAAAAGAGCTCACCTCCCATTTGGCACAAGATTAAGGACAGACTTTTCAAAGCATTTAGCCACTTGAAGTTCTCAGTGTGACACCACTGGCCAGATTTCCAAACTTTCCACTCACTTAAGGACCCGGAAGTGAGCTGAACTCCTTTGAAAACAGTTATTGGTTTTGGACGCTTCAAAACTATACTGCATTGAATATAGTCCAGACAACACACTACTTTACATATTTATAATTACTTGATAAAATACAAATGTTTCCTTCAATTTCTCCATGAATAGCTTTTCTGCATTCCTCAGAAAACTTCTGATTCTATAAACAGAAAGTTTCCTTTCTGTACTCTTCAGAGTTCTTATTTAAAAGCTCAGATAAAACGGCCCTTGCCAGTTTACTGACTAGAGTAGCTTCCCCCTTTCTCTTCCAGATTCATAAAGAAAATGAAGATTAACTGTCTTCACAAACAGTGAATTCCTTTATTTCCTTATAAAGACTTTGATACAACACTTTGGCTAGGAACCACGTTTATTGCTAAAATTATACTCATTAGAAGTTGAAGATACTGAATGAAATAGGGCAATCTCAGATCAAAGTAGCCCGCTCTTAACTACATAGAAACAAATTAAAGCAACTAATAAGAAACAGGCTAAACACATCAAGGACCTAAATGATTAACTTACATTTAGCAATTATTTTGACAACTTACTAAAGCAAGACTGCATATTACTGACCAGCTTTTTCTAAATTAGAACTTACTATATTTACAGAAAGAAAGAAAAAATTGTTTAGCTATTTAGCAAGATCTTCCTTACCAGCAAAGAAAACGTGGAATTCTTGTCAGAAATAACTTGACCTCTACAAAGCATGACTCTCTAAACTAAAGCTTTCTGTGTATTAGCACAGTGATCCTATTGATTCTGTAGTAACAAACTGAGGAAGAAGAAATTGCATTTTGCTGTGATCTCAAACCCAAATATTTAGGGTTTGACTACATGCAGTATTAATCCATTTATAATTAGCTAGACTACACTATGTTTTCTATTTCTCCATGATTTATCTGTACTATCACACAGCTTTTGGAAGGCAAGCTTATTATTACTTTTTTTATCTGTGGAAGTTTCATTAATTTGGGTTTTTTTGCCCCTCCTGATATGGTTTCAGTTATTAAAAAGGCAATGCGAGAAGAAGGGGAAGTTTTAGAGTACAGCACTGCAAGACCAGAGTGAATTTCAAACAACAAGAAATGAGGATTGAACCACCTGCAGTAAGAGAGTTATGTTCACTCTTCATCTTTGGCAGCAGAGATTATGTTTAGCATGTTAATGCTGTATGGAATAGAACGGTTTAAAGCCCTCAGACAATTCTATATATCCAAAGACAGAGCTGCAAGTCCTTTAATGAAACCAAACATAGCGTCTAAACACATTAGTGTGTTCCACACTAACTCTACTTTGTATTTTTAACAATAGAGTTTGATAGATATGACAGTGCTGGACAAACAATTTATATTTATCACTTGGTGCAGTATGAAGATTATTTGTATTCAGACTCAATTCTGTCTAGGATTTAACGCACTCATGGACCAAATAAAGATATCTTGTTTGTTATCTCATAATGTGCAGAAAGAGTGATGGTAATATGTATCTGGTGTTGAATGTGTAAGTCCACAGGGTGTCTAGGACAGCTTTGTGTCCCGTGCAGGCTGTATCCATATATAATACACATATATTTAATCTTGATATAAGAAATACATTTTTTACAGCGAGAGCAATCATTCAGGGGAACAACCTCCCCAGGACATGATAGAATCCCCATCACTGGAGGTTTTCAAGATGTGACTGGACAGAGTGCTAGAAAATCTTATCTAGGCTCCCTTTCCCAAAAAAGGTTGGACCAGATGATCTTTCCAACCTGGGCTGTTCTATGATTCTATACGATTACTAACAATAATGTTCTGCAGGTATCCACAGTAAGGTGCAGAGATGCAGAGACTACTGCATCATAGAGCAGTGGCCCCATTCATGCTCTTCTTCCTCATCACCCTTCTCAAACCAACCCCATCCCTATCTTACACATTTAGATAGATCTAGTGTTTCAAAGATTTACTTTTCAACTGTAAAAGCTAAAGGTTTAGACTTATAGAGAAAGCTTAGGTTCTGGAATACAGTTACATGTGAAATTAAAAAAAATAAATCCAACTTCGTAATGGTTATATGGCAATTACCATGGCAAATGACCATAATAATTTTAGAAATGGTTGCAAATACATCACTGTTACTTTTGTTCTATGTGTGCTGAATTACGCTGGGCCTAATAATTCTGGGGTACCAATGAGACCTTTCAAAGAGTAACTAGAGTCCCAGAAAATACTCGAAGAAAAGTAAGACATCTACAAACATTACCCCTCAAGCAGAGAGTGAAGCATATCCTGAACTTAACAGTGAAGTCCAGCACTGAAAAACCCCAGAGGGTATCTCGAAAGGCCAGGAGATCTGAGTGTTCATTTGGGTATACCTCCAGCCCACAGGCATATCCTAGTGGACATCTATTTTCTCGATCAGCTACCTGCATGAAATATAGCATCTGAGGCAGATGAAGAGGACTGTCTGTGGTAGCACAGACAGACATAGCAGATGTAGCTGCACGAACAGTTTCACGGAGGTGGAGGCTGTGCAAACTTTTTTCCATACTCCCAGTACTGGCAGCATAGAGCAGCTCTGTGGGATGGACTGCGGGCTCACACTGCGCTCCTCTGTTATTCAGTGCCCAGGGGTAGTGGTTCAAGGCACTTTGTATATTGACCCAAGCAACGTTTTAGAAAAATGCTAGCAGGTGTCTGTAGCTTGTTGGGTCTGGCTAAGGTTGGGACTGGTACAGCCACCTTTGACAAACAGCTGTGAGCTTGTCCCTGCTGGGTGCCAGGACCCTGCTGGAAGGCCTCCTTCTTCCCTGCAGCCTGTGACACTCACCGAGGGCATGAGCAAGCTCCCACTGGCCCGGGACCTTGCTCACACTGTTGTACGAGCTGCTGCACAGGATGTTACAGCAGAGCTGACATGGAAGTTACACATCTCCTTCCTGCAGCCAGCATTTGGGGGGATGCTATCTACCTTAAGAGAGTGGATTTCTAGCTACATCATTTCATATTTCCTCTGGTTTCTATTTTTGGGCTTTTGGGCCAGACTGTGTCTTGAAGAAACCTCAGGCCAAATTCTATTTTCAGCTAAAATGCAGCTGTTCTGAAGGAAATTGCTTTGACTTTCATTGCGTTGCTCTGTATTAGCATTGTAGTAACAAAGGGTAGAATTTGGATCATTGCATTCTTTCCCTGCCATCCAAAGAAAAAGCAGATTAACAGGTTTGTACCACAGTCCACCAGGTGAGGAGTTTTGGAGAAACACAGAAAATCAGTCCTGACAGCAAAAAAAAAAGAACCCACAAATCCAGGTAGCTCAATTCAAATGACAAAGTCTGCTTTTCTGACTGCTTGGTTTCATTTGTCAACACCATTTAACTGTACGTATATTTTTAAATTGCTTAAAAATAATGGTTTTGAAGAACCCAAAGATGTTTTTAAGCAGTCCGGGGGAACTTTAATCACTCAACTAAAGTGCTCACTCAATTCTCAGATCTAGTTTGAACTTTTACTTTTGTTCTTCTGTAAGATTCATTTGAAAAGCCACCATAGCCTGGGGTTTTGAAGTTGAAAGATCATAATTTGGCCTTCTGGCATGTATCTTTGTCAGTTTTTTAATCTCTATATGAAGTCTTTCAGCTTTAGAGAGAGACCAATTGATGTTCCCTGAAGCATGTATATTCTTTCAACACCATAAAAGAAGTCAGCTATTGTCATTTTCAGTCTAACAGTTTTATTCTCTTTATTCTCAAATTAATTTGGCTTACTAGTTCAATTGCCTGTATCAGGTTCAAAAAACAAGAATTAGTGTCATCTGATTTCTACAGCTATCCATAGGCTGTTGGTCATACAGCCTGATATCTAAATGTGATACAAATATACTCAGCAGAACTAGACACCTCAAACGGCTTAAGAGATAAAACCCTTTAAATAAGCTCGAGACAGATTTGAATTTATTTAAATGTCTGATTCTAAATGTACTTATGCCTAGTAGTAATGTTTACCATCTGCCTGATTCTGTCTGATGAGGTAATTGTAAATCTATAAATAGCTTAACATATGCTGCACATATTCTGGCCTTAAATATAACAGCCTTTGTCTAAAACAACTGGAAATAATAAGAAAATATATTAGTTTGGGCATTATTCAGGGTAAGTTGAGAAAGAAGTATAAAGGGTTTTCACTTTGTATTATTTGTATCTTCTCCTCCAAAGGCCTAGTTAAAACCAAAGCATTGTTTATAGGCCCAATTCTAACAAGTTGTCAGTACTTTCTGTGATTCATACCTACTGAAATAGGCATTTGAAATGCAGTAAAGCAGTTACAGTCAGAATAATGTATACTGTAAACCAATATGAGAACTACATTCATTTAAGATGAACAAATAGTTTTTAGACTGTGAATGACTAACACCATAGTCCAGTGGATGCTTCCTTTTCTTTTACAGGGTAGAAGACTGGAAAATTATGTACAGGCACAGTGATCACGAAAGCTTAGCTTGAAAGAATCGCTTTAGAGCCAGATTAGAGGATTCTTGACACTACCGTACCTACAGCCATTGTACGAGCAGTCAAAGTGCTGTTTCATAATTACAACTAAGAATACCATTAATGCCAATTATCTGCAGGAAGAATTGTAATTGCTCACGTGCACTCACCTAGAATAAAACCATAGCAAAAGGAACAAAGCGCTCTAAAATCCTACAGCTTTTGAAACCACCCTTGCTGGCTCACAGCTCCTTGCCTACATGGTGGAGAGACCATAAGACGTAACCAAAGACAGGCCTATGGCTGGGTAACTGGGTGATACTCTTTTCTGGATCATGGTTTTTAGAAAATCATGCATTTAAGACAGAGATAATGTTTTCTCTTGCATGATTCCTGCTCCAGAACCAAGGCTACACTGCAGATTTCCATGAATCAGCTCTGGAAATCTGACATCAGCCTGTTCGTTCAGGCAATCATTTCAGCTGCTTGCGATGGCACCCTAGTGCAGGTGGGGGAAACATGATACATTACCAAATCAGAAATAAACCAGTGAGTCACTCTCCAAACCTCCTCCCAGTGGCATGGTCAGTCTCTATCTTGTCTGTAGCATTAATATAAAGGTTAAAGAAGGCCCCAAAGATGTGTATATGTTGAGCTGCCCACTCCAAACAAATAAAAGTCTTAATGTAGAAGGCTAAGAACAGGGACTATTCTAAGGTTTCTTACTGAACGCTGGATTCATTGAACGAGATCTTGGCTATAATGCTGTGAGCTGTGTGGTTGTACTCTGCCTCACATGTGCAAAGAGGCAGTTATTGTGTTTCTCGCACCATTAATTAGTCCCTGATGTTTATGTAGGCTTTTAATTTAATTCATTGAAAAGGTTTTCTTGGTTTGGATTTAATGAGGGTTGCTCCTAAGCATCTGTTTCTTGGCCTTCAAAGCTCTCACCTGGTTCAGGATTCTTCCCAGGTTCTTCATTATCAGCATGAAACTTCTGGGAAGTAGGGGAGAAAAGATGAACCAATTTCCAGCTGTGTGCAACTATGCCCAGCCAGACATCTTCATACCATATGGGTGGCTAGACTTCAATCAGACAGGACCGAGAAGCTGAATGGAAGATGGAATTGTCTGAGACAACTCATCTCCCGTAGAACTATCATTATTTTGAGAGTGCCTGCTCTCAAAATTTTGAAGTAAATCTTTCCTGTGCTTTCAAATGCCCTGTGAGGCAGGACACCCAGCTAACCTTGGAACAAAAGGTGCCCAGTTCTGTCTGTGACAGATAATACAGTTCATCCTGGCCTTCCCAAGGAGCATGCTGTAAAAGTGCACGCACACTGCCACACTGTAGCAGCTCTGCCTACTTGGAGCATAGCACAGGCAGTCTATATGGAAGAGCAGTGACCAACAAAGTGAACTGGATGAAGATACGTGAATGACAGTTGAACAGTAGGACTGAGAAGAAAATAAATGAAGAGTAAGCAGAAAAAGTGATTTTAGTGAGAGGGTAAAGAAGAACATGGAGTGAACCAAAGGAGAACTTTAAAGCACTACTTACTGTTTTTTAAAATATTTAAATAAAAGCATTGTCACAATGTCAATTAGTGTACTTATTATTTGTTCTGCGATCATAAGAGAAGGATACGCGTATTAAAGAGTGACAGATACTTACAAAAGTGTTTCAGAAATGCACTAAGGGTATTCCTGACATTCTATACCTCCAGTTAGGTGGAGGTGTGAGCTATGCATTGTCTGACTTGAGAAGTGGGTGGAGGGTGGTGGGAGGTGAAATAAGGAGGCAGGGTTAGATGCTCCTTCGACAGGAAAGGAATAATTTAGTTTAAAGATTACAGAATTCATGTCACTTGAGCTCAGATTCTTATCCTATTTTCACTAAAATAGATTTGCCATGACCTTTTTTTTTTAACTCCTACAGATAAAAATCCTAGATAGTCATCTAAATATCCTTTTCTCTGTATCACTTCCTTTAATTTTTTTTTTAGTACTTTACTACAGGGCCAAAGCCACCTTCTTTTACATGAATAACTTCAGTCATTTTACCTAACTTGCAATTGTGAACAGATTATGGTATGGCCTTCATTTCTTTTCTATCCACTGGTGATGTAGCAATTTCTAACACAAAGACAGAATGGAGCTCATATCAAGGCAGACTGTGCTTCCTGCCCCTCTAAAGTAGTAACATATGCTAGGAAGAAAGGAAGTGTTGAGGTCCAAGACAATAAACAGCCAGAACATGTGGAAACAAAATGCCAAACTGTCCTAATTCAGTTGTGCATCTCTACTGGCTTCTCTGTGATTTACTCATACCCTCAAGAAAACAAAAATACTAATTTCTTGCATAGCTTGAGTGTCAGGAGCATCACATTTCTGACTAGGATGCTTCACAGCAACACAGTTAAAACTCTTGATGATCATGCTATGTTCAAATTTGGGTAGTCCCCAGCCAAGACACAGTCTCTAAGAAGTCATAAGAAAATTGAAACGGTATCTTTCCTCTCCCACTTACTCACTTTAATCTCTCAGTAAAACCAACACTTGCTGGGTCCCCAACACAGTGATAATGGATGCAACATCCTTATAAATCTTAAGGATTTTTTACAACATTGCCAAGTCCCTGATCTGAAGATAAACTTCCGGAAGATTCATTCAGTTTAAATCACTGCTGGGCCAGTGAAATCAATGGGATTACCTCAAATTTGGGTCAGTGTAAATAGAATATGAACTCTGGCCAGAAATGCCAGCATGTCTTGGCTGTATGTGCCAAATGAGTACACCTGATGCACTAGGGTGAGTGAGCAGGTAAAGGATGGAATCATAGGGTGCACAGAAATTCCTGAGGCCAGTGCCGTGAAAACAAAACATAATATTACTTTATTGTATTGTAACTTACTAGTACCATTGCCTAAATGCTTACACAGCAAACATTTGCTTGTCCCTGGGTAATTATTAAGATAGTTGCTGTTACTGTGCTGATCTAAGGTACTGGGCAAACATTTTGAAACATTTTGAATTGTTTCATTTATGGTAGAATCGAAGCCAAAATGACTTCTATCTTTGTCCTCCAATATCATTGTAATGATATGTCCTGGAACAGCCTGAGGATGGGAGTATTAGTTAACTGCTTTTACAGAACAATGACTTAGTGTCAAACCCAAAAAGTGGAGGTTGTTCCACATTTCATTTTTTGTAATGATATCATGAAATGAAAGCTATTTTAAAACAAGCACATAAATCATGAAAAATATTTGCCACCCTCTTCATATTCCACACACGTTCCCACTGCATATTTCCTCATGCAGTGACTCCATTTCTCCCTCAATTATCTTTCAAAGCTGCCTTCTCTAGCACTTCGCTGATACAGATAAATTTTGCTCCATATTTAGGGGCAACGTGAGCTTGTACACAAACAACAGGGTTTGTAATGCAGAATCCTCAGGGCTATCTCCTGAACTTCCTTACACTAGTAATAGGTTGCAAGAATACAACAAGAATCCATCCTTGAGGGAGGCACAAGGAGCAGCAGAAAGTGTTATGTGCAGCGATGCAGGGAAGCAGAAAAGTGTTACATTTTTGTATCAGTAGCTAAATCGCACTATACCATGGATCAACTATTGCCAGTTACAGCACTCTATTTCAGGAACAGAGATAAGGATTTCAAATAACTATTACCAAAAAGCAGATTGTTCATAATAACTGGTACACAAAAGATGAAATAAAATCAAGAATTCTGTCATTGAGTTTGGTGGGAATAATCTAACACATACACTATTTACCCTTTACAATACTTTGGGTAGAATTTAAGAGAAAATTGCAGATTTTTCCCTAATGATTTCTCGCTTCTCATTTACCTGAATATACCCTGAGAGTTGCTTAAGATCAAATGAAGAATTTGCTTATAATAAATATTAAGATCATCACATTTAATTAACTTTTAAAGTATTTTAGTCAGGCCTCTAACTGAACAATGCTTTCCTTTTGAAGGAACGTGGCAAATACCTCTGGTGTTGCACTGTATTGTATGATTAAATTAAGGCTCCTGTAATTCAGATATAGGTCATAGAAACAATGCCATGGTCTTTCGGTTGTCATGCTACACAGAGATGAACAAAAGATCAAGCATATACTGTACACCTATGGGCACTGGAAATAGCGTTTTACAGGTCATGGAGAAACTCAGATGCAAACCAGCAAGTAGTTGTAAGAGGTAGGAACAGACCTGCATTGCAAATCTCAGCAGCTACAGGGGCCAGACAATCTAAACTGTCCTTCCTTAGGACAGCATGTGCATCAGCTGTTGGTATACTCAATACCCAGCCAGCGCAAAAGTTTCTCCACACACAGACTGCCATAAGAATGGTATATGGTATTTGCTAGTCACATAAACCAATTGCTGTTGGAAGAACAGACTCAAGTTAGGCCACTTCATGTTTGGTACACTCTTTATAAAGAGTGGGTGGAATCAAAGTTTTAATCCTGCTAGCAGGTGACCTTTTCAAAATTCTGTATTTTTACTGCCTATCAGTTTTGTCTGTTTCTTCCAAGCTCCTGAGATTGTAATCAAAGATTAATAGGAATAGCCAGAGAAGTACTGAACACTGAAAAAGCCAAAGCACTAAAGATGGCTTTCACCCAGTATATGCCCTAATGCAGCCCTGATATCTCATTTTTAATGGATTAGGTGCAAATATGCACATTATCAAACTAAACAATGTAGTAATACCTACAGAAAACAGGTTTCATGGATTAAATCATAAATATAATATTTTATTATGCTTTTGGGGAAACAGCAATACGAAAAGCAACGCATGCATTTTTGAATTATAAGAGGAGGGAATATTGGCAAATCTTTCAACAGCTGTTTATCATGAAAAAGAAGTTACAGTTACCATTCCCCAGCCATGCAGTCTGAAAAAACTAAAAATTGTACATTAATAAATTATAACAATGATGCATGAAGCTAATATAAAACTTTTGAAGGCAGTTTCTTAGTCCAGAGGGAGTTGTCAAATTTGCTATTTGTGACTTTAATGTTACTTGGAATTTCTTCTAGGGCATTTAAAACTCCTTTTGTGACTCTTCATCAGCAGTTTTGCAGACAGCAAAGGCCTTGACAATATACATTTTCACTTTCTGCATGGCTGACGGACTTCATATGCTATATCCAATTTAAGGGTAGAGCACTAGATTACATTGCTAGAATATAGAGAGCCATTGCCATTGAGACTGAATCATTGCTGTTTATAGTAATTCTTACTATTTGGTTTTTGACAGCCCTTTGTGACTGGAATAAAAGATGATGCTGAGATTATTGTCAAGCTACTGTAATAGCTAGCAGTGCATGAAATCTGCAGCAGATGGACTTGAACTCATGAGCTCTCAGATTCTCAATAGCCTTTCAAATGAGCAGTGTCCTCCTTAGCCACGTGCAATGCGACTAGCTTTGACAAATCCTTATTTCAGAAGATGAAATATTATTTCAGCCAGCTTTCTTTGTTCTATTTGAAATGTTTTATAGGGCTTAATTTGAGAGGTAGCTTAGAATTGAGAGAGAACAAATTGATTTTCAGTTGCATGAGGTACACTACATTACAGGTACATCCAAGCTGAACAACAACAAAGTGACTTGACATAGTCAGACTGCTTCCAAAAGGGCCCCCCAGCCATTTCAATTACAATACGCAATTGCTATATATCTTTCTTTGGCTAAATTAATGATTTTCCTCATTATTTCCAGAAATTCAAACAGATCTTTAATCTAACAAATGCGAAGAAATAGTAAAAATTTGTTTGGCATATGGTACCCCAGAAGGATTCTCTTAAAACACAGACAGCTGCTATTGACTTGGATGCTGTTTTAGCTGCTGTCAAGAACATAGATGGACAGCAACTAGCTTGCATTGCTGCAGGAATATCTTACACTGGATTTGTCTCACTAAAGACTCCTTACAGAAGCACATTTTTCTCAGGTCCCTAGTTTACTGATAGCTTAGTGCAGTGCAAACTGACTATCGTTCATGAACAGTCAGCTGTTCATGCGAGAAGTGGACAACAGAAACACACTAGAGTGAGATGAGCTTCAGCAGTTCTCTGGACCTGACCAACGTAAAACAACAGCCCGGCGCCTCCTGGGCAGGCAGTCTAAAAGCCAAATGATGAATGTTCCAAGGGTTGGTTTAAGACTTTGCCAGATTATTTGCTTTTGTCCATATGTAGAACCTTTGTATTGGGATCCATTACTTCTGAAAACCTTTTACTCTTTTTTGCATATCATGATTCTTTCTTTATATTCTAGCATTACAGTTTGATCTTTTATTGCGTTGCTGCTGTTCAAGATTCTATAGTTAAAGTTGTGTCAGCACTTTTACTACAAAACCCATTTACGAGGGGTTTATAACACAGCTATAAAGATGTACTACAGAATGAAAGGTGGTGTACAAAGTCTCAGCGTGGGGCATTGTCTTTTTTTTATCACTTTTTTATAAACAAATTAGACTTGCTATTTTAAGCCTTTATGAGTGTAAACCAATTCCAGTTTATAGGTTACTTCCTACATAATGTGGCAATCAACTGTTATTAAAAAAAAGTAAAATGAGCCAACTTATAAATACTATGATTAAAATTGATTATGGAAAAAGTGGGGTTTTGTGACAGCAAAGGCAGGCCAAATACACATTTCCTTCTGTGGGTGAGCTCTGCATTGAGAACGTGCTGAGTTATACAAACCCATTTTCCCCAAGTGGATGGGGGAGTTCAGCTTAGGGTGCAAAGTGGGAAGCTGGTGAATAAATTCCCCTGGAATCCCCTGCGCCGTGTTTGCGTTGCAAGGACACTGGTTCCCCAGTGAAGTGAACATAGGGTAATGCAATCTTCTCTGCTCAAATGCCATTGGAGCTGGCTTCCTGAAAAAAGGTGACCACAAGTGCTTTCAAAGGGCAGGTTGCCCGTGCACCTCATGGATGTTGTGCGTTTCAATAAAAATATACTGATGAGGTTCAGTGAAGGCTCAAGAGTGTCTGTTTTGGCCTGTGGTTTGTCCTCATTACTGGGCCTTCTATCCATAACTTATTCATGACTATATTACCTCTCTTGTACTTCTGCTTAGCCACATAAAGTGTTATATTTGGAGGCACCCTGCAATACCTTGCCATGGCTCAGGAGATGCTAGCTGGTTGAGCAGCTTTCCTTGATAAACGGCTTCAAGACACTGAGGTTTAGTGATACACTCACAGCTCCTCACCAGTGAATCATCCCCCAAGATGATGGCCCAGTAGCCCACTCAGGACCCACTGACCAGTGATATCATGACACAGTGCAAGTAATGAACCCAGGGGGACTGCCAGAGCCAGCTGATCATACTGCTTGTAGTACCTGAACTAGCTTGGATTATCTTCATGGAACCCTGTGTGGCACCCTGGCGACGTGACCTTAGATACATACCGTTCCCAAGATGCGCTGATGGTGCCCCACTATCTCACTGAATTTGTGAGTTCATTCATGGCCCTGGATTTAGCTGTGGTGTGATGAGACTGGAAGACTAGTTTCAAAGTATGCCTACTACCAAAGGGCATTCAAGTATAAAAAGAGCCCTGGCTATGTACGTGTAAGGATGTTATCTGCTAAAATCTATAGTAAAACTCAAAAGCAACTCATGCTGTCTCTACACTGGGACCAGATGTGTACTGAAAGCTGCACCTGTGAATGCACTCAATGAGACTCACTGGCCGACGCAGATACCAAGAGGGAAGCTGCATTAGCACAAACTTCAGCCCAGGCTGCTCACGCCTTCCAAAGGCTTTGGGTGCTTCTCAGCTGAAGTATGTGCTGCCACAGTCTTGGCTATTAGCACTGTGTTACAAGTGAGGTAACAGATGTGCTACTGCCTGCAGTGCAGAGAGCTCCGAAGTTCAGGTTTCACTGGCTTTTACTGAATCATGGATCTGAAGTCATTTTAAAATGTTAATATCTTGCACTCAGTGAAAATGGGGTTGTCTTCGATTCTGATCATGCAAGCGCTACACAGTTAACTTTACACACGGGACTTCAGAGAGCTGCCTAAATTACAGTGTGCTATTACAAACTCCAGTGAAGACTGGCACAGAAATCAGGAATGATTTTTAAAAACAGGACACAAATTCCAAAAGAATAACTACAGGCAATGAGAGGGAAAAAATAAAAACCAGGTTTTACAATGGAGCTAGCCACATATTAACAGAAGATCTATTGTTGTCCTTCTCGTAAGTATTGTGTATTAAAAAAAAATTAATATACTACAAATATGCTTTCAGAGGAGATGAAGCTTGAATTGTCTGCACATAAAATACCTGTGATGTATTTAAATAACCTTCTAACAGGCAAACTATTAAGTATATTTTCCAATATACCTGGGAAGGAATCACTAAATACTCATCTTTTCATATTTACTCATATTTAAACCGCCACTACACTGCCTAGGCTAACAATGGGTTTCTACCGATATAAATGGTTCCGTAATAATTTAAAACAACCCTAAGTACCAAATGTAGAACTGCACAATCACCTTCCAGTGACCCCTGTTTTTTTCCTCCGTTTAGTAAGGAAGGTTGCTGGCAGCAAGGTTTTTACACGAACTGACAAAAGCAAGTGGAGACAGCGAGCTGTGCTTATTTAAGTCTCTATTCTTCCATGCCACTCAGCTTCAATCCTGTGCCTGGCAAAACATCATCAGTATTCTCTGCCTCTTTTAACTAAAGGAAGCAAATCAAGAACCAGACAGGCTAATGGGAACTGAACCTCATTTCTTGGCCTCTCGTTCAACCTGTGAAGCCAAACGGAAAGCAGCCCACTTCTCCAGGCCGCACACTCCCCTTGCCAGCTGGGAAGTCGAGCACCTCCTTGCCTCCCGGCTCCACGGCAGGCAGTGTGCAGACTGCTTTCCCGGCTGCGAGCGCCATGGGCCAGCTGGGAATCTGACTGCTTCTCCAGGTCTCCTGTCCACTTGCCAAAGAGAGTCTGCAGGGCTCCTTTTCCACTTGCCCCAGCCAGTTAGGAGGTGATCTGTAGTGCTATTATCACAGTTAGCTAAACAGTCCAAAAATCTCCATATGAAACAGAAGTCTTGGTAAAACTCCACAAGAAGGGGGACCAAAAGAGGAATTTAACAAGGAAAGGGCATACCCCAACCTCTTTCTCAATTCCCAGTGTGTTGAGTCAGATTTAGGGGCTTTTATTTCCACCCCTTCTCCTAACTGCCCTCAATCCGAGGCATGTTCAACTAGAAATACCAGAGACACGCTAGAGGGAGGAAACTGAAAAAGCAACAGCTACTGACTAGAGTTGGTTGAAAGGTTTTCAACAAAACCTGAAACTGCATGAAACCCACCTCGTTTCTTATTTCACTGCAACTTGAAACTCAAACTAGATTTGTTGAAAGGTTCCCTGAGGATTGTGGATCCAGTCCCAACTGGCTGATCCATTTATAGTACACAACTTTATTAGACAAACTGAGGGCCAGTATAGCTGGGCTCTGTTTCCCAACTCTGAGACATGAAGGAGAAGGGCAGGCTGTCCTGCATGCTGTCCTGCGTGGCCTCGCCAGATTGTGAACCCAGGGAACAGACTCATCTCTCTCACACACAGACAGACATGCAATAGCAAGAGAGGGCTTATTCCCTCTTTTCCATTTCTGTATGGGATAACCAGTCAGTTAAAGGATCCTTAGAGAGCAAGAGCCATGAGATGGAAGGGGGCAAAGAAACAAACATCCTCCCTCCCCACCAGGAGAGGCCAGGTTGCTCGCCCAGTTCCAGGCCACAGCAACCTAGTCTTTGGCCCATTTGTCTGCTTGCAGTCTGTCCAAGACCAGATTACTGTTTTCACCTGAATTAGTTATTGCATTGAGTGATTTGATAGGTGCTTTGCATAAATAGAGTTCTGCCTCTGAGCTGCTTACAGACAGCTCGCTGTTGCCGTTCGTGCACTGTCTGCTCAACTGCATGCTTCAAATAGTCAATGCAAATCACACCGTTTCTGTTCAGTGAGTCAGTGGTCATGATTTTTATTGTCTTATGCTGCCACTGCTCACATACACATAGATGCTAGCGAACTGAAAAGATCTCATGCAACCTCAAGCATACCCACAAGCCTCAACTGCCCCAAATGGTCACAATCTGTAAGTACACAATCATCCTGTCTGTACACAGACCATTTCACCAGCTTTATTAATGTGGATATTCAAAACTACATTTTCCTTTTCCCTTCTTTCTTCTCTCCCTCTATGCCTTTCCAGCTCTAGTTTGAGTTTTGTTTTGAAGCACTGGATTCATTCAAACATCAAAGGGAAATCCAAGGCATCAGAGCCCACATAGACAGAAAACAAAGGCACTGTTTACAAGGCGGAAACTTGCTGAGAAGCAGCTGAGTTTTGCAAGGCTCACCCACTGACTGCCACCTTGGAGGTACATCAAACATCATTACATGCTCAATACAGTCAAACATTTCTCTTTCAAAGCCTCCGAACATAAAGTATTATTTGTATTACTGTAATACTGAAAAGTCCCAGTCCTGACCAGTGCAGAATCTGCAAACTTATGAGATTTGCTGGACGAGAAGCAGTCCAGCTCTATGGGCAAAGAGGTCCCTGTGGGCTAATCTAGACAAAATTAGGCTGGAAGGAGCTAGTCCCTATCATGGATCACAAAACTGGGCATCAGTGTTCAGGATTAACCTTCCCTCACCCATGATCCGTACTGAGGCAGAAAAAAAGGAGATCTTTCTTGTCCTAAAGAATTCCTGTGATATTTATGACAGACTAACATATAGGGGGACTTGACCATATTTTTGGGATTCTATCTTCTTATTCTCATTTAAAAAAATGTTTTCACTTTTGAGCAGTGTCAAGAGAGACTCTGGCATGGGAACACACCAGCAAACTGGCTGTTTCACACACAGCATTGCACTTCCCAGGCCAAGTACGGAAAGCC
Source organism: Charadrius vociferus (assembly GCF_000708025.1). Lineage (NCBI taxonomy): Eukaryota > Metazoa > Chordata > Aves > Charadriiformes > Charadriidae > Charadrius > Charadrius vociferus. Next base: position 3,640,984 of record NW_009648559.1, read on the forward strand.
ATGGTAGATCCAAACCCCATCTTCTTTCATCTGGCAGAGCAGGAGCTCAGTATCTGTCCTATCTTATAGTTTCACCAGATACGCTTTCTTCCTCTAGATGAGAATTATTAATTATTGTTGGAGCATCTGTTTACTTTTTTTGGTGGGTTTGCAATGTTTTTCTTTGTATGCCAGGCTGCATACAATGTATCCAGTATTCTGAAAATACAGCTGAATCTACCAGCCTTGCACCTTCCTTCGCTACGCTAAGCCTGATCTTAACAACTGAGATGAAAAAGAGGGGATGAGTATTTAAAATGACACTCATCTCACAGCCTCCATATAGCATGAACATTTTTTCTTCATTCTGGCTAAACTTTTTGGCAATTAAATGAAAAATACACAGAAATAATGACCTTGTTCTTCCATGGTATTATCCTTTATCAGTCTCAAAATAGACGACATTTTTAGCTGTGCTACTTATTTCCAAATTGCAACAGTGAATAAAGCAAAGAGAAGGGCACATTTTGGTATGCTCAGCTTCTAACAAAATACATGTAATTTAAAACTTATCATCCCAGAAGCTTACAGAAATCTAACCAGAAGCTAATTGGTTAAATTATGAATGATATGAGATTCAACCCGTCCCTGCTTGCTACAAGGAGCCATTGACGACAAAGTACCTTTGACTGCAGAAGTACAGTGGACTTTCAGTCCTCCAGTCCTTCGCAAACCTTGAAGGAGCTCCTTTTCAGCCATAAACCTTGGCGGGTTCATACCAATGCAAGCAAAAGGCCCAGTTCTGATCACAACTCAGAGAAAGGCCACTCACGGAGTTGTAAGGATATTGTTTGTATTATTACTGCCATAAATGAGAATGAAATAGAGGGCACATTACTGCAAATTCTAGATAGCCTTTAGAAATTTGTTGTTAGTGTTTATTACACCAGATATATAATCATGGGTTTCCTAATAGACTCAATTTTCTCCACTCTTGAAAACGCAAGACAGCGTTTAAATCCAAATGATTAGTTTCCTTTTAAAATGTGGACGTATTAATTTGGCCTGTAGGATAATAGCTTTATCCTAAGAAATGCATATTAAAGTACAGTTCATAGAATATAATTCCTAAGAAATATGCTGGACTACAGTATGAACATACCTATGCCTGGTGACTGTTCACACTGAGAATGGTATTGCTTACCTATGCCTTCTTTGAGGGGGCTGACTATTACTGGCAGTGATGTGAACGTTGCCTTTGGCTTCACTGTGCTAGGTCAGTGAGCAAGAAGATATGAGGCTTATTCAGAGTTTACACTTTCATCTGAAGCAAGATGCAACAAATAGCTATGAGAAGCAAAAACAGGGAATGATGAAGAGGAATAAATGTTACATGTAGGAAAAAAGGTAAGCTAATGAAATAGCTATTTCACAGTTTAATGATTCCAAAATCATCTGAAAGTTTTTAACAAAAATCTCCACCTTTCATTCTGGCTGTCACAGAACGCCTGCTGTCCCTGAGTGTAAATGACTTCTTGTGGCATCACAGCAGACATTGCTTTGAGGAGAGATTCAGAGAAGAATATTTCACATGTTCATTAAACTAAGGCATTTTATTAGAAAAGCTATGGAGTGAAAAACAGAGACGCACATGAGAATGAAGTACTCCAAACTAGCATCACTGGCATAAGGAGAAGAGGAAGGGGGCAACATAGTATTTTGAACTATTTTGCTTCGTGGATTTAGATCTGTGGCTGGGAGGAAGAGTCCAGCAGAGCTTGGCTGTCTCTCACTAAGGGACTGCTGCTGAACGCAAAGGATAGCAGCAGCCTGCTGGAGCAGTGGCACTCGCATGTCAGCACCTTGCCAGCTGGATGTGTAGCTCCACTTCAGAGCTAGGGATTCTCAGAGGGAGCAAAAAGAGGAAATTCTATTTTGCCTCATGAGGGCAAAGTAATTGATACTGTGGAATTGTTAAGGGAAGTTTGAAAAAAATAAAAATATTTATATTTTTGCAGATATCTGAAGCAAAGCTTCCCATTTTCCAACAGCTTTAGACTTATTTTGCTATATTCAGTGTTACAATCCCAAGAGGCTAACAAGCAAGAACCACGTCTTCATTCCCTAGCAATAAAACCATTCCTGGCCAGAGTACCACAGGAAGAGGAGGAATAGAAGTGTGGACCTATTTAACCTTTGCCACTCTATGACAGAGTACTGTGTATGGCCACATGACCCCTCTTCTATCCAAAACACTCAAACACTCAATTTGAATATCGGTTCATATGCTGATACCTTTTACATCTAACACAGAGATGGTGTGCAGCTAATTCATTATGAAATTTAAAAAATAACACTTCTCTTTCCTAAGCACTGGTCACAACAGTAGAGATATCAGACTATAGTAAAGAAATAGATAGACAATAGTAGAGATATTAGAAGCCAAGACAGATATTTTAATACTAAGGTCTCTTTTTCTCCTTTCAAATACACACCCAAATCATCTTGCTCCATATACATATATAAAACTACGTATGTTACCTCAGGTAGGTATTATAAGTATTTTTGATTAATCAGAGACTTATGTTCATTCAGAAGAGTGTTTGAAATTCTGGCTGCACCAGGAGTTCTACTTCCTGTAATCATTTAGCACATTTCTTCTGTGATCTTTTAGAAGCTTTTACTTTAAACCCCATGCTATAACACTTGAAATAAACCCTGTGTGAATCTTTCTTCTTAAGAACCAACTACCACTTTCTATTCCGTAAAGAAAAATGAAAAGATACCAAATTGGTTGAATCTTCTTAGTGAATACAGTATCTACTGAGTAAATATGAAGTTATACATTGTCTCCCCTCCCAAATTCTGTTACTTGGCTAAAAAAACCTCAACATAAATATCTCAGTTATCCGAGATATATATACACACATCTGTGTTTAACAAAGTTGCATTTACAACACTTGCAATGGCTAATAAACATTTTAATTATTGATTTCAGCTGAAAAATTCTTGAGGCTGAGCATAAACAAGAGAAGGAAGTATCTGCCTCTTGGTTAATGTTTTTATTCAAGTGTAGAGGTGAAACTATAGATCCCAGAGATGGAAAAAGCAATTTGCTATTCTCACTCATATTTAGAACCCTATTAGTGGGTTTGTGGAAAAAAAGTCATATACTTCAAAAAAAGCACACTATGAATTAATGTTTATAGATTTTATTGCTTTTTCCAGCTTGCTCTATTTTTATTCTTTATTCTTTGTAGTAGTCTTAAAAAACATAGAATTATAATTTTCTCCCTACAGACACTGTCTTTTTCTATTAAGCAAATATCGATCCCTTGCATTTTCCCTCTTTTCCTCCCCCTCCACCCCTTTTGTTTCAAATGGACATTAAATTATCTCGGATATTTTTAACATCAACAACTTCATTTTACATGGGGCTAATACAGGGTCTGTAATAATAATCATAGCGCTGTATATCATGAAAGAGTTAAATTCTTTCATAGCATAGTTCTTCCTTTCCTATTGACTTTGGGCTAGACTGGAACTGCAGAGCCTGCTGTCCATCACGGGCTTCTGCACACCAACAGTCACACAGGGAGCTCCAACTTGCTCAGCTGGAAGCCTCAGGGAAGAGGTACAGGTGATGATCTGCTCATCAGGACTATACCAACTAGAGATGACCTTTTGCTGTGTACAGGCCTATGTGGGCTGCTAAGAACACAAGCAGAGTGCAGACAAACACATATCAATGGCTCCGAAAGCCTAAACCAAAGGTACTGCCAATAGTAGATAGAGGCACATGAAACTTGAATTTGTTCTGATCCCAGAGGGTCTACAGGGTAATTGATTGATACAACATAGTTCATTTTATTTAATCATCATGTTTGGATTTTGCATTTGGTGAGAATCTTGCTCTGAAACTCACTAAGAACAGCACGACATTGGCCCCAGTCAGGAGTATGACTTGTCTCAAATCCACCAACATGCACGCTGGGACAGCTGTGTGGGGCATATCTATTGAGATTAAGGAACCAATGGAAAACATAATGCGGGATGCCCCCAAATACTCGTATTCTAACAGTTCAGGCTATGCTGAAACCTCCTGAATCTGGAAAAGCTTCCCCTCTTTCCTTATACCAGGATCAGATCGGGGCAACTGAGTTTTCACAGGAAATACATCACGCTCCTAGTCTTCTGTTATTTTTATGATATAATGCCAGGTATGATCATCTCCACGAACAGAGAAATGTTAAAAATCTAGTTAGACAAAAAATCCAAGATTAGCTCCTGCTGCCCAGAAGTTCTCTTCCTCTTTTAATTATGGTACTTCCTCTGCAAAAAAATCTCTATGTAATCAAAATCTTTTGCATTATAGTTGTCTTAGTCAGAGAGGACAAGTCTACTTCACAATTGTGCTGGTTCACAATTGTGCTGATTTAACAGATCAGAACGACTGGAGAATCAGGCCTCAGAATGTTTCTGCTACACTGCTTTTGCTGCATAATTATTTTGAACTTATTTTGTGATGAGACAAAGACAACCCCCTGGGTTCACACTGGTAGAACTCCACTGACTTCAGCAGAGTTAATGCTCATTTAGCTATTAGTAACTGCCCTGAGGGCGATATGACGTCCACATATGACGTCTGAAATACATTCCATCAACAACAGGATTCACCAGATAATTTTCCTCTCTACTGAAGGTTGCTCTAAACTTTAAATGCTTCTCTTCATCTCATGTTATACATATTAAAAATGACTACTCAGTTGCTTTCATAAACTCAAATCCATATACTCCAACTCTGTACCCAGAGGGCTATTTACTAGATTAGAAAAGGGCAGATATCTGTTTTGCAGCACACCTGCCCTTATTATAATTCAGAGAGAAGAAGAAACAACTGGGAGTTGGAAGACCCCAATACCAAGGATGTACTGGTAATCACGAAGAGTTGGATCTTTAAAGAATTCCTTTCCAACTGAACTGAAGTGCGAGAGGCAAGCGGACAGGGACACCATTTATGGTGGACACTCAGATGGCTCAGGACAGAATGCTGTTCCATTGCCCAGCTAGCACAAAACAGCACATCTCGTATCCTGACATGTCAGACCAGCAACATCAATCAGGATTTTCAATAACTGCTGAGCTGTCACACAATATGGAGTGCATGTAGCTATAATGTTTCCCCTAGTTTCCACAACGGTTATACTAGGCGCCTTCTGCATTTGTTTCTTTACGCGCACTTCCCACAAAGCTGTCCCATCTACACCAGCATACTTTGAGGCTGTGGTGGGGTTTGCAACGCATAGGCACCACCCGGCTCTTGGTAAGGATCCTCCCGCACCTTGCAGCGAGCACCAGGATCCTGCATGCACCCAGCTCTGTGTAGCTGCCTCTAACGGGGAATAAAATGTTGGAAATGCAGCACCTTAATCATAAGCAATCACACAAAGTCATGATTTTCAAAAATAAAATAAAAGTACCTTAAGAACTTCTGGGCATATGCGACAGATAATTATTTACCTATAGCTCTTACCTAAAAGAAACATCTTTGTGTGTTTTCTCTAGTGAAATACATATCATTCCACAATCTCACTGCATACATGTTTGTAGTAATTAGGTCAATCTTTTGTTGTTGCTGAAACAAGTCACAAACTATTCTTAATTCTGTTGGAAGTTTTCTTCCTTTTAAATAGTTGAAGACATTTATTATTGAACTTCCTGCTTTTGACAGAATTTTATTAAAAGAAATTGATTTTACTAGCTCAGACTATTACATTCTGCTGAAGGATAAAACACCATACCTCATTTTCTTTCCTGATTTTTGCTAAAAATATTTTTAAAAATTCAATAAGGTGTTAACTGAAATATCCAGTATCATAAGTGTCATTTCTTTAAAAGGTTATTATTTTCTTTAATCAGATATCAACATACTAGAAATTCTGTAAAAAAATTAAAAAAATAAACTTACTTTTAAAATATTCTTTCAGGAAGATTACATTTTAACAACCAAGCACAACAATATGCTGTATTACATTTTGAGCAGAATGTTTACCTTTCACTGAGTTTCTTTGCCAGCTGTGTCAGCGTTGACTGTAATAGCTTATGTATAAAAAAAAATATTAAAAAGAGCTGTTTATTTTTTTTTAATTGCCACGATCATGCCAAAAAACACAATGTGTGGGCTGCAGGCAGAATGCTGGGAGCAACATTATTCATGTTAAAAACTGTTGCCTGATTTGCTTTCTTTGAAAATTAGGATACTATAAATAGGAGCCCAGTGGGATTTGTCGATTACAAGTTTTGTTTTAAAAGCTGCTAGGATGAAACTTTTGAAAGACTTACAAAATATAAAACCATCAGAATTATTGCATTATGGCTTGTCATCTTTCTTTGGCCTAGATTAGACCTTTATTTTTGAAGAGTTATGTATTCGATATAGATCTACCTACCACTTCTATGCATTTGTCCAAAGAGTAGATTTTTTTTAAACTTCATAGAAAGATTTATTTGCTTTTTATATGTCTTACAGTCTTTCAATAAGCCAACTATCTTAACTCACTGTTTTGTTCATCATCACAAAAAACGTTGTATCACCAAACTCATAACAATTCTGTATTGCTTGGTTTGTGAAAATCCTTCCCTACAAATCACTTTTGAACAACTCGGAAATTAAGGTATACTAATCCATTACAAAAAGGTTGTGTCAAGCCAATGTCCCACAAAAGTACCACAGCTGTCTTTTACCTCATTTACCAGTACATTAGCATTTTGGTGCCTTTTCTTTTTTGCTTGCTTTATAGCTCATAGAAGGCATGCTTCCAAAAAACCCAAGCAACCAGCAAACCCCCAAAACACAAAAACCCCCTTAGCTGAATAACAAAGCAACAAGAAACTATTGCAGAGACTTTATCAAGTACTTTTTTCTATGATAAATTATACATGACATTCACCATTCGAAAGCTGGCATTTTGACCTGCGCTTGGAATGGGAAGCAACGGGAGCTATTGGGATATGCTGACTTAACAGCAAACACAGGGAAAGAAATAAAAGATATGCTGCTAATTTCACTGTGAGCAAAGGGCCAACAAAGCTATTACACAGCTTGTAAGACCTACCTAAATTCCTAGCTTTACAGAATCCAGTGGGCAAAGTATAAAGAAACAATTTTTTCCAAACACTTCAGTGTTTGACTGTTTATGTGAAACAGTTTTTACACATGCATATTCAGACTGCACTGCTTACTTAAACCACACGTCTCGAAAATGGCGTGGGATTTTGGTGTCCATCTTAAAGCAAGAAGCAAATGGCCTGATGGGGATTTTCCTGAAGGCACAACCTTTCATCAGGAAATTGGACCCTGTTCAGAGGAATTTCAGCTGAAACACTTGGCATTACTAAGGAGTTGACAACTCACTCTTGTGCCTGTCTGCATGACTTTTTGCAGTGACTCTGTTCTCTGACTGTGTGTGACCTTAAAGTTTACTTAACTCCATGGTCTCAAATTTGGTTCAGCCTGAGATCTCAACTGCAGTACTCAAGGTCCAGGAAAGAAAAGCAGAAAATGGAAAAAAAGGGGAAACTGGGAAACAGAGATGTGGTAACAGAAGAGAGGAACGTTGCTTTTTAAATTGTTCCAACAAACTTTTAGCTAGTGCCGTATTTTCCTTTGTAAATTAAATACTTAATATGTATCACACTGCCATCCACGTCTAAACACATCTGCTGTGCTGCTCTGAAGCTTTTTTTTTGTAGAATTGTACTTGAGTAAGAAACAAGAGCTCAGTCCCATGTTTTGGTCTAATCAGAGTTAAAAAAAAAATTAGTATGAAGAGGTGATGATTATCTCCTGTCCACCGTAAAAATTCAATCAAAATATGAAAGCCTGGGTTTATCCTATACAAGCCATGAAAAAGCAATTAAGAGTGTGACACAAAGCCATCATATTTGATCAGGAGAGTTGACACTGTTCCACGGATAAAATGGTAACTAGTGTCCTGAGTCCAGCTCAGTGACCTTCTGGAGCTGGAACTTTCAATTATGCCAAATTAGCTGCATCACATAGGCTGGCTTTGTGAGTGAGGCTGGATCAATGCAGTGCATTTCACTGATTTAATCAATCTCAGTCACTCAGCGGACAGCAATGAGGTAATGAAGTAAGCATCAAAAAAAGAATGCTAGGATCTTTCATTGTCAGGGTTACCTGAACCTGTTTCTTTTTCTTTAAATGCTAATTCGAAACTATGAAAAAATAATGTTAAGTAGCAATTTCCTAGAAAGGGTTTTGTCACATCTATTCAGACTTACATTCTGTGTGCCAAATTGCAACCTGATGTTCAATAAAGCTGTTTTTGACACTTCTGTGTAATAAAAGTGAAGATCCTTCTTTGCTCAAGGATGTCTATGACACTTTTGACACTTCTCTCCCAGAATCGCAGGCAGCCCAGATGTTCTTTGCACTAAGCAGAGCATTGCCACAGCTGCTATGGAATGTCAGAAGATACTAGGCTTTAGGCAAAAGTAGCAAAGGGCATCTTTCCTCTTTTTAACCAAGGAGTAATTTTTGGAGAGTAAAACTTTTTGATGTGCACAAAGTTAAAGGCTCAGAGGGACTTTACAGGCGAGGGACACATTGCATTTTCTATGGCTCTTGTTTCAAGGTAACTCAGAGCCATTACAGAGCAGCCGTTTCCACTTCTGTTCAGAAAAAATATTCCTTACCTATCTATGCCAGCATGGCATTGCTGGATATCTGAATGTTATGATACAGGCAAAAATGAAAATAACAATAACAGGTCTTGGTGATGGACTCAAGACTTGATTTCTTTGGATTCACTAAGATGCGAGACCAAGCTGCTCCTGGATTATTTGGGCTTCTCAGGACTTGAATCCAGAGATTTACATTCACAAGTGTCTTCTTCCACAGCAGTGACAGCTGAAGGAGCCTTGGCCACATGCTGTGCCCCCCTACCCCAGTATTCTCCCCAGTTGGGCTAAAGTAATTGTGTATCTGGAGGAAACTGTTCCTGCGTAAAAAAATAAACAGATACTTTCTGCATTGTCTGTCTTATTTCTGCCCTTGTACTGTCCCCAGAACAAATGCCTGTGGGACTGAGTAGTTAACTGCACTGTTTTTCTCCCTTATTTTAAAAATACATAGGCTCTGCTGTTTAACACAGGCCACACAAACAGTCGTTCTGTGCACAACAAAGTAATGTAGGATGCAGGAGTCCATGGGTAGCTCCCTCAAAAGAAATACTCTTTAAACTAAGGCCCCAGGGCTCACACAATCCACAGATCCTGTCGGTGGGTGTCGGGGTCTTTCCCTTCATCCTGCTGCTCTTGAGCTCCATCTCCTGGAGCCACCCACTGCATGGGAAGACTCACCTTCCCACACCATGAACTGCCCTTACAGCAGGAACAAGTTAGCAGAGAGTCTAATCATCAGTTTCCTCGGGAAAAACGTGTGCTAGAATGTTTTATTTTGAAACAACGCTTATAATTTGGAAATTTCAGTTCAGGGGTCTATTTTTAAATACTTGCAACAGACATGTTGCAGACATGCCGGAAAGATATTTTCTTCTTTTTTTTTTGACAGAAATTCTTTGTGATTAATACAACTTTTAAAAGGTTTAAACCAGCTCAGAGATCTGTTATTTATAGCCTTTTGTACACACTCCCAAGTTTAAGGTAGTCACACCACCTTCCTCAAAATAACAAGAAATGGAATCATATATTTTGGAAGAGTCATTGTTATGTCTCTTCTGTCATCTCCAGGGAACTGTGCAAGTCACACAGGAATTTCTTAACCCACATCTTACTGGGATTACTCTTTGCCTGACTTTTGTTTGCGGCTGTATAGTGAGCTTGCTGGTGCAGGATCTATCTGTCTTAGATGCTGGCTCATAGCTGAAGCTGGAATAGGAGCAGACAAAGTGAATAGTGGGGAAAACTAGTATTTCTGGGCACTGCCAGGCCAGACTAGAGCAGTTCCTGTAAAACTCATCATCTGGGAAGAAAGATTACTTGTGGCATCCATATTAGGATATTTGTGTTGCACTGCCAAGCAGTCTGTAATGCATGCCAGCTTTAGCAAGGAGCTGTTAGCATACCAAAAGAAAGGCAATGAACATCAGGATGTTTCATTGTACCCTTCCACCAGTTCTTGAACAATACCTGGGATTCCACCTTGCACTTCAAGTCTCCATGGTCCTTCTGATCAGACAGTGTTAAGGAAGACAGGACCACTGCCTACGGCCTTATTCAAAACCCAGACTAGGGATGATCTGCAGCTGACCGTGGTCAGGTGCAGGGCCTAGGCATGTTGACTGTTTAGTCCCTGTTGTATGTTTTTGTCCCTATTTGGGACAGAGTGCTACAAACCCATCAGGGATGATGCTGCTTTGGCAACAGTTGTCATGTTGTCTGCTCCTTTTCTAGACATATTCCCTAGCATGGATGTCACTTTCACAGTCAAATGCCACTGGACACAGAGTTATAGTAGTGATTACTATGGAAAATAAGAAACACAAGGACAAATAATTTTAACTGAAGGGTCGTCAATGGAAAATGGCAGTCATCCTTTTATGCCATACTGCCTCCCAGCTGGACCTGGGCTCTGTGAAATGGGGAAAGGAGTCCAGAATTGCATAGATCCATTATCCTCTATGGTTCAGGAGGACAAGCTCATTAGCAACTCTAGCTTCATTAGGTAGCAAGAACTGCCCTGTTGTCAGGCTATGATCTATTTCTTATCTTGGATTGTGCCACAGATTCTCTCTCCCACATCCCAATCACAATTGACCACAGCACCTCACTGCTTTTGGTGATGGAGGGTAGATCTTGCTTTAAGAATTGTAAGCTAGAATTTCAGTAATGCCACAGTAATATCTGCTAAACATTACTCAGTATTAGCCATGTAGAAATACGCCCTTACTTCTCCTCTCTGGTATGGAAAGGGATCACTTGCCAAACGTCTACAATTATTAGCAGCTCCCATTACAGGGCTAATCTACTCTCAGTGATTACATACACCTGAGTGCACAGTAATAACAAAAACACTGAGCCACACCTTTGCAATATGTATTTACCTTTGCATTTAAGAGATGCCCAAATTTACAATGTAAATCAAATAGTAAAATGAAAACACAAACACCAATTAAAAATACTATTTAAAAAAGGGACTGTTTTGGACACACCAGAGGGTAAAGGGAAAAAGAGGCAGGGCACTACTTTATTCATGGGGATCCTTTTCCCTTTTAAGGTTTGTTTTTTGAAGGCAACATGGATTAGCATTTAATCTATCATTATAATGATATATAGTATTTAAAAAGAATTGAAAAAGTTAGAAAACAAGGATATCTTAGAAAGTTCTACGTTATTTCTTAGGCTTCCAAAAGAAGTGCTCAGATATAATTGCTTAAAGCAGACTTCAAAAGATTTGATATACCAGCAGCTGCAGCAAATTCATGGCTTTCTCTATTTTAATTATCTGTTTCTTCTAATAGGTTCTACAAGACTTAAATCTGAATAGAGATCAGAGGGGGAGCCAGATTTTATGTTTTACCTACGCTGTTCTGAAAACACAGTAATAAATGGCTGAAGCTTGCATGGTGGTTTGTTTGTGTAAGTGAAGTACTCCCACAGTGTTTCTCTTCTCCAAGTTCAATGATTAACTCCACTTAAAACCCAATCCTTGTGTGTCTGTTGACAAAAATCTCTGCAACATAAGAGATTTAATAGCAATACTTGGCATAAAATATTTTGGCAAAATGAACCAAATATCACATCAAACACAGTTCAAAGGCAAACTTCCCAGCCAACAGAACAGTTTTATCAAACTCCAAATTCTGAAGTTCTTCCATTGTGGCAAAATCAAAATTACCTCTATCTTATAGAATTTCTTTGGTCAAGGTGAAAGCATTTTAGATATTGTTACATGTCTTCTTTGCAGGCATATAGTACATATTCTATTATGGCAAGACTCACTGCTTCCTTGCTCAAAATTGTAAAATATATTGCTGTCCTGTTTCACAAAATTTAAAGCTGTTCTGGTGAATACACAATTTTCATGTGGATTTAAAAAAAATATTTCACGCCTCATTTATTTAGAGGCTTTTTGCTTTCTCACTGCTCTAGCTATTTAAAGCACTGCCTTTCTGTTTATCAAAGCCAACTTTCCTCCTTCTCCTTTACATTTTTAAAGATAAAAAAATTAAGAAGTAACCTTTCCACTGACATTATTCTCATAACACATACCAAATTGATTTGAAAACATTAGATTTGCCAAATTTCTCCTGCGTGTTGAACTGGAATCTAAATATGGCTCCTTTATTTATGTAAGTGGAGGCTTATTTGTTCGAGAGACAATTTTTTGGAGGATTTTCCTAATGAGTGCTACGAGAGCAGCTAAAAAATTTGAATTAATTTTTAATTTTTAATTTTTGGAACGTCAATTTTCAGACAATTTTTGGACATATAATTAAACATGAAGTTAATTATCTGTTTACAAGGACTCTTAATGCATGGCTTTCACTGCAGAGAGGCTGTGCAGTCAGGCTGTAATCCGAGCTCAGTACTGACACTGCTGCCAGGCAGGATGGCTACTGCCGGTACCACAGCCCCGCAGGGTGGGACAGGGGCAATCCCAAGCAGACCTCCAGCAGAGGCCAGCCCCAGTGGGCGAGAGGCAGGCCTCTTCATCGAGGTTCTTCCTTTCGTCTCCACCAAGATGACCAGAGTCAATCTACACAAATGGGGAATTCCCTCCCAGATGGGGAGGTTTTGGCTCTTCTTTGTTATGACAGGTGAAAGTCCAGTTAGAAATGCACCCCATAAACTGGAAATATGGTCTCAGCAAAAATCCCTGTTTTCAATCATTTTTAATTCTCAAAACCTGCAGCTTTTGTGCTGGCTGTTACATGATTTCAGCAGATATTTGTAAATTTCAAGGGAAAATCCCTTTAGAATTTTTTATATTATGAAAATGAGATCAAAATATTTGTTTTCTTATTTTATAAATACATTTAAGTTCATTCAAAAGACGGCTGAATCTTAAGAGCCTCACATTTCGCTTGATTTACGTCATGCTAAAACTTCAAGGCACTATTATGCCTGACCCATGCTGCACTGAGCACAGCGTAGCGTCCCAAAGAGCTACGATCAAACGCTCTGATCCTGCAGACATCTACAACATGCTTGACTGTAAGCAGGTGAACAGTCCCCACTAAAGTAAAGTAACACAAAATTAAGTGAATCCTAAAGTGAGCCCTGCACAGACTCAGAGGCCTGTCTTTTTGGAGTTTATTGAACAAAGTCTAGATTTTTTTAGCTGAACTATCATCACAGAGGTAACAATTCCACAGGAAACCATATCTACACCCCCTGAGCACCAAAAGCATTGCATACTGCCCCTGAAATGACACCTGTTGACACCCACTTTGTCAATAACAAGCTGAAACTACATCTGTTCGTTGCTCCCCTCATTTCACACACATTCCAAACCTATGCTCATGTCATCCCAGTGACGCAGGCAAAAATATCCAGAGATTCACATCCAGTTTCCTTTGTGCACACAGGAACTGATCATCTCATTCACCCAGAGGGTGTCATGTACACATCCTCCGTTTTGTTCATTCCAACAAAAGCCACATAATTTTGTAGTTTAAAATTATTCCTAATTAGTACATACTCTAATGAAAATAAAAGGAAACTCCAAATAAAGTTATGAATACGCAGTTAAACTTCGAAAACAGACAATAGGGCAAATGCTTAATCCTGTACGGCTACATCGGTGTAAATGTGAAGTTGACTGCTGACATGGGTGGAATATCTCCAAATTCATTTTGGCAGAAGAAAAGGCAATCTAGTTAACAGTTCCTAAAATTAGTAAATGAAATAATAGCTCTTGAATAACATATTTGTAACATAGACAAAAATATTAGCACATCGCAGATCTCCAGACAAATCAGTCAGGATTACACTGCAGTTTGAAGTGATGTTCTGATGAACATATAGACATGGGTTTAGTTTAAGCGAGAAATAATTCTCTCTCAAGTATCACAGTCTTTTCTCCATAAGAAGTATCCATGTATTTTCAGTACCTGCACTGGCCTATACAATGTGACATCTATTTTTTGTGCAGATGTGAAAAACTGGGATTATAGCATTGGTTCTGAAACTGTTTCCTACCAGAGGCGTCCTATTAAACTAAAAGGATTCCGTTTCTATTTGAGTTTTATTTTAGGATAACACTCGTTTAATTTTATTTTTCATGTTAACTTGCAAACTTGCACTTATAAGAGCTGGTATTTTCACAAGAGCTGGAATATTCTGCCCTTTCGTTATCATAAAATCCTGTATTCTGAGCATGTCTTCAGACAGTTATGTGAATTATTTGTTAGCTGTTAGGTGGATTTATGCTTTTCATCTTAGCCTGAACTTCTCTCATGAGCATTCAGATAAATTATTTTGACGGCGTTCAGGAGCTAAGCATCCAGTTGTATTATGTTAATATTACAAGATATCTATATTCATGCATCACAAATGACTGTGCTATAGTTTACTTAATATTTTGTATTATTATATAAATATGAGTCTTTATGCCAATGCATTAGTTCCTTTTTTCCCCTGGTGTTTGAGATTGTACTGAAGTCCCGTTGATGCCATAATTGAGGTTAAGCATGTGCATAAGTGCTGTTTGAGATGGGCCCCTATTCCCCAATGAGCCGTTTGTCTATGGTAGATGATAGAAGATTGCTTTACTCTTTGCTCATTAATATAAATACATTTTATCCCCTCTTTGCACTAGCTATATGCCACAAAATCATTTTTATGATTATGTTACTTATAATCGTGTACATTTCAGGAATATTCCATATACCTACACGTGGAATTACACCTGAAAATGCAGTAATTCACACTTCAAATACCATTCGGGGGGGAAATACAGATTTCTAACTTTAAAGTGTATTTCAGTGCACCCAACAGGGGTGAACTAAGATTAAGCACTGAACTTCAACTCTGTGTTTCCTAGCTTTGAGGGTTATTATGCCACCTTAATATTGCATTAATATAGTATGTACATACAATATGTTACAAGGTTTGTGAATAAGTGATTCTCATCTCTTTTGTAAGGAATATTGACTCCATTACAGGAGAGAAGAGACATCAAGCTAACATTACATGAAGTCATAATCCTCTACTGAGACATCACACAATGACATTGTTAACATTAGTATGCAATATTTATTATAAATAAAAGAGGCTATTGAGTCTTTCAACCCATAAGCAGCTCTGTGTGGATGACTTCACTGTAGGAACACAGTGGAGTTATAATGAGGATAAAAGATTTATTTATACCTAAATATGTTCTCATTAGTAATTCAGCACTAGCATGTAGCAAATACAACTGGAGGACCAGTAGGGTTTTGTGGTTTGTTTTTGTTTGTTTTTTTTTAATTAGTTTTCATTGTTTGCACTTTAACTATGAACGTTCAGTAAAAAAGAGTAAGAAATTAGTTAATGAGTTTATTGTACTGTGTATTATCAATTCTCATGAATGAAGAATTATTCCATTTTTATGGGATACAATAACATCCCATCACTCCATAACACAGAGATCCAGTGGGCCATTGGCTCAGACTTTGGTAAAAAGGGGAATAGTTTTTGAAGAGGTCCTTCCTGCCCATGTAACATATAGTCATGAAGCACCACAGTGTCATGTAAGATTTCTTACCAATCTTTCAGACTATTGTTTCACATTCCCCTTTGTCAGGTGAAATCTAACAAAAATCAGACAATGGTTCAAAGCATGCGTCCATACCTCACATGTGACTAACATTGTTTTTGTTCAAAACCCAATCTTCCTTTTTGGCTAGCCTAATTTGTCATCTTTGATTAATTTTCAGCGTTCTTGAACAGCTCTATTGGTAAAACCTTTAACATATTTGGGAATATTTCACTACTAATGGAATTGTGGAACAAGAAGGGTAAGTATGTGTATATATTATATGGAGAATATCCTCTGTGTAACAAGAACCCACCTCATAACCACTACTTAACAGAAACACCAGGGGGGTAAAAAAAAAAAA
>NW_009648560.1:0-760 GCF_000708025.1 Charadrius vociferus
GCTCAATGGCATGACTTGCTAGGAGCCACCACGATTGCAAATTTAGACCGAGCAGACGGGGACCCATTGCGACTCACGATTTTTGATATGCTTACAGGACAGGGTGCTTTTACTGATCCACACATTCAAGCTCGCTTAAACCCCGCTATATTACACCAATCAGAACAGTTTGCAAAAGATGCACTTAAGACCCTTCCGGAACATGGGAAAATAACACCCCCTTATTCTGCAGTAAAGCAAGGTTCGAATGAGCCCTATATGCAGTTTTTAGATCGCTTACGTAGCTCGTTAGAAAGGGCACAACTAACTGATGTTGCTCGGGAAGCATTGTTAATATCTTTAGCAGTAGACAACACTAATCCAGCATGTAAGCGTGTTCTACAGGCGCTACCCAGGAACTCCAGCATTGCGACAATGATGGAGGCCTGTGAGCGAGTGAGATTGGCTGAGGAACAGGCCGGTTTTTTGACCTCTGCTTTTGCCGCTGCCATTAAGCCACTGGTTCATCACGGTAAAGGTGGTCGGGGACCTAAGTGTTATAGTTGTGGCAAGTCTGGGCATATAAAGGCACAATGTAGATTTCAAAAACAAAAAAGGGAAGGTCAGGGAACAAAGAATGATGGGAATGGCTTTGCCAGGACTTGTAAACGATTTTGGAAGCTTGGTCATCATGCAACCGACTGTCATTCAAACTTTCATAGAGATCAGACCCCTTTGGGAAACGGGGATGAACGCGTCGAGACCGAGCGCGATGACAGAA
>NW_009648561.1:0-2843 GCF_000708025.1 Charadrius vociferus
AAAACGGGGGAATTGTGGGAAACTGGCCAGCTCAGAAGGGTAACATAGATATGCTGGATCATATCTATGTGGCCGAGCAGAAGCTTGAGAAACATCGGACTCAGCTCCTGTGATTGCTAATTGGCAAGGGCACCCTGACCCTGACTGCAGGTGCTACACGGTAATGAGAAGCCTGTGATTGCTCAGGCATGGGAAAAGAGGGAGTAGCTGCATGGGAGAAGAAGAGGTAACTAGCCGCAGATAAGGAGCTAAGGGCTGGAGTGATGAACCAATCAGAATGCTGTGTTGTGGAACACATATAACTAATTATAGCAGAGTATATATGAAACATGTAGTAGCTAATTATAGTAGGGTATATATGGAATATGTTTTAGCCCATTATAAAAGGCAGTTGTGCTATTCAATAAATGAAGCTTGCTGATTGCTCATATTGAGTGTCCTTGTCTTCCCCCGTCACAACATAATTTAAACATTAAAAAGGTAGATATGGACAGACTAAGCAGGTCAATTATAATCTTTGGTTATGCAGTTATTGCCTCAAGGATACTCCATCCATTTCATACCATATGTCCTTCTTTTGAAAAATGATCTCTTATTTCAAGTAAGATTTCAGCACAGTAGGAAATTGCATAATTTATAGACCTTTAAAAATGAAACCCATAAAACTACTTTTCATTAATTGCATCTCCTTCTCTGTTTTTCTTTTCTCCCATTACAGATTGGAATACTGAAGGATTACTACCACTTCTATCATAGTAAAACAATTAAAAGGTCAATTCTCTCAAGTAGAGTTACCCACAGCTTCATTTCAATGGAACCAAAGGAAAGAAAATCCACCTACGTGTCTGAGGCAAAAGCCTTTACATTTTTTATATGAAATATCATACCAGGAGAAATTCACCTGAATGGGATACAGCATTACAAGAACTGACCCTTTTTTGCTAAGGTTCTCCTTCCCATTAAAATGAAGACAATATCATGCAAATAATTACGTGCTGTTTTTGGAACATAAGGTCTGACATTACTCATGCAGGAGCTATAGTATAGGAATTTTGTACTAATCACTATTCTATGCTTCCCTACAAAATCACCTATGTAACATTAATGGCTCTTATCTTCTGTAAATCAGCCAGCTTTAGGAATGGAAATGAGTAATATAGGATGATATCGATGTTCAGATGAAGGTTTCTCTTTTTTTTTTTTTTTTTTTCCTGGTCTTTTTTCTGGAGTTAGAATGTGTGAGGGATTAAAATAAGAATACTCTTTTCTGTGATCTTTTTGGCAGTTTCTACTGACGTTAATTTTAAGAGACTTCCCTCTGTATGAAAAATGGTATCAGACGTTCAGACCTATATTATGTAGTAGATAACTGGCAACATAATTTAATTACTGATTTATAGTTGGGTATAATATCGTCATGTAGCTGTATCTAAGACACTTTTGTTTTAAACCTTTAACTTCTGGGGTTAGTAGCTTCATCCCTAACCATAGAATTGGATTTCTTGTGGTTCTCTTTTTAGAAAGGAAGTCTAAAGCATATCTTCTTTAGCATCTTTATGCTGTTCAAGCAACCCACTCCCCCACAACAAAACCCTCAAACCCCTAGTGGTTTCCACTGGTTAGTCAGTCTTTTTTTAGACCTTGGATTATGATTGTGGCCTGTGAAGGATTTGTGCTAAGTTATCAGCAAAAGACAGTTTGAATGCTCCACATGTACCATTTCCTACAAGTTAAGCATCATAGAGGAATACTAAAGGATATATGAATACTTCTGCAGTCTGGAAAGCCGAATTTAGGACTGAAGTTTCTCCTGAGGAAGGGACAGGATGAGGGAAACGCATACAGAGCATTTTCACCCCTGTGTCAATAAGGCTGGGCTGCTAAGTTCTGTACGAGCCCCAGAAGCTCTACTGAGCGGCATGCTTCAGGGATTAGTATGAAAATGGTTAGGGCACAATTCTCTGTTCCCATGAATGCTGGCACCCACCATTCAAACACCAAGCACTATACTCAGAATAGGTGACACTTCAAAAGGAAAGGAAAGTGTTCACATTTGTCTCATTCCATGCTGTTTCCCATGTGCACAGAGGTTGTGAAGTGATTTGCATGCAAATGCACAAGTACACATGTACATACAGCCTTAAACATATCTGTTACACTCAGCTTCCAGATACCCCTTCTGCATCTCTGGCAGCCAGCCCAAATTACTGTGGCCAAAATAGTGAGCGATTCTAAGGCAGAGCACAGCAGAAAATCAGAGACATAATTAGTTTCTCAGTGCTTTCTATGTTATACCATTTGGGTCTTGTCCCATATGCAGCATTCTGTACTAGTGCTGATACAGGGATCACATTGCGGAATCACATTGCAGAATCACTGTTAAATATCACTTTAATAATGAGAAACTCTACTGAGGGTTGTGCGAGACACTCCACCCTGTTAATGATTTTGTACCCAAAGAGAAGCTGACAGTCTAATACCTTGATCTGGCAAAAGTGTTTGTGATTGATTGCTCTACTGAATCTGGGCTTGGGAATTCTTGTGTGGCTGCAGACATGTCAAAATATGGACACCAGTATTTGTAGGCTAATGTCTGGTTTGTCCTCAGCATATATGACATTTCATGATTATTAAAGTTTGCTTAAATTCAATTTTGTTGTACAAGCTGGACCTTTTAAAAACAAAATGTTTAATCTTAAAAAAGGCACGTAGTATGGCCATGAATTTTTCATGCTAAGAAGATGGTTATCAAGGTGTGTTTTCCATGTATTTCTGAATTTAAATGTGCCAAGATTGGAGTATGAGGTTGAATTAAGGAGAAATAAAACTCTGGCCAATTTATA
>NW_009648561.1:2862-5105 GCF_000708025.1 Charadrius vociferus
TACAGCAGGTATGAAGAATTTAATTACAATACTAAAACCCTGGGTTTTTAAAAACAGCATTTTGGACTTCAAGCTTAGAGGAACTCTGATGAGAATACTATTATGGGAAAGCTTATGTTTTGTATTGGCAATGCTAAGTGTTAAGTTGTTAAACCTCATTAGTGAACAAAAAGATTTTGTTAGTCAAATAGAATAACAGAACCATTAAACCTTGGGATTAGGTGAACTACTGATGTCTGCCTGGGTAGACATAATCTGTATTAGTACTCGGAGAACAAAGAATCAATAGCACTCGGTAAAAGAATAATAGGAACTGCCACTCTGTTTTCATGTTCAGAGTTTGATTGGGGAATTTAAGTTAGTTATTAAGTAACGATATGTTTACCACTGTGGACCCTTTATTTAATTGTCTCAGAAATCCTTTACGCAAGCCATCCTTCCTTCTTTAGCTCAGTCAAGATCAAGAATCAGATTTGGTATTTTTGAGAAGCCGGTTGCTGGGTGAATTAGAATAGGAACTGATTCACAATGTATGAGAGAACATAGCAACATTTCACTTTAGTACCTGCCTCTGGATTATTAAACACAGTTTGATAACATGAGCAAATAGTCCTACAGTTCAATCATCTTATAGGGCTTACTATTCACTGGCACCCAACTGCATTAGATCCTGTTATAATTAGTGCTGTTCTAACAGTTCTTATGTTGTTGTAAAGTTTGTACAAGATGGTTGGTATTTTGTTTGTTTAATGGTGATTGAAATCTGTACTTACAGGGCTGCCCGGTATATTAGCCCTAGCTTAAACCAGATTCTGCATAAGCAAAAAACCCCGAGAAGCCTGTGTTGCTTGAGCAAGAATCAAGAAAAATTTAGCCGTGCTGAGGACGCATGACAGCATCAGACTTATTTTCAATTGTGGTCCACTATGAACTAGATTGCAGTTCACAACGTACCTAGACCTAGAGGTTTCACCCTGAGAGTAGGGTAAAACATCCTGTTCTGTCTCGTTGTTTTAGAGAATAGCAACCTAAAAAGTTGGTGTTCCTTTCCCGCACATTAAAGAGTGTTTGTTCTGTACATGATACAAAACCAGCTCAAAGCTGAACCTTGTGTGACAGTAACCTAAAGGTGAAAGGCTTAATCCTATCATAATATTATGATTAATCCTTAATCATAATGTTAATGGGACTGAGATTTCTTTGTGAAGAATAAAAGCTTTGTTAATGTCCAATTCTATTACCACATCAATGAGATTATAGCTGATTTTTCTATTAGTGCTTAAAAAGAAATCCCTCAGAAATAGTCAGCAAAGCTACCTACTGGAATTACCTTTTGATGTTTTCTGCTAAAAGCAGAAAAAAGGCTGGTAGGAATTCAGTGTAATATAATTTTAGAAATTAAAAATGTACACTAAGAGAAGTGTTTCTTGACATAAATTATCATGTTTGATTACTTACACTTATATTTCAGCTTCATCATAATTATCCTAGTTGTTAGCACCTGCCTTAAAGGGGTTTTCTTCTGTCCATATCCTTAATTGCACGTGGATTAAAAAGAAATATTAGATTTCAGAAAATTCTAATTTTCTGTTTGACAGGTCATTTTGCAGAACTCCTTTGCAATGACAATATCGCTGTTAACTGATGGGCAAGAGTTGGAGATTAGTTTCAACTGGCTCACTTCATAAATAGTGTAGCAAATGGTTTCAGAAAAGAAAAACAAAATCATCAGATTTGCATTCTCTAGCTATTTTCTTATCGTGATTTACTTAAGCTGGTAGAGGGATGGTGTCCTGGTTCCAGCAAGGATGGGGTTAATTTCCCCAAGGATGCGGCAGGGGACACAGGTATTCCATCCCATGTGAGCCATGCCCAGCCAATGGGGGGGAGCTGGCTGGGGGAGGGGACTGGAAGTTGCTGACTCAGAACAGTCCAGATCCGTTTGGTGAGCGGCAGTACCGTAATCACATTTGAACATTCCTTTATCGGCGTTATTGCTTTTGTTTTTCTCTTCCCTTTGCTGTTCTGTTAAACTGCCTTTATCTCAACCCACGAGTTTTGCCTTTTTCTTCTAATTTTCCCCCAGGGCTGTGGGAGTTGAGCGAGAGGCCTTGTGGTTCTTTGTTGCCAGCGGAGGCCAAACCACAACACTCCTTTTTGAGTGGAGTGAGTTTTTTTGCCTGGGGAAGACATGGACACTCAGCAGGGAAGACATGGATTATAATTGACCTGCTTAGTCTGTC
>NW_009648562.1:0-224 GCF_000708025.1 Charadrius vociferus
ATGCTGACTGGGCCTGATCACTCTGTTTCCCTGCATGTGCCATATAATGTCACTGAGGATGATCTGTTCCATGAACATGAGGATGATCTGTTCCAGGAACACATTACCCAGGGCAGTGGTGGAATCCCCATCCCTGGAGGTATTTAAGGGTCACGTAGATATAGTGCTTAGGGACATGGTTTAGTGGTGGCCTTGTCAGTGTTAGGTTAATGATTGGACTAGAT
>NW_009648562.1:2283-3792 GCF_000708025.1 Charadrius vociferus
AGATGATCTTCAAGGTCCCTTCCAACCTAAACCATTCTATGATTCTGTGTTTTCACAGAGGTGCCAGAAACTTTGCCAATTGGCTCACCTTTGGCCTGCAGTGGGTCTGCTGCCAAGAGCTGGAACTAGATGTGTCCAGCACAGCCCAGCCCCTGACCTCTTCCCACAGAGGCCACCCCCTCAGCCCACCTGCCTGCCCTCCCAAACCTTGCCATGTACACCTGATACAAGATCAAATTACGTACACAGATGTTTTGTACTGGGAGGTGCTGGTCCATGATGATCCCAGTAAGAAAGTCACTCAGATTCCGTAAGGCATTTTCGCAAATGTAGATTTTAGGATCCTGCACAACTTTGAGGTAGCAGTAGTTTAAGATTTAGTAACACTATTATGATAAATCACAGGATTAGGTTGTATGATTTTTAACAATACTTAATCATCAGACAAGTATCAGAGTGATTTAATAGAATTTGCTATAATTAACACAGTGACTTAGTTAAAGATTCGAAAATGGCAAGGTTCACGAGACTTACAACAGAGTTTCCTAAATCAAATTACACACACAAACACAGATATAGAGGTTAACCTATGATCAAGACTTTTTTCTTTTTGCAAATTGTAGTAAATTATTGGTACCAAACGATCTTTGAAACCTTGAGAAATACAGTAGTAGTGAATTACTCTTTTCCTTCGTCAGTATTTTTCAGCAGACTATCTTTGAACCCTTCTTTTTTGCCAACATCTATCAGCAGACGATCTTTGAAATTGTTGTGAAATCTACCCTTTAAAATCTTTGCAAAATCTACCCTGAGAGGCATCCCAACTCAGGGGGAGATACTGGGTCACAGCCTGCTTTAATCCCAGACAGCTCAAAGGGTGTCACTTAGGATCGCTATTTATAGGATAGCAAGGATCCTGTTGTTATAGTTGAAATGAACCGAACCAAGTCCAAAATGGATTCATCAAGTATTTATTAAGGTAGGAAAGCAAAAGCAGCGCTGGGCGGCCGGGGAGTCGCAGCTCCACCAAGGGCTCGCAAATTTACCCTTGCTAGAGCCCCCTTCTTATAGTCTCTTTAGTTCCGGGATGTCATGGTCTTCTCCAGTCTCTTCATAGGTTCAGTCCCTTGTTGCTAGGAGGAAGGCCATATTCTCCCTTCTCAGGGTAAGACGTGACCCCCCCCTCTCCGTAGAGCCCGCTCACTATTTACCCACCATACATACTTGCTTAACCTAAAATATTTCCTTATATGGCAAACAAGACCGTTTAATTAGCCGAATATTGCTTCTTCACTAACAGCTACACAATATGGGTCTATTCACACTGACATATTCTTATCGTTTATATAAAATACAGCTTGTGTTTCATTATAATGATGCATAATACATAAATCTTAACATTGCGATAAAGCTTTTCTTATTATACAAGCAATTATAATGTTTAACCTTGGCTTGAGGTAACCTTCGTCCAGATGGTCCTTGAGCAACTGGTTGGATCAGCAAATTATC
>NW_009648562.1:4506-6391 GCF_000708025.1 Charadrius vociferus
CACAATATGCTGTTAATTTCAGTTGTTAGAGAGGCCCAGCTAAGAAGCGAAGTTACTGACCAAAATTGGTTCTGTTTTACCTCAAACCAGGACATTCCACCCCTTATTCCATACCATTTGCATCTTGCTCAGATTA
The DNA here is from genome assembly GCF_000708025.1 of Charadrius vociferus. Lineage (NCBI taxonomy): Eukaryota > Metazoa > Chordata > Aves > Charadriiformes > Charadriidae > Charadrius > Charadrius vociferus. The sequence goes on from NW_009648562.1 coordinate 4,643, forward strand.
CTATTACCTTTATCTATCAAATCTACACACACATAGATTATATGGACACCAGGACAAGAAAGCACCAGATTGTCCCAACTCACTGCACTTGTAGGCAAGACAAGAACACAGTGTTGGCTAGTCCTGACATTGCAACGTGGCCCAGGGGGTCTGCACCACCGCAGGCATCATTAACAGTGCTATTTATTAGAGCTAATACTATAAGGAAACAATAGTATAGATAATCTTATATCCCTTTAGATGCTGGGAACCCCGATTGGTGTAGCATCAAACAGGACTCCAACCCATGCATAGCACACTATGCAGACCCCCATCAGTAGAAGAGGTTCCCCTATTTTGGTCATTCAAGCTATTATAGCATTTTTCTTACAGGAAAGAAACTCTATTCATCATTTCTCCTGTCAAACAGAAGCAATGTTTGCATGAGAAATTTTTGCTACACCTTTTGATGAAGGCAGGACATACAGGTTGCTTAGTCACCGATATTAAGTGGGAGCTGCCTGCAGGCTCTTCTGTTACAATGAGCTGGCTAAGTTTATCCTGTGTCCAGGAGTTTATGCAGCACAACACAGGCCTGAAGGCCACGCTGTATATGCAGCATAGGCCTGGGCCCACTCACATTAACTGTACTGTGGATCACAAACTCCTCAATGTGCAATTTTCTTCTGGTCAGGACCACCACAGTGGAAAAGAATTGAAAGTGAACTGGTTAAAGTCACCAGGGTTGGTGATTCTGCATACTTCCGATGGGACTTTTCAATAAATGAAATAGAGCACAAAGTCTAACTATTAGACTCATATCAGCAACACTGCTATGCAACTCTGCTTCATTACATCAAAGCAATCAGTTTTAGACTGATATGAATGAGAACATAATCAATTACTTTATTCTGCTCTCAGTTATTCTTTAGAGACCTCACTTGTTATAAACGGCGGTGACAAATTTTTATCCACTCCAATCAGGATTATCCAAATAGAATTTATTGAGCAAGCAATAAACAGGCAAAACAATACAAGAATTTTACTTTACTACTATAATTTTCAATCCATTGTCTGCAATAACCTAACAATCCCAACAATTGCCTCACTTGTCTCTTACTCTTAGGCGCTTGTAGCGACAAGATGCCATTCACCCGTTCAGGATCTAATTTCTTAGTTCCTTTACTTAACCAATGTCCTAAGTATTTTACCTCTTCTTCGGTAAACTGTAATTTGGATTTTGATACTTTTAATCCCTTTAGGCTTAAGAAGTTCAATAGCTTAATACTTTCTCTCCTGACCGCCTCCTGATCCTCCCCTGCTAGCAATAAATCATCCACGTACTGTACCAGCGTTACCTCTGGATTTAAGTCATAAGTGCTTAATACTTGCTCCAGAGCTTGCCCAAACAAATTTGGTGACTCTGTGAATCCTTGCAGAAGTACAGTCCACCTTAGTTGTTGTTTCGGGTGGGTTTCTGGATCTTCCCATTCAAAGGCAAAATAATCTCTACACTCCTTTTTTAGGGGGCAAGCCCAGAAGGCATCCTTCAAGTCTATAACACTGTACCATTTCGATTCTGGGGAAAGTTGGCTCAACAATGTATACGGATTGGCTACCACTGGGAACCTGGTAACAGTTCTCTTATTTACTTCTCTTAAATCTTGAACTAAACGATAGGAGCCATCTGACTTCTTAATGGGTAAGATAGGAGTGTTATGAAACGACATGCAAGGTTCTAATAGCCCTTGTTTCAATAGCCTTTCAATT
>NW_009648562.1:9028-10507 GCF_000708025.1 Charadrius vociferus
CCTAAGGTATTCACTGATAAGGCAATCAAGTCTCGCACATCTTGTTTGCTTAGCCTGATATCAGTTACAAGGAAACCGGTTTCCAAAAATCTACATATTATACAAAGCTAACGTATCAGTTTGATTAGCAAATACACAACATGAGTATATCACAATCCGCATATTATACAGAGCTAATTTACCGGTTTGATTAACAAATACACAACATGAGTATATCACACAGAGCCACTCACTCACTCCCCCCGCAGTGGGATGGGGGAGAGAATCAGAAGGGCAAAAGGAAATAAAAATCATGGCTTGAGATTAAGACAGTTTAATAGGTAAAGCAAAAACTGCACACGCAAGCAAAGCAAAATAAGGAATTAATTTGCTACTTCCCATCAGCAGGTAGATGTTTAGCCATTTCCTGGAAAGCAGGGCCCGGGAGTGGGCAAGAGGCTGGGAGAGGACATAGCTGGGACAGCTGACCCCAACTGACCAAAGGGATATTCCATGCCATATGATATACTCGGCAATAAAAGCTGAGGGAAAGGACGAGGAAGTGGGGGAACATTTGTGGTTATGACATTTGTCTTCCAAAGCAAATGTTGCACATACTGAGGCCCTGCTTCCCAGGAAGTGGCTGGACATCTGCCTGACGATGGGAAATAGTGAATCAGTTCCTTATTTTGCTTTGATTGCATGCTAAACTGTTGCTTTCCATATTAAACTGTCATTCTCTTGATCCACGAATCTTTTCACCTTCCTTCTATTTTCTTCCCATCCCATGGGAGAGGTGAGTGAGTAAGAGGTAGGATGGGTGTTTGGCTGCTGGTTGGGGTCAACCCAGCAACAACTTTATGAAAGCTTTTGATGTAATTAACCTGTTAGAATGCTCACTAATCCTCATTAACATGCTCATTCAAAACTGTTTCAGCTCTTAGAATCATAGAATCATTTTGGTTGGAAGAGACCTTTAAGATCATCAAGTCCAACCGTTAATCTAGCACTGCCAAGTTACCACTAAACCATGTCCCTCATATCCATACCTTACAGCCATCATTAGGCCTTAGCTTTAGCTTAAGATCTTTAGCCTCATTGACAGCACAGAGGTCTGCCTGAAATCTCCTCTTCTCCCTATTTTCCAGAGCACAGACAAACCTCCATTGTGATCTGTCCTTTGAATAGGTAGCAAACTGGCATCAGGAGGCTGAGCAGTATTATAGCAATTCACTCTGTGGAAGTGTCCTGGTTTGATTCCAACCCAATTTATTGGACTGTGTGGATTCGATGGCCTGGCACATGAGAGCCACAAAAGTATAAAGCCCTGGTGTACACTGGTGCACAGTGTACCCTATTGCCATCGAATCATAAAGGGGCAGAAACTGTCACTATTTCCGGAGTGACAGGCAGATTTCAAGAACTGACTGTATTAGAGGCTGAAGTGAGCCTAACTGGGAATAAACGGGAGAAACCCCATTGTGACTGGTCCAGATGCTC
>NW_009648563.1:0-446 GCF_000708025.1 Charadrius vociferus
GGAATCAGGAGACCTGGTCACCCAGGACATGCACAAGGCTGAGACGCTCAAAAACTATTTTGCTTCAGTCTACAATGGGAAGGCTCTAACCACACCACCCAAGTTGCAGAAAGCAAAGGCAGGGACTGGGAGAATGAGGAACCGCCCACTGTAGGAGAAGACCAGGTTTGAGACCAGCTGAGGAATCTGAAGGTGCACAAGTCCTTGGGACCTGATGAGATACATCCACGGGTCCTGAGGGAACTGGCGGATGAAGTTGCCAAGCCCCTATCCATCATATTTGAGAAGCCGCTGCAGTTTGGTTCAAGTTCTCGCTGACTGAAAAAGGGGAAACATATCCCCCATTTTTAAAAAGGAAAAAAAGGAAGACCCCCAGAACTACAGACCAATCAGTCTTACCTCTGTGCCCAACAAGATCACTGGAAACTCTGCTAAGGAACATGGAA
>NW_009648564.1:0-360 GCF_000708025.1 Charadrius vociferus
CGGCAGCCCGGGGTTGTTCTGCACCGTGAACAGAGAGTTGGGGCTGAAGGGACGCACCAGGACCATGACAAGAACGAGGTGGGTGCCCCTTTGCCCGTGGGGCACCGCGGCCCCCGGCCAGCCCCTCACCTCGGCGTCAGGCCTGAGCGAGCGCAGGTAGCTCTTCAGGTCCCCGCGTGTCATCAGCTCCATGATGACCAAAGCTGGCTGGCCCTGGGACACAACACCAAGCAGACGGACCTGGGGGGGCAAATGGGGTGGCACGTGAGCAGCTGGACCCCCCCTCTCCATGTTTCCTCCCTCTCCCCCGGCCGCCCACCTACCACGTGTTGGCACTTGAAGGCTTTCATGACGGAGGCC
>NW_009648564.1:823-2235 GCF_000708025.1 Charadrius vociferus
GTTCCCATTCCCACCCCATCCCCATCCCCGCCAGCATGGCCCCAGCAAGGGAAGGGTGCAACAGACCCCACGGGGACGCCCCTGCCCATCCCTACGTACTGTCCGAGGCACTGAAGTACTCGGGGTTAACGGAGGCGTAGAGCGTCCCACTGGGATACCCATCGTTGCTCCTGCGAGGGGTGGGCATCACTCAGAGGACGGGGGGACAAGGGCACGATGCCACCCCCTCACAACCCTTCCCCAGTCCTCCCTCAAGCTGGATTGGGCCCCAGCCCAGTACGGGGAGGGGGGGGATCGCTACCTCTTCTTGTTGTAGAAGAAGACAAAGATGGCGAGGCAGGAGATGAGCACCATGAGGACCACGGGCGTGACGGTGAGCAGGACGTAGAAGCTGCCGGACTCCTCCTCAGCTGGGGGGAGCGGGTGGCCATGGGTCAGGGCCCGGGCACTCATCCCGTCCCACACATCACAGGGCCACTTGTCCCACCACCACCACTGGACCAGAGAGGGGGACCCCCAGCTCCCCTGACCAGCAGCACCCACTCATCTCTGGGTGTCCCCATCCCAGAGCATCCCCCCATCCTCTGCATCCCCCAATCCAGCAGCATGCCCTGGTCCTCCAGTTTTCCAATGCAACAGCAGCCCCTGTCTGCAGCATCCCAGTCTGGGAGCATCCCCTGATCCCCAGCTATCCAGTTCAGCAGTATCCCTCATCTTCGGTGTCCTGGTCCAGGTGCATCCCCTGATCCTCTGCATCCCAGTCCAGCAGAATCCCCCAGTTCCCCAATCCAGGAGCATCCCCTGATCCTCTGCATCCCAGTCCAGCAGCATCCCCCACCCAGTCCCCAACTTCCCCAACCCAGGAGCATCCCCTGATCCTCTGCATCCCAGTCCAGCAGCATCCCCCAGTCCCTCAGTTCCCCAGTCCAGCAGCATCCCCCGATCCCCAGCGTCTCAGCCCAGCAGTATCCCTCATCTCCAGTATCCTGGTCCAGGAGCATCCCCTGATCCTCAGCGTCCCAGCCCCACAGCTCCCCTTCCCTGCCTGCCCCTGGGACCCCACCGGTGTCCCCCCTGTCACCCGTGGGTACCTGGCCCGAGGATGTAAAACTTGACGAGCCCCGTCCACGAGCCGTTGCCGGCCAATGAGGTGGCCCGGACCTTGGCCGAGTAGTTCCCTGGCTGGAGCAGGGCCAGGTGGACGCCCCCGTACTTGGAGTAACGGTGACGGGAGACGCAGACAACGGTGGTGACCTCCTGGGGGGGACGAGAGAGGGGTGGAAAAGGGGGGGCTTCATCCTCCCGTCCACCCCCCCTGCCATGCGGGAGCCTCAGGGGAGGGAGATGGGATGGGATGGGATGGGATGGGATGGGATGGGGATAGGATGGGGATAGGGATGGGGATGGGATGG
>NW_009648564.1:2921-4271 GCF_000708025.1 Charadrius vociferus
TCCGATCTGGATGGGATGGGATAGGATGGGGGTGGGATGGGATGGAGGTGGGATGGGATGGAGGTGGGATGGGGTAGGATGGGATGGAGGTGGGAGGGGAGGAAAGGGGAAAGGGGGGGATGGGGATGGGCTGGGATGGGATGGGGATGGGTGCTATGCCCCTGTAACCAGACCTGGCAGGGCCGGGCAGGGGATGCTGCGGAGGGTTCCTCACCTCACTCTCACGGCTGTACTTGATCTCGTACTTGAGGATGAGCCCGTTGGGGTTCCTGGGCTCTTCCCAGCGTAGCAGGACGCTGTTCTTGCCCGCCGGCTCCCACGTGACGTTGCCGGGAATGTTGTCGGCTTGCACTGGAGAAGGACATAGAAGGTGTCAGCTCCTGGGGGCATCACCCACACCCTGATTCGGTGCCGATCCCCCATCCCAGAGGCTCCAGGACCCCAGAGCATCCCAGCATCACCAAGACAGGGTTTGGGAAGGAGGAGGCTGCCGGGACCTACGCTCCGGCATGGTTCTGGCAAAGACGAAGGTGGCGGCACTGCAGCCCACGGTGTGCGCGGCGTGGTTGCAGGCGTGGATGTCGATGCGGTATTCGGTGAAGTGCCGCAGCCGTGAGAGCACCGCCCGGTCACGCACCACCTTGTCCTCAAAGATCTGGAAGTCGGGTTTGGGCTCGCCCCCGGTGCGGCTCGGGGCTGGCATGGCACCCCGGCACGGTGTTGGAATGTGACAGCCGCCACGTCCCTGCGCCGCTTCGGGGTCCTGCGGGACGTGGGGACAGGAGGCGGTGGGGAGCCAGGACGACTGGGTTGTCCCCCAAAATCGAATAGGGGAGGGGAGACCCTCCAGACTTGTGTGGTGCCTGCTCACCTCTGCGGGTTCTTGTTGATGGATGTCACCTTCCAGGGTGGCCTGAGACAGCGGGAAATCGGTTGAAGGATCTGCCAGGAGCAACCACCGCCCTCCCCACATGGGGCAGACCCACGGACCCAGCCTGGGGACCCCCGCCTGACACGGGCACCCCCCCAGACAGCACCTGGGGATGATGATGGAGTTGTGGAGGAAGTTCTCAAACTTCTTCTGGAAGGACTCAGCTTCACCTTCCATGCGGAGCTGCCCGTCGGCGGGGCGGCAGGGGCAGCACCGCTCCTCCGTGTCCTGCTCCATCTCGGGGCCATCTCCGTCCCCAAAACGGGTGTCCGCGCTGCTGGTGGGCAGCTTCAGACCTGTGGGCAGAGACGGGCAGGGCTGGCAGTGCTGCCGGAGCCCGGCTCGGTGGGACCATCCCCATCCCACCGGTGTCCCCGGTTGCTGCCCTCACCTTTGTGGCAGTAGTCCTTGACGTAGAG
>NW_009648564.1:4431-5940 GCF_000708025.1 Charadrius vociferus
ACATGGGGATGACGTCCCGGGGCACCGTCGGGGCTGGGCGGGCACAAAGGTGTCAGTCTGTCTTTGGGAAGCCACCACGAGCATCCCCAGCTGCCTCGCCAGCCCCTTACCCGCCGGCATGGTGCGGATGTAGACCACCTCGCTCTGCGCCCCGTAGTTGCGGCCTTCCTCGGCGGTGGTGAGGGTGATGGCGCGGACGAAGATGGCGTATTGGGTCCAGGGGCGGAGGTTGAGGAGGGTCACCCCCGGTGCCTGCTCGCTGCTGAGCGGCAGCTCCACGTCCAGCACGTTCCAGCTCTGCGCCCCGCAGGCGTCCTGCCCCACGTACTCCGACACGTTCTGGAAGGGTCTGCCCCACACTGGGCATCGGGGAGGGTCCCGGGACCCCCTCCCGGCCACACGACCACCCCCCCAAGGTCCAGCAGCCCACCAGCACACAAGGACACCACGGGCTGGGGTCCCCAAGCCCTCCGCGATGGGGACGAGTTGGGGACGGGCACCACTTACGACTCCTTGTAGTAGACGATGAAGCTGAGGAGGTCCCGGTACTCGGGGGGTCGGTACCGCTCCCACTTGAGGAAGATGCGGTCGGACTCGGTGACGTTGGAGATGAAGCGCAGGGTCTGGGTCTTGCCTGGGGAGGGGTGGCAGGGTTCGGGCAGGGGGTCGTGGCACCGTCCGGTGTCCCTGTCCCCGTACTCACAGGACGCCCGGTCCCCGTTGGTGCGGGGGTTGATCTCGGCCTTGTTCTGCCGCCCCTTGGTGCCCGTCACCTCCTCCATGCGGTAGATCTCGGCCAGGCACAGCTTGGGGTTGAAGGCGAAGTACATCTTGCCCACGGGGATGGAGAGGACGTGGTGGTTCCAGTCCCAGAGCTGCTGTAGGTTCTGGTTGTCCAGGACGTACAGGGTGTAATTCCTGGAGGAGGAGACGTGGACGGAGGTGGTGGGCATGGGCAACCCCAAAACCGTGTGTGTGTGTGTGTCCCACCCACACCTCATCCTCACCCGTCCACCATGGAGTCGCCGCGGATCAGCTTGAGGTTCTTGAAGAAGGACAAGGAGACGAGGGCGAAGGAGTGCTTGATCTTCAAGAAGCCCGTGATGGTCTCGATGAGCCCCAGGCTGCTCTGCAACTCCGAGGCCAGGTTATCTGGGGATGACCCGTGGGTGTCAGCATGGGGAGGGGGGCCACCCCCCCAATTAACTCATCCTAGAAGGGAAACGACCCCTCTCCTTCCCCCTCCCGCCCCCCGCAGCAGCTCTCCCACCCGGGGCGGGTTGCGAGGGATGGGATCCGGCACTCACAGCCCCGGCGGATGTTGAGGATGAGGTTGCCCTCGACGAGGGTGCAGCCCCCCAGCTCCTGCGCCGCTCGCGTTGAGTCGATGGTCTTGGTGCCCACCTTGCACTCCTTGGGGCACAGCCCCTCGCACTTGTGGCAGAAGATGCTGCGGGCAGGAGGACGGGGAAGGGGACGGGGACGGGGACGGGACGTGAGCCGGGCATC
>NW_009648564.1:6578-9335 GCF_000708025.1 Charadrius vociferus
GATGCAGGGATGGAGAGAGGGATGCAGGAATGGAGGGATGAAGGAAGGGATGGAGGGAGGCAGGAATGGAGGGAGGGATGCAGGAATGGATGGAGGGATGCAGAGATGAGGGGATGCAGGAATGGATAGAGGGAAGGATGCAAGGACGAAGGGGAAGGAGGGAGGGAGGGAGTGATGGAGGGATGGATGGTGGGAGGCAGGGATGTCTAGAGGGATGTAGTAATGGAGAGAGGGATGGAGGGAGGGAGGGAAGGAGGGATGGAAGGAGGGATGCAGAGATGAGATGTAGGAATGGATAGAGGGAAGGATGCAAGGACAAAGGGGAAGGAGGGATGGAGGGATGGAAGGAGGGATGCAGAGATGAGGAGATGTAGGAATGGATAGAGGGAAGGATGCAAGGACAAAGGGGAAGGAGGGATGGAGGGATGGATGGTGGGATGCAGGGATGGCTAGAGGGATGCAGGAATGGAGAGAGGGATGGAAGGATGGAGGGAGGGATGGAAGGAGGGATGCAGAGATGAGGGGACGCAGGTGTGGATCGAGGGAGGGATGCAAGGATGAAGGGGATGGAGGGATGCAGGCACGGAGGGAGGGATGCATGGTGGGATGAGGGGATAGAGGGATGCAGGGATGGATGGAGGAAGGAGTGAAAGGAGGGATGGAAGGATAGTGGGATGCAGGGACAGATGGAGGCATGCGGGAGGGATGGTTGGGATGGCCAAATGGCGAGTGGACAGACAGACAGGCGGACTGATGGGTGGCTGCATGACCAGCTCGGATGAAGGGCTGCACGGACAGACGGGTGGATGGGGTGAGGCCACGCTGAGCCTGACCTTAGCGGGGGCCGAGGCAGCAGCCGAGGTTACAGCCCCGATAAGGATCTGTGTTTGTAGTATATATTTCATTACCAGGTCTCCTGTTTACAGCAAACAAGCCCGGGAGGGGCCTGTATTTACCTCGCCGATGGGAAAACACGGCAGCCGGGCGCTGGCCTCTCCTCCGGAGGATGATACAGCACGGATCCGGTTACCCCCACCACGCTGCCGGCACGGCACGCCCCGGCGGCCGGGGAGGCCCACGTGCCGGGGCCTGCCGTCCTCTTGCAGCTCCACCAGCCTTCCCCAGTGCCCTCCCAGTTTCCCCCACAGCCGCCGTGGTGCAAACCAACAGCATCCTGGCAAAGCAGCCGGCACAACCAAGCCCAACGCCGCCGGCACCCACCTTTCTGGCAGTAGCTGGATGTCCAGCAGCGATAATCCAGTTGCCCATTGACGGTGGTCTGCGCGCATGGCTTCTCCACGTCCAGGATGCCCGGGCAGACATCGGCGCACTCTTCCGCCAATTTATTGCTGACGATGTAGGTGTTGTCCACGGCGTCGGGCAGCAGCAGCCCCCAGTCGATGGTGGAGAGGTGGCAAAGCTCCTGGTTGCGCTCGATGCGGATGGAGCCACGCAGGACGTGGCCCAGGCTGTGCAGCCCCACGTCCCGCAGATGCGGCATCTCGAAGATGACCAAGGCGTAGCTGAAGAAGAGGTTGGTGCCGCGGATGACGGAGAGGTTGGGGAAGAGATCCCGCAGGCTCTCCAGCCCGTAGACACGGAAAAGGAGCAGGTACTCGGTGATCATCAGCAGGCGAGGGAAGCTGAGCCCCCGAAAGTCCTCGGCGCCCGTGGTGAACATCAACAGGATCTGCAGGTTGCCCTCGATGATGGAGCAGTTCTCCAGCTTCTGGAGCTGGGAGACGTCGTTGCGGATGTCCATGCTGCCGCAGACTGGGGTGGCGAGAGGGGGACCCCGTGGGCAGTGGGGACGGGGCGGCTGCCCCCCAGCAGCACCCACGCGCCCCCCGGGATCCCCCCGCTGCGCCCATGGCTGGGGCCGCAGTGATGCTCAAGGGGGGAGGGGTAATATCCCGCCGCTGCCTGTCAAACGTGGCTGCAATCGGTTTGGGCAGCCGGGGAGACGCGAGAGGCTCTGACAGGCAGCCGACGCGCCGCGGCTCTCCGGGGCACGACGCGTCCGTCAGCGCAGCGAGCGGTGATGCTAACGAGGTCTGGCTGCCCGAGCAGCCGTCTCACCCCGTGGGACGCGCATCCCAGCCCCGCTGCCCACCCCGGCGGGGGTCCGGCTGGGGGTACAGAGGGTTTTTCCCCTTCCCTGAGCTGTGGGACAGCCGTGGGGAGTTCACGGCATCTTCCCCCGCCCTGCGGATGCGTGGTTACCCAGTGGACCGGCAGCTCCCGCAAGGTCGTTCCCATTAACTCCCCGGCACGGTGCCCAGGCGGCTAACGGGGCACCGGGGGCTACCGCGGGCACCCACGTGGCACGGCCCCAGTGGTGGGGTTGCCATGCCCGGGGACCCTGGCAGGGAGCGGGAGCATCAGGGGAAGCACGGGATGGAGCATCTCCCGCTTCCCAGTACCGGTGGGGATACAAGAGCCGGGATGAGCCGGTGGTTTCCCACCAGCAGCATCCCCGGCCTGAAACCTGACGCTGAGTTACGATGGAAAGAAGCCGTTGAGATCCCAACGAGGGATTTACTGTAAACACAGCTGCCTCGGCGTGTACCCCAAACACCAGGCAACGCCGGCACCCCAGTGCGGCCGCCCGTGCGCAGAGACCCGCCGGCCGGCACGCGGCACACGGCTCGCCAGCCCAGTCAAGGTCCCGGCACGGGGGTCCGGGTGCGTGGTTTGCCCCTCGCTTGTCCGTAACCAGCCCAGACCTGCGGCTCCCGGGCCGCTCCCGGGGAACGC
>NW_009648564.1:11906-13985 GCF_000708025.1 Charadrius vociferus
CTGACTCCCCCCCACCGCAGCATTATGTTCCCTCCCACACACAGACCCCCCGAGACGCAGTCGGTGCTGGGATGGAGCACAGCCTGAGCTCCCCCGGGGACCCCTCACGGGCGGTGGGACCCCATTTCTGGGTGTGTCCCCCCCACCCCCCCACCTCAGGGACCCCCCTTCACCTTCCACTTCCTCCGAGCGTTGAACTTGCGGAAGTTTTTCATGTTGATGGAGGAACGGCTCCGGTTTGCCGCCTGTTTCCGGCTCAGGGGCTGGTGGGGGTGAGGACACGGCGTTGTCACTGTGTCCCCACCCCACTGCCGGGGGTCTGGCACCCCCTCACCCCCGCCTGTCCTTCTCACCTTGATCCAGGGATGGACCAGGCACTCGGTCGCCGTCATGCGGTGCCTGCAGCACAGCGGGATGAGACGGTTGGGGGGCAGTGAGGGTCCTGGTCCCACATATCCACCACGGGGAAGGGGATGATGGGGACGGAGATGGAGACGGGGATGATGGGGATGGGGGTGGAGATGGGGATGATGGACATGAGAATGAAAATGAGGATGATTGAGATGGAGATGATTGAGATGGGGACGAAGATGGGGATGGTGGAGATGATGGAATGATGGAGATGATGGGGATGATGGAGATGAGGATGAAGATGGGGATGAGGATGAAGATGGGATTGATTCAGATGGGGATGGTCAAGATGAGGATGAAGATGGGGATGATTGACATGGGGATGAAGATGGGGATGGTGGAGAGGATGGGATGATGGAGATGATGGGGATGATGGAGATGATGGAGATGAGGATGAAGATGGGAAGGACTGAGATGGGTATGGTTGAGATGAGGATGAAGGTGGGGATGGTGGAGATGATGGGATGATGGAAATGATGGAGAAGATGGAGATGAGGATGAAGATGGGGATGGCTGAGATGGGGACGAAGATGGGGATGGTGGAGATGATGGAATGACGGAGATGATGAGGATGATGGAGATGAGGATGAAGATGGGTATGATTCAGATGGGGATGGTCGAGATGGGGATGAAGACGGGGATGGTGGAGATGATGGAGATGGAGTTGGGGATGGAGATCGGGATGGGGACGGGAATGGTGATGAGAATGGGGACGGGAATGAGGAGGAGATGGAGACAGAGATGGGGATTGGGATGGGGATGGGAATGAGGCTGGGAACTGAGATGCGGATGGAGATGGAGACAGCGATGGGATGAGGATCGAGACTCACCCTGGCTCCTTCACCAGCAGCTGCCGGATGAAGTCCTTGGCCATCTCGGAGGTCTGGCTGAAGCAGCGCTCCTCAAACTCGTAGGTACCGGCCACAACATTGGAGAGGGTCTCAGCATCCGTCTCGCCCTGGAAGGGGGACAAGCCGCTGAGCCTGCGGGGACATGACGGAGCCATTGAGTGCCGGGACAGCACCGGCTCACCCGCCCCAGCACCTGGGCTTCACCACATCACGGTGTCCCCGTGCCTCCTTTTCCCCTGGCCGCAGGGAGCATCGCCGCGTACTCACAGGATGTAGGTGATGACCCCGATGCTCCTGAAAGGCAGAGGTGGGGGGTCAGGCGCTGCCCTCCCCAGGGTCCCCCCCCACGCCCTGTGGCACCCAGGGGGGTCCCCACCCACCCCCAACTCAGCCCTTCGCCCCCCCGGGTCCCCGCTCCTCACCACATGTCGGTCGCAGAGCTCAGCGGCTCATAGTTTATGACTTCGGGAGCTGGGGGCGAACGCAGAGCCGGGGAGGGAACATCAGAGGGGACAGCATGGTCCCGGCCACCTCCCTCCCCGCGTACCCCGTCCTGTCCCCACCCCGGGGGTCCCTTCGCCACGTCCCCACGGAGCATCCCTGCTGCCCCCCACCGAGCGGGGCTGCTTGGGGACCCCCCGGGGACTCCCCCAACCCCATACCGATGTACTGCGGGGTCCCGCAGAGGCTCTTGAAGGTGACGCCGTCCTCCAGGCGCTGGGCCAGCCCGAAGTCGATGATCTTGATGCGGGGCTTGGGGACGTCCTTCTCCTGCAGCATGATGTTCTCAGGCTGCGGGGATGAGGGCGGGCACGGG
>NW_009648564.1:14467-16609 GCF_000708025.1 Charadrius vociferus
CGCTGCTCTCAGCTGGGGGACATCCCCCAAATCCCCCCCACCCCCTCAAGGTCCCCCCCAGTGTAGTCCCCCCACCCCGACACCTACCAGACATCAGACTGCGTGTTGAAGATGCCGTCCTTGAGGGCCTCGGGGGACATCCAGCGCACAGGGAGCAGCCCCTTGCCCCCTTTCCGATAATAATCCGTCTCGTAGATATCCCGGGTCATGCCGAAATCTGGTGGAGGAGGAAGAGGAGGATGAAGAGGAGGAGTCGTGGAGGCGCATGATGTTGGGGTGGTCGAGCTGGCGGAGGATGGCGACCTCCCGTTCCACCTGAGCCCGTTCCAAGCCCAGGCGGCTGCCCCGGCATCGCCGCGTCTTCACGAATTTGGCGGCGTAGAAAACGCCGGTGCTGCGCTGCCGACACCGCTTCACCACACCGAAATGACCACTGCGGCGAGAAGCCGGGCTGGGGCACGGCCGGGCAAGGTGTGAGCACCGGGAGATGCGGCCAACCCACCGCTGCCCACCCACCTCCGATCTTGACGGTGAAGTCCTCGGACACCATGCAGTTGCGGGCGGCCAGGTCCCGGTGCACGAATTTTTTGGCGTTGAGGTACGCCATGCCGTCGGCGATCTCCCCCGCCATCTGGATCATGTCCTTGAGTGACGGTGGCGGCAGCCCGGGGTTGTTCTGCACCGTGAACAGAGAGTTGGGGCTGAGGGGACGCACCAGGACCAAAAAAGGGGGGGTGCCCACCAGCCCCTCCCTCCCCGTAGCCCCGGCTGTATCCTGCGGGGATGCACGGGGACCCATCTCAGCCACCTGCACGGGGTAGCGGTGACATCCCGGACCTGTCCCATCCCACTGAGAGCAACGCAACCTCCCCAGCAGGCGCTAGAGGGGATTCTCTGGTGTCTAATATTGCGGCTGAGCTCGGGCCCTGGCCGGCTCTCCCGGCTCACACTAAGATCTCCGGCAGGTGGAAACTTGGAGACCTTCACCCCTCGATGAGGGTGGGCAGGAGCTGCTCAGGGAGCTCGGAAATCGGGCAGGGACAGGCAGGGAGGGGGGTCACACCAGCCCCAGGCGCCCCTCATTGCGCTGGGGAGGAAAGGTGGGGGGGGGTGCAAAATGCAGAGAAAAACTAACATTGCTGGTTTGGGTTTGTTTTTTTTTTTTCAAAAAAAGGGATTAATAGTGGTGAAAAAAAAAATAATCTCCGTGAGCTCATCTGTGAGAGTCCTGCCCGGTCCCCCGCAGCCCCCGGGGGGAGACCCCACACCCGCAGCCCCACGTCTCAACCCCTCAGCCGTGGCTCACCTGGGTGCTGTCAGGGGTGGCCCCCGGCACCCCCCCAGCCAGGACCCCCTCCCCCGAAATGGGGCGCAATGTTCCAGCGATGCTCCGGGGCAGCCGGAACCGGCAGCTTTGCAGGGTACGGAGAAAGGGAGGGGACACGGGCTTGGAACCCCCGTTTTGGGGCCACCTCGATGTCCCCAGCGCTGTGTCCCTTGGGAGCAGGAGGTTTCCTGGGCGGGTGCAGGCTGGGGAAGGTTGAAAGCCACTGGGAAAGGGATGAGGAAATTGGTATCGGCCAGAGGTGGGGTCCTCCCCCTGCAGGAAAAAACAGCTGGATAAGGGAACACGAGCGCCTGCGACACTGAACCCCTCCCGGCCGCCTGGCTCAGCTTTATCTCCGCAAAAAACATCCAAAAAATGGATCCTGCACAGGCGCCCCAGCAGTCGGACACCTCTCCCCAGTGCGGGCTCAGGGCACCGGGATTTACCCTTCCCAAAGCCGGGGTGTGCTCCCCCCGCTCCTGGGGGATTCGAGCCCCCCTCAGCGGGTGGTCCCTGGGGTCAGACCCACGTCACGCTGGTTGCGGGCTGTCCCCGTCCACGGGCTTGTGCTGCACCGGTGTCGGTGGCCAAGACCCCTCCTTGTCCCCCCACGGTGGCCCTAAGGGACAGTGAGCGGTCCCCAAACCCGGTCCCCCCTCGCTCATCCCCGCTCCCAGCCCAGCTGTGCCCCCTTCCCCCCCCGAGCCTTCCTCCGCACCCGCGCTCCCCCTCACTCTCCCCAGGACAGGGGACGGCTGCTGCCCGCGGTGACAGTCCTGTGGCACCCCCGGGCTCGGTGGGGGACACTCGGCCGG
>NW_009648564.1:19011-19380 GCF_000708025.1 Charadrius vociferus
GCGATTGGGGTATGCTCCCCCCCGTCCAAAGGCGCGATGGGGAAGGGGCAGAGGACAAGGGGGTGCGGAGAGAGGGAGCGGGGTCCCCTGCCCACCCCGGTCCTTCCAGCCACGCCGGACCCCCTTCGAAGGGGGAAATCCAGCCCAGAACGGGCTCATGCGGCAAAGTCGGGCTTTAGCCCCTTTCAAGCCCAATTTGGCCCATTCTCACTGTTCTCAGAGGGGTTTCAACACCACATCCCACTCTGGAGAGCAAAAGCCCCCCAAGCTGCCTCCCCGAGGCGAAGATGGGGGACCAGGGATGAGCCCCCCCCCGCCTCTTCCCAGGACCCCTACCCAGCTGGGGGATGCACCAGGTGGGGGCAGTGG
>NW_009648564.1:20082-21015 GCF_000708025.1 Charadrius vociferus
AGCGCCAAGGCGAGCCCCGACACGATGCGGGTCCAGCCCCAGGGAGCAGAGCAGCCCGTGGGACACTACGACACAGACGGCAGGGTAGGACGGGGGGCTGCGAGGGCTCCGGCCCTCCCAGCTCACCATCCCAGTGCTCCCCAGCTTGCCGTCCCAGTGTCCCCGAGCTCACACGCCGTGGGGACCGCGTCCTCCCGGGCTGCATCAGGATCGCTGTTTGGGGAGCAGAGCATCCTCCGGGAACATCCTCACTCGAGCCCCCCACCGCTCCCCCCTTCCCTCCAGGTCCCACCAGGCTCCGGGCCGTCCCCACCAAGCCGGTCCCCAGCGGAGTGGGACTTGCGGCCGGAGCTGGTGGCCCTGCGTGCCCGGACGAGGCTGTGGTTCGGGCAGACGCCAGCCATGAGGCTGGGGGCCGAGGGCGAGCTCCCAGCGTGGTTCCACGGCTTCACCAGCCGGAGGTGAGCACCGGGGGGCAGCCGAGGTGGGGGACAGGGTGGCCCCTTCGGCATAGAAAGGTGGAAATGGGGAGCTGGAGCCCTGGATGCCACAAAATGGGTGATGGCGAGTGGCTTTGGGCCCCTTCCCGCAGGGAGACGGAGCAGCTGCTGCAGGATCAGCCCCTGGGCTGCTTCTTGGTCCGCTTCAGCGAGAGCACCGTCGGCTTCGTCCTGTCCTACAGGTGAGGGACCCCCCGGCCCCGTCCGAGGGAGCGACGGGCTCAGTCCCCTTCCCACCCACTGTGCTGACCCCGTCCCCTCTCCCCGCAGGGGAAGGGATCGCTGCCGGCACTTTGTCCTGGACCAGTTGCCGGACGGGCGGTACGTGATCCTGGGGGAGCGGAGCGCCCACGCCGAGCTGGCCGACCTGCTGCAGCACTACGCCATCGCCCCCGTCACCCCGTACCACGAGTTCCTGACGGTGACGTGCGGC
>NW_009648564.1:21233-22096 GCF_000708025.1 Charadrius vociferus
TGAAAGCCGGGGTTGGAACCGGAGCATCCCAGTCGGAAGCAAGGAGCCAACCTGCGGGCAGCAAACCCGAGGTGGGGACCAGTGCCAGCTGGGTCTGCCCCGGACCACGCACCCACCCTGGCACATCTCTCCTCTCCCCGCAGGAGGACGAGCCCCAAGGAGGGACACAGACCTCAGCCGGCAGCGATGCTGCGCGTTGCCCGTCGAGCGAAGCGCCAGCAAACTTCCCGGCGTACAGCAGCGTGTCCAAGGGGACCCCGGGAGCCAGGCAGCCGACCGCGGCGCGGAAAGGCTCCTCCAGGGAGGTAAAGCTGCAGCGTGGCCGAAGCTCTCTCGAGGGATGCAACTGGGATGGGGACACAACCGGGACGGGGGACGCAGCCCCAGGCACCGTGGATCCACGCTGGACCTGCTTCCAGCCCTCACCTCCATCCTGCCCCATCTCCTCCCCAGGCTCCCGACATCCCCCCGCCGCTCCCAGCCAAGTCCAGCTCCTCAGCTGCAGCTCAGGGGCCGCACAGCCCCGCTGGCGGTGCAGCAGCTCCCGAAGGTCTCTACGCTCCGGTGCACAAAGAAACTCTCCCCGCGCCGCCCGACGTCAAGTCCCACCAGCTCATGTGCTTCCACACCTACGCCGAGCCCCACGAGGGCATCGCCCCCAGTTCCTCCACCTACTGCGAGCTGGAAGAGCCCATCCCCTTCTACGCCATGGGACGGGGCTCCAGCCCCGGCGCCAACCCCGAAGAGAATATCTACTCCGAGGTGGCGTTGGCCCGGAAGGATTTGCCCGCTCCGCTCCCCAGGGGGACGCAAGGCGCCTTCTCCACTCTGCCCCTCAAATCCCGCGCTCACCGCCGGCTCTT
>NW_009648564.1:22246-32733 GCF_000708025.1 Charadrius vociferus
GGGTCCCTGCCCAGTGCACTCCACGCCGGAGCCACGGTCAAAGCGGGAGCAAAATTGAGAGCTGAAGGACCAACTTGCAACCACGTCCTGGCTCTCAGGTCAAACCTCCACCCGATGAGGCAGGATTCTCAGGGCCGTTTTCCCTTTCCCCTCTGCCCAGGGGACGAGGGACCCTCCGCTGGATTTCGACGATCCCGTTTACGGGCGGAGGACGAGTGCCGCAAAGCGAGCCGCGGCTGCGGCAGCGCAGGAGGGCCCCGAGAATATTTACGAGCAGCTTTCCGAAGACCGACTCTAAGCCACCCACGCAGGAAGGTCCAAGACAAGACCCAGCTCCCGGGCAGAAGGAACCTCTCGGGCTCCTTCAGCGCCGAAGGAAACCCTCGGACCTGGGAGGAGAGGCTGCAGTTGGCCCCTCCGCAGACGACCAGCGCCCCAGCCATACCAGCAACGCCAGTCCATTCCGTACCGGGATTCCCACGCCCTTCCCGAGGCAGCAGCCCGCTTCCCAAGCCCTGCGAGACAGTTGAGAGGGGACGGGACTTCATTTATCTTTGAACACATTGAGAAAGAGATTTCTATTAATAGAACGAGGGCGGAAAAAGGCTATTACAGTAAAAACAGAGACAGCTTTCGGGCACAGCCAGCGCATCCAGAGTCAGATATTAAATTGGCTGTGAGCCGGAGTGTCACCGCCGGCCAGCAGGCAGGGTCACACCGAAGAATCACGACCCCAGTGGTGACACCTCCAAGCCCTGCTTGTCACCTCAGTCACAAAACACGGGGTAGCACCAAATCGGAGGACCAAATGGGGCTGCTGACACCGAGCCTGGCGGCGTTCCGTCGGCAACGGCGCTGAGCCAACAGCATTCTCGCAGCAGACAGCCCCCAGCCTTAAACGGAGCAGAAAGTGCGCGAGGACAGCCAAAATCCCAGCGCTCAGAGGTGTCGGAGCGTGCAGACGGGGAGGGAAAAGGAGGGCTGTGGGGCTGTTGTTTTCTTTTACCTCTCAGAGGAAACAAAAAAAAAAAAAAAAAAAAGCCACTTTCGCTTTTCACAAGTCCACATTTCGTTGCTCTTAAATGGCTAAAAGCAGAGCGCGATTCCCGTCCTCCAAACTCCCCTCTAGTGCTAAAAATGAGCCATTACACACCAAAATGGCAAAAGAAAAGGGGAAGCCGTGCGCTTCAGCCCCTCAGACTCCGCCGCCCCGCCAAGGCCGCTGCAGAGGAGTTTGGGAGCACGCGGTGTGCCGCTGCAGCGAAGCCCTGCAGCACCGGCACCGCCGGGAGCTGCCGCGCTGTGCTCCAAGCGCGAACGCCGAGGGCTCAGCGTTTTAAATGGCTAAATCCACAGCAGTGAGCAAAAACCCAGTGCCGGGGTTCGCACCCCGGATGGGCCGCGCTTAGCAAACTCCCTCAGCCAAGCGTTTCGTCACCGGCTGCGCAACAGCATCCGCTCCGTGAATAAAGCGAAGTAGCCGAGGCCGAAAGGAGGGCTGTTGCGGAGGTGCTTCGGCCTCAGCGGTGGGGAGAAGGAAAAGCAACGCCGCGAGGAAGGAGTCGAGCACCTCGCGACGGAAACAGGTGCGGTTCGGTTCATTTAAAAGTTTATTCCTTTTATCAAATCTCTTTTTCAGAGGATTTCACTGTACATATAAGATATGAATAAATTACTCAGCAGTAACTTTATTCTTGTCATTCAAATACTCAAAACGGGCTCTGCAAAGTACTAAAACATCCAGGGAACTAAACTAGAAATCAGCTTATTTTAAAATATTCTAAGAAAAAGACTTCATTCATGGGGGTTTGCTTGTTTTTAACCAGGTTAACATGGGAGAAAAACCACCTCTTGGGAGTTTTTCTCAATGGAATAACAAATATTAGCTGTTTTAGCTGCGGTTACAACAAAATATAACCCTTAGCGGTGGGAATGTAAGTTAAATAACCAGCCCAGCTCTCTGTTCCCTGCGGCATCACACGCCTTGGTGAACAACAAACTTAAGTGAGGCCACAGAGATTTGGCTAAAGATAGGTGGATCTGGCCAGCAAAAGGCTGCACATGATTTGCAGTCGTATCGCCCAGATCTAATCCCTTCAATAAAAGAAAGATTTCCTTTTAAAAAGTTAAGGCCGGACACGGTCTCCTTTTCCCAGCCAGGAGGGTAAAGGTAACACTTAATTGAAACAGAATTGATACGAACAAGCTGGAAAACAGACCCCCCCCAAAAAAAAAAAAAAAATCATAAATGTACAGTTGGCAGCTTTCATCTGCGTCTGCTCAGAGGAAATACTGCTGCTTCACTGCCAGCTGCACCGCACCGCGCGACGCTGGGAATACTCGGTTCAACAAGTCTGGCGATCAGCCTGGGACAGCACTGTAGGTCTTGGGTCAGGGGGAGGAGGAGGAGGAAAGAGGTGGGAGGGGGAAAAGGAAGAAAAACGTACATACACACATCGATCGCGGTTATCCAAAAGCCCTCAGCAGCGCCTCGTGTCGGGCAATAGATCCTCACTGCCTTTTTTTTTGTTTGTTTGTTTGTGCGTTCCACACTCAGGGCGTTTTCACCTCTGTTGCAAGCTCTGACCTGTAAAGGAGTTTCCCCTCAGCACAGTGTGAGACATAAAGGCTGGCGGAGCTGAGAACAAAAACACTAACTTAGCCACACTTAGAAAAAGAAAAGAAGAAAAAAAAAAAAAGAAAAAGATATCGAAGTCATTCACATGAGAGGAGCACTGGATTTACTCAGCCATGAGTAAGCAGCCATGAGGACGTCTCAAATAAAAGGATTAAAACCCAAAAAAAGCCAGGCTTGCTCTTGAAACTCACTGTCTTTTCGAAAGAAAAATTACACTCTCACCGCACAGCGAGTCCAAGCAAGGAGCAAAGTGGGAATGGGACGTTTATTGAGACTCTGCCTAAGGTTCCAGCGGCGAGGCTACGTCGAAAGAGGAGTAGCCCCCGTCCCCGCAGGACGGAAGCTCCGAGCCCTGCACCAGGCTCCTTTCCTGCGGCTGCCTCGGGACTGTCCTCACTCGTCCAACACAGACTTGATTCGAACATTCCACATGATCATTTATAAGGAGGGAGGGGAAAGATTACAGGTGGAGTTTCAGGACCGGCTTGCATTAAACCTTTCTCCTGACGGGCAGGGGAGTGCGGTATCCTCCCACCCTCCGAGCAGACCACGTTCTACACGGGGCCTGGGTGATCTCCAGAAGGCCAGGAGAAGTCTGACACAGTAGGTCACCTGGGACAGCAGCCAAAAAGCGGGACAGAGGTTTTAGAATCCGTATTTGGCTTGAGTCTGACGTCGGCTGAGCTTGTTTTCAGACCATGTGTTTTTCAGTTCCAGTTCTCTCTCCTTCGCCTGCAGAAATTGAGAGGATTAACATCAGCACGGCTGCTCGCTGACTCAGCAGTATTTCACCCTCCTCTGCACCCCTGCCGACGGGGATTACAGAGCGCTCGAACGAGCAGCCTCCTTACAGGAGTTAGCACAATTATCTTGACAGAGGCCTGAATTAATTGGGATGCACAGACATTTCATTCGTGCTGAAACGCAGCTTCTCTTGTGGGACAGTCTCAGCAGCCGTTTACCAACCACACGGCAGCGGTGCGGAATTAAGACAGGAAGCAGAGAGTCTCGTAACACACACTGCCACGCACACGCTGGAGCTGGGCGGGAGGGGAAGAGGGAAACAAAGCAAAAAGCAAGCTAGAAGCTCAGTGCCATGACACCCTTGGGGCCACGGCGCCGTTTGGGCCGGCAGTGGCCAGGATACTCCTGCAGCACGGCCACCTCCGTCCCCATCAGAGCTGCTGCAGGGCTCATAGAATCACAGGATGGTTTAAGTGGGAAGGGAAATTAAAGATCATCTCATTCCAACCCCCTGCCCCGAGCAGGGCCACCTCCCCCCAGCCCAGGTTGCTCCAAGCCCCGTCCAACCTGGCCTTGAACACCTCCAGGGATGGGGCAGCCACAGCTTCTCGGGGCAACCGGCGCCAGGGGCTCACCACCCACACAGGCAACAATTTCTTCACAATATCTATTCTAAATCTACGCTTTTCGAGTTTGAAGCCATTACTCCTCGTCCTATCGCTACATGCCCTTGCAAAAAGTCCCCCACCCGGGGCTCGGGGCGCTCTCACTCAGGGACAGCCCCTGGTCCTCAGCCGCTGAAGGAGCAGCTCCACCAGCTCTGCCCAGTGCTGCCGAGCACCAAACCTTGTAATTCCGCCCAGATCGGTTTCCACGCTAGAGGGAGGCTACTCACCTGATGAATCAGGTAGGTGATCTGGTGTTTCCTCCTTTGCTGTCCCGTGGGCTGATCTCCTTTTTTCTAGAAAGCAAAAGCAGGTGAACAGTTAAGCCTGGAAAGATACTGACCCAGAGAGCGAAACAAGACAAGAGCTCGCACAAAGCCATTTCGAGAAGCGTTTGTTTCATATTAAACAGCTCTGGGCAGATTCCTTAGGCTGAAGCAGTTCCTGGCTGGTCTTTACCACCTGTACGCTGGGACTGTGTTTTGAGATGCTCTACTGGTCTCTCATATGTAATTATTTACACAACACAAGGGTCCTTGTCGCCCCACCCTGGTGACCACACAGCACCTAGTACAGCTCCAGCTGTGGACAAAACAGGAACCGAACAGAGGTCTGCAAAATCCCGGCCGGCACTCCTCCCTTCCTGCCCGTACCTTGCTGAAGGATTTCATGGTCTTCTCCTCGGTTAAGGATTTGGTGAGCCACTGCTGGGCTCCACTCAGCTGATCGTCCCCTTTGATATCCACAAAGTTGATCTCTTCCCTCCCTCGATTCCGCTTGCCTTGCAGACGCTTGAACTGAAAGAAGAACAGAAAGTAGCGGGATTACACACGCACGTCACGCACCAACGCTGACCTGAAACAAGTAAAGGTAGACGGGGTCTGAGCTGTAGCTCCCCGAGCACAGGAAAGACAGCACCAACAAACAATTTTCCAACCAGGATTTTTTTTTTCTTTAGGAGAGTTCTGCTTTGCTGCAGATCATAATATCTTAAACTACTTAGCAGGAAGGTTATAATCTCATTTTCTTATGCAGTTAAACAGCATTTTGCCTTCAGCCTTGCTCAGGAGAAGACCCTCAGACTCCCGAGTCTCTCATTTTAAGTGGTAGGGAGGCGCCTGAAGCCTTGCTGCTAACACATCCACCTCCTGTAACACAAATCCGCCTCCAAAGAGAAGCGGTCCCTCGAAGAAGCGAGTACCAGACAGGCTACCGTCTTCTGCAGCACTGAGCGGCTCAGCTAACGAGCCTGGCAGTTTCCAGATTAGACCAGCAACGGGAAAGCAGGTTTTTTAACAGGTTTTTAAATATTTTGAATAAGCAGGGAGTTCACCACTGTGCTAGGGGATGTACTGTGAAGGTATCTGAACCGTAGCTCATCTGCACCTCAGCAAGCACCGTCTTTGCTCCACATCCCTTCGTCTCTCCTGGATACACCTCACGAGGGTGGAAATAACAAACATCACCTACTTCTAAAGCAAGGAAAGCCGTCCGGAGCAGTAGCCCAACAGACTGCTGGAAGGACAGCGCAGTGTCCACAACACAGTGCTCGACCCCACGGAACAACAACCCGGTCCGGCCCAGCATGAAGCACAGGGTGTGCTGGTGGGACAGGACTGTGGCTGCCAACCGGGTCCTGTGTTCTACCAGAGCTTAAACCCAAACTCTGCAGCAGGATAGACTGTAAAGTGCCGACCGCTTCGTCATCTATGAAGGAGGAGTCGGTGCTCAGCTCCTGCGGCGGTGCCTGGGCTGGTTCCACCTCCTGGTAGTATCCACCGCTGTAGTAATCCTGTCAGCAGAAGGAAAACCAGTTTGTCACAAGAATGAAACAAGATCGATCCCGGAACAACCGTACACAGACGTCCCCGAGACAGAGCACCGAATCGTGTACCTCACCCCATGAGCTGCTGCTTTTTCACCTAGAGGGAGTTCACTCAGGCTCTGGGGAGCACAGTACATTACACGGGTACCTCATTAATCACATCTCATTGCTCCAGCACTACTGAAGAGCACACGGCATTTCTTCAGAGGTACTCAACAACAAATACTTTGCTGAATTACTAGAAACAACCTGGCTTCAGACACCAGCTCTGGCGAGCCCCGATTCTGCACCCTGACAACAACAGTGGCAGTTACACCGGGGCATTTTAAAACGAGTGCAGCTATTAAACATTTATCCAGCAAAGAGCATCTACGGCTCTTGTGCCAGAGGAATCCTGTTGTGCTAAGCGCTGTGGATCTCTGGTGCTTGTCCCAGCTAGCTCAAATGGGTTAGATTCTGAAAACAAGGAAAAATTTCTTTACTTTGAGGGTGGCGGAGCACTGGCACAGGCTGCCCAGAGAGGCGGTGGAGTCTCCTTCTCCGGAGAGATTCAAACCCCGCCTGGACGCCGTCCTGTGCGACTGCTCTGGGTGACCCCGCTCCGGCGGGGGGCGGAGGAGAGGAGCTCCAGAGGGCCCTGCTGACCCCCGCCGGTCTGGGATTCTGTGATTCCCACAAGCCGCAGCCTGCTCCAGTAACTAATTCAGAGCCACTGGTCCTAGAAACCTTTTCAGAGCAGCACCATCAAGCTTCACCTCCCATTCAACAGACCCACCTGATAATATGCACCCGCCACGCCGGCCTCGCTGTAGGCAGGGAACTGGCTGTACGGCTGGCTGCCGTAGTCTTCTCCGGGTTTGGGCGCCCAGCTGTGCTGAGCACCGCTAGAGCCCGCACCCGTCTTGAACTCCAGAGGGGCATTAGCAGCAGCGTCCTGGAACTGGGGCTCTGTCTCTGTCCCGGGCGGTGGGTCCTCCGACCCCACCGTGCCAGAGTACATGTAGGTCTCGGCACCCACGACGTTGGGCTCGCTCCTGTCAGACAAGGAGAAGTAGTTCTCTGGCTCGACCTCTTCATCGCTGTCGTCCTCTTCCTGCGTGATCTGCTTGGTTACCTGCAGGGCAGCGCTCTTCGCCGCAGCTTTGATGGCAGATGGAGAAGGAGTTGTGGGCACCGCTGGCTTGGACAGAGGTTTTGTTTTGGACGAAGAGGTCGGGGCCTTAGCGGGCTTTGCGTCGGAGGCATTTTCTCCCGCTTTCCTCGAGAAAGCGTAGGGCAAAAGTAACCGATTGGTCTCTTTCACTGTCAAATTTTTGGGTTGAGGAAGCAAAGCAGACAAGCCAGAGCCCTCGCCGCGTCCCTGGTGAGATTCATGCAGGGCAAATGGTTCAGAGAAATAAGAGAAATGAGTGAGACTATTTAGTTTTCTTGACTCCCTGCCAATTATCTCCTCCAATTCTAACAGCATTAATGGGTTTCCCATTGCTCAGCACAATCGTTAGCTACTTCGAACGTGCTGCAGGGCTTTCTTGCACAAAAGGCCAGCAGGACTTTTAAGGGAAACGTGGTACTTGCAAATATCTGCCACCTTCCCAAATTAATGCCTATTTTCCTGAGATTTAAATTTATGAAATTACCCCCAAAAGGGGATTTCAGGAATTTTATACACCAAAAGCCATGTGCTAATCAGAGTGGCTGATTTACACTAGTGGAAGATCTGTCACAGTCAAATGCTTCTTTCCTGTGCAAATTGTTTAATTGAAGCTCCTAGGTATTTACCTGAAGAGTATTTTTCTTCTTTGCTGGTTCATCTTCCTCTGAATCTGACTGAGAAAGAAAAACAGAGCTTAGCACAACCTGAGATATTAAAATAAAAGAAAAAAGCCCACCCACTATGCAATTTATTAATTTTCAGTTCGAACCAGCCAAAGAATCACAGTAATGTGGATCTGGATTCATAATCTGCCAAGAGTGGAGCTAAAAAACAACA
Source organism: Charadrius vociferus (assembly GCF_000708025.1). Lineage (NCBI taxonomy): Eukaryota > Metazoa > Chordata > Aves > Charadriiformes > Charadriidae > Charadrius > Charadrius vociferus. Next base: position 30,109 of record NW_009648564.1, read on the forward strand.
GCGGGATGTGGTCAAGCTGTTTTTCACAGTCTTGCTGATGCATCTATGTCAGGGCAAAGAGAGATAAAAGCCTGCCCTGCTTACTACTACGAGAGATAAATAAACTATCCGCAGTGAAAGCAGAACCACAGTACCAGCCACTATATTTATAGCTGGGTCTGCCATGGTCTGGGCAGAGGCAGAAAAATAAGCGACATTCTGCTGTAAAACCTGAAGCCTTACAAACAAGACATCATCACCTCTTAAAAAAAAAATTAAAAAAAAAAAAATCACATAAGAGCAACTTAACTGCACCCAAACTTCAACTTGAGCCCATTTATGCAACTTATGGAACAAAAAAAAACCCCAAACCAAACAAACAAAAAAGGATTCACTGACCCAAACTTCCAAATAATTCCAAATTTTCAAGGAGGCTTTTCAATGCTGCTCTAAAGCAGAGTGGGTGGGCAGAGAAACTCAGATTCTACATATTTGGCTACTGCCAGAAATTAGCGTTTAGGGAGCCAACAGCTCCAACATTTTTTTTTTTTAATAAATCACAGAAAAATAAGCCTAAAGCAAGGCAGAGACAACAAACTGCAGGGCATAGGGTCAGCGCTCTCTTTCAGAGTAACAGACAACATTACATTAATAGAGGGGAAGCACAAAACCACACAAAGCAAGGGTGTAAAAATTCACTGCGGGGATTAACAGGGAATTGCTCACAATAAGGTTGGAGTTGCTAAATATCCATTTAAAACTTGAGTAGAAAGTCTGACGGTCTCTGGCATCAGAAAAGGCCCTTAACATCTTTATCGTTTTATAGCTTTTGCAGAGCACTTTAAAGAGATTACAGGAAACAAGGTCTTCTGCCAGTTTACTATCTAAATTATAAAACAGGACAAAGACAAAGAACATGCATAAATAAAGGCAAGTCAAGAGTTGCCATAAAACCCGTGTGTTGCATCTGGGAGAGAGGAGATAAAGCAGACTGCCCAGGAGCATCTCCACAGGTGCAAACAAAAGGGACAGGAGGTATTTTAAGGAGCAAGAGAGAACGAGTGAAGATGTAAGTCACAGGCCAAAGGACTTCCAGGCATCCCGAACGGGAACCGCGTGGACCACCACTGATTTTAAGGTATTCTTTCTCCCTTCCAACACTCATTCAGTGACAGCGACGACCTGCAGTATTTCTGTTCAAAGCCAATACACTGAAACATGGAGGAGGAGATAAAGGGGAGGAATAAATCTCCTTTCCTTTGAGCTTAGTTCAGTGACTGTGCAACCAGTGAGGAAGCACACAGCCCTGACAGTTGCTTTATAACGAAGTGCCTGTTCCAAAGGGCTGCAAGAAAGTGAGTAAGCAAAAAGCGGGTATGAGAATGGGATAGCCCTCATCCGTTTGCCTAAAAGGGGAACCCGCCTGGTGCACCTCTGCCATGTTTGGGCACTCTGAAATGCAGAGCTCTGGCGCTGGGATTTGCAGAACCGCACTGGTTATCGGTAAGCAGCAGAGTTCAGCTGAGGGGTGGCCAGGAAGCCCGTGTCCTCTCACCCGCTCTCCCCATGCCCCTGCAGACTGCTCTTCCAGCAAAGCGAGATGCGCTGACTTCATTCCAGCTCCCCCAGGCCCAAGATGCTGGCAAACCACTATTAATTGATGCTGTTTATAAATCCATACAGTCAAACCTCTTCCTCGAGCTACCTGTCCCCATGGAAATGACCCTAAACTTCGCAGTTCAGCTCTTCCTGCAGCCAGAGACGCTCACGTCTCACCCAGAGCCAGCGACCGAGGCCAGACACAGCCACACGACCGTCACCTCCACACTGTGACAGTACTGTCCCAGAGGGAAGGAGCAAAGAGAAGGAAAGCTGATCAACAGGGACACCCAGAAAAATAAAAAAAGGGGGGGAGGGGGGCGGGGACATGCCTTTCCCTGCTCTTGCCATGGGGCTGTCCGAATTTAATGCTGAGGAGCCCCATAAGACACAGGGCACTGCAAACACAAAAAAAGCACAAGTAAAGAGAAAAATAATTACCTAAAGACCTGGAGAATGCCTGAAGACTTTAGATAAACAAGCAATAAAATGACAGGAAAATCTATTGATTGCACAGCAAACAAAAGAAGAGACTTTTTTGGGATACCCCCACGCAAGGCCAGACAGTTCCACATCATCAACTCGTTAACTTCAGTAATAAATAAGGGTGCAGATAATCTGGGTTTTGCTGTATTATGATTATAAATAAGGTTCCTATATCGGTTTAATTCTGCAAATCGCTTTAGGATTAGGGCTGGTGGCCGGGACAAATCTCCCCGTAGATGCCACAACAATAGGTTTTGGTACCTTGCTATATTATGATGGGAGAAAGCAAGGAAAGAGATGCTGTGCGTGATGGGCAAAACAAATCCACAGGGGGATTGCTCCGGGGAGAGGATTTCACGCACGAAGGCGCTCCTTCTCGGGAGGGTTTGAGTGCGGAACACCCCACCCCCCCACCCCCCCCGGGAAAGCTGGTGGTGTGTTTCATACTCACATCTCCCTTGTGCAACTCAGGCGCCGTGATCCGCACCGGCTCTGTCCTCTTCTTTGGCTTGGGGAGGCTCAAATCCACCCCAGCCCCGGGCCGAGCTGCAGAAGCCGAGA
>NW_009648564.1:33842-37946 GCF_000708025.1 Charadrius vociferus
CCCTCCCCGGGTTACTCGCCCTTCCCGGCTGTGATGGGCCCCGGTTGCCCGGACTACAGCTCCCGGCGCTCCCCACCGCCCTCCCCCGGGCCGTTTCCCCCGCCCTGCCCGCCAGGCCGCTTAGTTAATCGCCGAACCGAGCCACGGAACCGGGGACTACAGCTCCCGGCGTGCCCGGAGAGTTCGGCAGGTCCCCGGGCTGCTGTGTCACTGCAGGGGGACAGAGTGACGGCGGGGGAGTGGGCAGGTCACTGCCAGCTGGCTGATTCCCTTACTGCCTATTCATCCCTGCCGGTTAAATTTTAAGGCAGGAGCTGTGCCTAGGCAGTGCTGGGTGGAAGGCCTTTCTGGAGCGGGGTGGAGAGTGGAGTTATCTTTTGCGGCCAGGACTCCCTCGCAGCCAGTTTATTCTTTTAACTCTTGGTTGACTTTAGGTCTGACTCCAGTGACCTCCTTCTGGTTTGTTCTGGCCTTATTAAGACAAGAGCTGGGCTCTGAATTTGGGTCCCCCACGCCAAGCCCAAGGAAGCTATTCACCAAGCTGCTGGGAAGTACTAGCATAAGTAATTAAAACAAAATCAAGATAAATGAGAAGTGTCCTGTGATGCAATCCCTTTATCATTTCAAATGGCGTGAAACCCAACCAGCGTGCCCTGTCCCACCCCTCCCGCCCTGTTCTGAGGGACTGATGAGTATTAAAAATAGACGTTGGGGCCTCTGGGAGTAAGAGGGAAGGGTGAATGTGGTTTTCAGTAGCTGTGACACTTACAGATACGTTATTTCCCAACTCTTTATACAGCTGAGGCCTGTAAAAGCAAAGCCAAGTGATACCAACACAAGGATGCTGAGGAGGAGGAGGAGGATGTTCCTGTGGCCGCAGGGCCGGTTTGGCTCACAAAAGGTCCTGTCTGCGTCAGCCTTTCTTTGTGGCAGCACAGAAGCCCCTTTCTCTGGGACTGTAGGTTCCCTGTCCGCCAGAAGCAGCGAGCCATTGTCCGTGACACAGGCACATGTGCGGTGACTTGTAGAAGGGGCCTGAACCCCAAACCGTGTCATGGAGGGGTTTCAGTCCCCTTCTGCCCACCCACTTTCCAAATTGATTGGAAACCAAACCTGAAAACAGCCACGGTGTGATGGAAACAGGGAGTTTTTTGCTGTCACATCTCCAGCAAAGCACCCCTTGGATTGCAATCCTGGGGACATGTTGGGATCTCCCCAGCAGACTTTTGTTTTTGTTTTTTTTAATCCTTTATAAATACCTGGGTCTGTTGATAAATAAAATCAGGGAGTCCCTGATAAGCACTGAGTGAGCAGGTTAAACCCCCCCAAAGCCTCAATGCAAGGCAGTCCTCATCCTCTGTGGAGGAAAAGCAACACTAACCCCAGCAGAGATAGGAGGGACCGAGTTTAACCAAGGTCCCGCTCTCGCTGCGCAGAAGGAGGGAGAAATCTTTGTTTCCCTCGCCCTTTGTCCAGCTTTTCTGTTTAAGCTAAAGATTCCTCAGGCCTGGCTCTCACCCCTGAGCAGCAGGGTTCTTGCTTTTAGCTGTGACCCCTCTGACTATTTATTTATGTTACTTTCCAGCTCGTTAGGAAAAATTAAGCCAAGGAAAGCACACGGGGGATGGAAGGAAAAGAGCCCAGCCCAAGAACCCCGTTTGCTGGGTCACGGTGGAGGTTCTCATCTTGCAAATGGTTTCATCTGTGCTTAATTTAATCGCAGGTGCTCAGCTGGGCCGGGCTTGCACCCCTCACGGCCGGGAAGAACATCCCCGCCGGCACCTGAGGCCCATCACCCTGACAAGGAAATCCCCAGCACCTGGAGTTTCGCCCGGTTTAGTCCGAAGCTGGGACGCGTTTAGTAGCGGCGCTGGGGAGCGGAAGGAGACCGAGGTGATGATTTACTCATTTGGTGACTTAGTCACCCCCCTAATTCCCCCGAGTCTCCTCTGCAGACACACAAAGATTTTCCTACATGCTTAATTTTGCGCGCCATGAGTAATCCCGGTACCTCCGACCTAGGCTGTGCGGAACAGGGTATTTCGGCAACAAAACATTAATGTTTTGCCTGTTCTGTGGTAGGTGAAGGGGGTAGCGCGCCCGGGACAGGCGGCTGCTTGGGCACGCAATGCTCCCGATACATTTATTTTCATGCTTTTTTTTTTTTATTAAAGCCTGGTGTCCCTCTCCTGCAACGTGTTCAGCTGCAGGTGGGATGTGGAGTTTTGGGGATGCTGCTACACGGGTTTTCCGTGGGTTTAGAGTGGGTTTACATGGGGTTACACCTATTTTACATGGGTTTACAGTGTTTTTACATGGGTTTGCATGGGTTTACATCATTTTACGTGGTTTTACAAGGGCTTACGCTAGTTGTAAATGGTTTTACATGGTTTTACATAGGTTTTACAGGGGTTTACACAGGTTTACATGAGTTTTACCTGGGTTTACACAGGTTTTGCATGGCTTTACATGGCTTTTACCTGGGTTTACACAGGTTTATATGGGTTTTACATGGGTTTTGTATGGGTTTACACAGGTTTATATGGGGTTTACATGGTTTTACACAGGTTTATATGGGTTTTACATGGGTTTTGTATGGGTTTACACAGGTTTATATGGGGTTTACATAGTTTTACACAGGTTCACACAGGTTTTACATGGGGTTTGCATAGGTTTTAATGGGTTTACATGGGTTTTCACAGGTTTCCATGGTTTTACATAGGTTTACATTGTTTTACATGGTTTTACAAGGGTTTATGCTAGTTGTAAATGGTTTTACGCTGGTTTTACATGGTTTTACACAGGGTTTACCTGGGTTTACACGGGTTTTACCTGGGTTTACATGGATTTACGTAGGTTTTACCTGGGTCTACATGGGTTTTACATGGGGTTACACAGGTTTACGCAGGTTTTGCATGGGTTTACACAGGTTTACATGGCTTTACATGGGTTTGCCTGGGTTTTCACAGGTTTTACATGGGTTTACACAGGTTTTACACGGGGTTTGCATGGCTTTTCACGGGTTTTACATGGGTTTACATTGTTTTACATGGTTTTGCAAGGGTTTACGCTAGTTGTAAATGGTTTTATGCTGGTTTTACATGGTTTTGCAAGGGTTTACGCTAGTTGTAAATGGTTTTATGCTGGTTTTACATGGTTTTGCAAGGGTTTACGCTAGTTGTAAATGGTTTTATGCTGGTTTTACATGGTTTTACACTGGGTTTACCTGGGTTTACATGGGTTTTACCGGGGTTTACACGGGCTTTACCTGGGTTTACATGGATTCACGTGGGTTTTACCCGGGTCTACATGGGTTTTACATGGGGTTACACAGGTTTACACAGGTTTTGCATGGGTTTACACAGGTTTACATGGCTTTACATGGGTTTGCCTGGGTTTTCACAGGTTTTACATGGGTTTACACAGGTTTTACACGGGGTTTGCATGGCTTTTCACGGGTTTTACATGGGTTTACATTGTTTTACATGGTTTTGCAAGGGTTTACGCTAGTTGTAAATGGTTTTATGCTGGTTTTACATGGTTTTACACTGGGTTTACCTGGGTTTACATGGGTTTTACCGGGGTTTACACGGGCTTTACCTGGGTTTACATGGATTCACGTGGGTTTTACCCGGGTCTACATGGGTTTTACATGGGGTTACACAGGTTTACACAGGTTTTGCATGGGTTTACACAGGTTTATATGGCTTTACATGGGTTTGCCTGGGTTTTCACAGGTTTTACACGGGTTTACACAGGTTTTACACGGGTTTTACATGGGTTTACACAGGTTTACAGGGTTTTACATGATTTTACACGCTTTTACACTGGACCCCTCCATTTCCAGTGGCGAGCCCATTGCCGGCCCTCCATCCCATGTCACGCCGGCGGGGCCGTGTCACGCCGTGTCATGCCGTGTCCCTGTCCCTCGTGACACACCCGCGATTATCAATTATTCCCCCCAAAAATGGAGCTGGAGGACACCCCCAGAACCCCAACACCCGCCTGCAGCTGGAGATTTTATTTTTTATTATTAATTGTTTTGCTCGATTATTTTTGGGTGGTGGGGTGGGGTGTATTTTGGGCCCCGCTCACCCGTGGGGG
>NW_009648565.1:0-468 GCF_000708025.1 Charadrius vociferus
AAAATTGAATATCTCCAACTGTTGCTTAGAAATAGACAACGTGGGTGAAGTAGATCTCCAATTAACCAAAGATATTCGAAAAATAGCCCACATCCCTGTCCAGACCTGGAATGGTGATTTATGGTCCTGGCTACCAGGGGCACCATGGGTCAAACAGTTAATATTGTATTTGCTATGTGCCGTTGCCGCCCTAATGTTCTTACCCTGTATAATTCCTTGCTTTGTTCAGCTAATTCGACATGTTGTATCAAATATGCAATTTGTTCCTACTACCTCGCCTGATGGCATAAAATATATCCGTGCCATCAATTGGCCGCAACCCACCTCGGTTTCTATCATTTAAGTCTATTCCCAATTCATTGTGAGGAAAGAAAATTGCATATTGATATTCATATCATACTTGTCAGCCACGTTGTACTTGTTGTAACAGTTACTTACCTTGTTGACTCAATTCCGATGTTTGTTCTG
>NW_009648566.1:0-2410 GCF_000708025.1 Charadrius vociferus
TCCGGTTTGGGGCCAAAAGCCGCTTTTTAGGGCCCAAAGCCTCATTTCGAAGGCCCAAATCCCCTTTTTTAGGGTCACACCCTTATTTTAGGGAAAAATCCTTCGTTTTCAGGGCCCAACGCTTCCTGCTTAGAGGCGATAGTTAGCGTTTTTGATAACGCGTCTCATTTTGGGGCCCAAAACTTCCCTTTTGGGATCCCAGCCCTCCTTTTTAGGGTCTCAAAGTCCCATTTTGAGGGCCCAAATACCCATTTTTAAGGCCCAAACCCTCAATTTTAGGCTCCAAACCCTCATTTTTAGGGCTCAAACCCTCATTTTTAGGGTCCAACCCCCTCTTTTGCCCCTATTTTAGGGCCCAAACCTTCATTTTTAGGGTCTAAACTCTCATTTTTAGGGTACAAAGCCTCATTTTTTTTAAGTTTCAGGCCCCATTTTAGGGCACAAACCCACATTTTCAGGGTCTGAAGCCTCAATTTTGAGCCCTAAAGCTTCATTTTTAGGGTCAAAAGCCGCATTTTTAGGGTCTGAAGCCTCATTCCCGCATCCAAACCCTCACTTTTTTAGGGCCCAAACCCTCCGTTTTGGGATAAAAAACTGCGGTTTTAGTGTTCGAAGCCTCCTTTTAGGGTCCAACTGCTCTTTTTTTGAAGGCCTAAAGCCACATTTTACAGCCCAAAGCCTCATTTTTAGGGCCAAACCCCACATTTTCGGGGCCAAAAGCCTCTTTTTAGGGCCCAAACCCACATTTATAGGGTTCAAAATGCCCTTTTAGGGTAGAAGCTCTCATTTTTTAGGGCCCAAACCCACATTTTTAGGGTTTGAACCCACATTTTTAGGGTTGAAAGCCTCATTTCTGGTTTCCAAACCCAAATTTTGAGGGTCCAAATAATAATTTTGAGGGTCCAACCCCCCCTTCTAGTGGTCAAAGCCTCATTTTTAAGGTCGAAACCCTCATTTTTGGGGTCTAAAGACTCGTTTCAGTTGCCAAACTCCTTTTTTGACAGTCTAAAGCCACATTTTTAGGGCTCAAACCCTCATTTTGGGGTCAAAAGCCAAATTTGGGGAATTCAAAGCGTCATTTTGAGTGTCTAAGGCCTCTTTTTAGGGGCCAAACCCTCATTTTTAGGGGAGAAAGCCTCATTTTTAGGGTTCAAATCCTCACTTTTAGGCCCAAAAGCCTCTTTTTAGGGTTCAGAGAGCCATTTATAGGGTTCAAAGCCTCATTTTTCAGTCCAAACCTTTATTTTTAGGGTTCAAATCCCTCTGTTCGAGTAGAAAAATCTAATTTTTAGGGTCCCAACCCTCATTTTTAGGGCCCAATCCCCTTTTTTAGGGTAGAAAGCCACATTTATAGAGCCAAACCCTTCATTTTTGGGGTCCAAACTGTCATGTTTGGGCCCAAAAACCTCATTCCTAGGGTCCAGTCTCCCTTTCTTAGGGCAGAAAGCCGCATTTTTGGGGCCAAACCCTTCATTTTTGGGATCCAAACCCTCATTTTTGGGTTCCAAACCCTCATTTCTACGGGCCGATCCTCCTTTTTAGGGTAAAAATACACATTTTTAGAGCCAAACCCTTCATTTTGGGTCCAAACCCTCATTTTTAGGGTCCAATCCACCCTTTTAGGACAGAAAGCTGCATTTTGGGGGGCAAACCCTTCATTTTGGGGGCCAAATTCTCCTTTTAGGGTCCAATCTCTCTTTTCAGGGTAGAAAGCCGCATTTTTGGGGCCAAACCCTTCATTTTGGGGTCCGAACTCTTCATTTTTGGGGCAAAACTCTCATTTTTAGGGTCCAATCCCCTTTTTGAGGGTAGAAAGCCGCATTTTGGGGTCCAAACCCTTCATTTTGGGGTCCGAACTCTTCATTTTTGGGGTCCAAACCCTTCATTTTGGGGGCAAACCTCTCATTTTTAGGGTCCAATCCCCCTTTTGAGGGTAGAAAGCTGCATTTTTGGGGCCAAACCCTTCATTTTGGGGTCCAAACCCTTCATTTTTGGGGCAAAACTCTCATTTTTAGGGTCCAATCCCCCTTTTGAGGGTAGAAAGCTGCATTTTTGGGGCCAAACCCTTCATTTTGGGGTCCAAACCCTTCATTTTTGGGGCAAAACTCTCATTTTTAGGGTCCAATCCCCCTTTTGAGGGTAGAAAGCTGCATTTTTGGGGCCAAACCCTTCATTTTGGGGTCCAAACCCTTCATTTTTGGGGCAAAACTCTCCTTTTTAGGGTCCAATCCCCCTTTTGAGGGTAGAAAGCCGCATTTCTGGGGCCAACCCCTTCATTTTGGGGCCAAACCCTTCATTTTTGGGGTCCCGCCTCGCAGTTTTGGGTCCAAACCCGTCGTTTTTGGGGTCCAACCCCTCATTTTTGGGGCAGAACTCTCCTTTTTAAGGCCCCGCCCCCATCGCTCCCCCC
>NW_009648566.1:3027-4245 GCF_000708025.1 Charadrius vociferus
CTCCCAGCGCCCCCCAGTGCCTCCCAGTCCATCCCAGGGCGTCCCAGTGCCAGCCCAGTGGCAGCCCAGTGCCTCCCAGTCCATCCCAGTGCATCCCAGTGACATCCCAGTGCCCCCCAGTGCCTCCCAGTCCATCCCAGTGTGTCCCAGTGCCAGCCCAGTGGCAGCCCAGTGCCTCCCAGTGCATCTCAGAGCTTCCCAGTGCCTCCCAGTGCCATCCCAGTGCCTCCCAGTGACATCTCAGTGCATCCCAGTGCCATCCCAGTGCCTCCCAGTGCCATCTCAGTGCGTCCCAGTGCCATCCCAGTCCATCCCAGTGTGTCCCAGTGCCATCCCAGTGCCTCCTAATGCCATCCCAGTGGGTCCCAGTGCCTCCCTGCGTGTCCCAGTGCCACCCAGTGCCATCCCAGTCCATCCCAATGTGTCCCAGTGCATCACAGTGCACTCCCAGTCCATCCCAGTCCACCCTAGTGTTTCCCAGTGCCTCCCAGTGCATCCCAGTGCCTCCTAATGCCATCCCAGTGCCTCCCAGTCCATCCCAGTGCCACCCCACTGCCTCCCAGTGCCAACCCAGTGCTGTCCCAATGTGTCCCAGTGCCTCCCAGTGCCTCCTAATGCCACCCCAGTGCATCCCAGTCCATCGCAGTGTCACGCCAGTGCATCCCAGTTTTTCCCAGTGCATCCCTGTGCCAGGCCAGTGCCATCCCAGTCCTGTCACAGCGTGTCACAGCGCCAGACCAGTGCATCCCAGTGCCTCCTAATGCCATCCCAGTGCCTCCCAGTCCCATCTCAGTGCATCTCAGTCCATCCCAGCATCACACCAGTTTATCCCAGTTTTTCCCAGTGCATCCCAATGCCAGACCAGTGCCTTCTCAGTGCTGTCCCAGTGTGTCCCAGTGCACCCCAGTACCTCCCAGTGCCCCACCATGCCTCCTAATGCTGTCCCAGTGCATCCCAGTGCCTACTGGTGCCACCACAGTGGCTCCCAGTCCCATTCCAGTCCATCCCAGTCCATCCCAGTCCCAGTCCCATCCCGTTCCAGTCCCATCCCAGTCCACCCCATCCCATCCCATCCCAGTCCCATCCCAGTCCCACCCCAGTCCGGTTCCAGTCCTATCCCAGTCCCATCCCAATCCCAGTTCCAGTCCCACCCCAGTCCCAGTCCCAGTCCCATCCTAGTCCAGTTCCAGTCCCAGTCCCACCCCAGTCCCATCCCGG
>NW_009648567.1:0-1497 GCF_000708025.1 Charadrius vociferus
AAATCAGCGCCCACCCCACCGCCACCTCCAGAAAGGGGGAGTTAACCAAAACGGGGAGAATTTCCCCCCCAAATTTGGCGAAACGTCACTTTTTGCCTTCTCTCCCCACCGCCTTTGCCTCCGGGGGAGTCCGGAGCATTCCCGAGCGCTGTCGGTTGGGGGGACACCCCCCGAACGGAAATAAAACCGCCGCTCTCCTCTCGGGAAAAGAAATGGGAAATGGGAAAAGAAACGGGAAACGAGAAAAGAAATGGGAAAGAGGAAAAGAAATGGGAAATGGGAGAAGTGGGAAATGGGAGAAGAAATGGGAAACGGGAAAAGAAATGGGAAAGAGGAAAATAAATGGGAAACGGGAGAAGAAATGGGAAACGAGAAAAGAAATGGGAAACGAGAAAAGAAATGGGAAACGAGAAAAGAAATGGGAAAAGAGAAAAGAAATGGGAAATGGGAAAAGAAATGGGAAAGAGGAAAATAAATGGGAAATAGGAGAAGAAGTGGGAAATGGGAGAAGAAATGGGAAACGAGAAAAGAAATGGGAAACGAGAAAATAAATGGGAAATGGGAAAAGAAATGGGAAAGAGGAAAATAAATGGGAAATAGGAGAAGAAGTGGGAAATGGGAGAAGAAATGGGAAACGAGAAAAGAAATGGGAAACGAGAAAATAAATGGGAAATGGGAAAAGAAATGGGAAACGGGAGAAGAAATGGGAAATGGGAAAAGAGATGGGAAAAGACAAAATAAATGGGAAATGAGAAAAGAAATGGGAAAGAGGAAAATAAATGGGAAATGAGAAAAGAAATGGGAAACGGGAAAAGAAATGGGAAATGGGAAAAGAAATGGGAAATGGGAAAAGAGATGGGAAAAGAAAATAAATGGGAAAAGACAAAATAAATGGGAAACGAGAAAAGAAACAGGAAAGAGGAAAATAAATGGGAAACGGGAAAAGAAATGGGAAATGGGAAAAGAAATGGGAAATGGGAAAAGAGATGGGAAAAGAAAATAAATGGGAAAAGACAAAATAAATGGGAAACGAGAAAAGAAACAGGAAAGAGGAAAATAAATGGGAAACGGGAGAAGAAGTGGGAAATGGGAGAAGAAATGGGAAATGAGAAAAGAAATGGGAAATGGGAGAAGAAATGGGAAATGGGAAAAGAAATGGGAAATGGGAAAGGAAATGGGAAAAGACAAAATAAATGGGAAATGAGAAAAGAAATGGGAAAGAGGAAAATAAATGGGAACTGGGAAAAGAAATGGGAAACGAGAAAAGAAATGGGAAACGAGAAAATAAATGGGAAAATTTTCCTCCCGGGACACTAAATGGGGAAATAAATGGCGGAACCTGGGACGTAACCCCCGCGCGGTCAGGAGTCGCTTTGGGGCTTTTACACTTCATATTTGGGGTGAAACGAGAGGTGGCTTAATATTTGGGGTGAGAACACCGGTATTTGGCCCCCAGCCCCGAATCCGCAGGGACGGAGCCGCTCTCTGGCATCGGCT
>NW_009648567.1:4429-4789 GCF_000708025.1 Charadrius vociferus
AAAAAAAAAAAAAAAAAAAAAAAAAAAAAAAAAAAAAAAAGGAAATAATATATATATATATATTATTGCATTTCCCCATCTCTCGTGGGTCCCGAAAATGGGCGCCGGGGCGGAGCGCTCAAAACCTGTGCACGAAAGCCTCCCGCTCTTTGCGTTTCAGCTCTTCCCTGTAACAGCAGGAGCAGAAATTCCCCGTTTCCGGATGTCCGTAAAAACCGCAGTTCGGCTGCTTGCATTTGGTCTGCTGGACGTTATAAAGAAGGCGGTTTTTGGTTTTTTCGGCCGCCGGCGTTCCTCTCTGCCAGCCGTCCTGCTCCAGGTAGTCCCGGCAGCCGTTGCTGTGCGGGGGGGGGCAGGCGG
>NW_009648567.1:5226-6169 GCF_000708025.1 Charadrius vociferus
TTGTGGGCGTCCAGCTCCGGCTTTTTGGCGGGGGCGGCGTTCCCCAGCGCTTTCTTCTCCGCTTCTTTTTGTTTCTGCTCGGCCATAAAGCGTTCCTCGGCGTCCAGAAGGTAGCGCTGGATCATCTCCTCCTGGTACTGGTGCCGGTTGCTGGTTTTGAGGTGACCGGCGAAGATGAACTTGCGCTCGCCCTGCATGGCGGCCCGCAGGATGCTCAGGCTCAGCCTGACGTCGGTGCTGTATTTGGAGGGGTCCGAGGGTTTTTCGGGGGCCGCTTTACCCGGGCAGGATTTCTCCCCGGGAGCCGCCGACTCTCCTGGGGAAGATTCCTCTTTGCTGCCTTTCCGCGCCTTCACGGATCCCTTCTTCTTCTTCTCCAGGGTGTCCCCCTGCCCGTTGCTCACGCCTCCCTTCGCAGCTTTGCTGTGCATCAAACCGCCCATGTTCTTTTTTAGCTTACTTCCCAAAGTCTTGCCGAAGCTGCCCAGCTTGTTGGCGACCGAGTCCGCCCGTTTTTTCTCTTTTTCCTTATCCTTTTCTCGGTCTTTCTTTGGTTTCTCTTTGTCCTTGCAAGCCCTGCTGCCGCCGTTGCTCGCCGAACTGCTGCAGACCGACTCCTTATCCGACTCTCCCGACTCCGCGGCTGAACGAGCGTCGTCGCCCGCCGAGGCGGTGGGGGATTCCGGCTGAGCCAGAGGCGCCTAAAGCAGGAAAAAAAACCCAAAAACATAAATATCAAAGCCCGGTCCGTTCCTCGGAGAGGATTTTTGAGGCTGAGGGTGAAACCGAGCAGCGGCTTGCTGGGAGAACGGCGGGGACAACGCTCAAACGCGCTCCGACACGTCCCCAGCGGCCGTCCCGCACATCCCGAAACATCTCAACCCGCTGAAGGTTTCGGGGGCGAAGCTGGAGAAGGAGAAGGAGGCGCTGCCGGGGAGGAGGG
>NW_009648567.1:6297-15784 GCF_000708025.1 Charadrius vociferus
GGAGCGCGCGGTCAGCTCCGGAGGTGACAGCCGCGACGTCACCGTTGGAGCTGCGCTACAGAGGCGACACCTCCACGCTTCCGACCAGACCAAACCTGCTCCTCTATTTAAGTTTGGGGAGTTTCCTCCTTGAGAAAGGGGAGGGGGGGAAAGACCCCTTCACGCTGCGAAGCGCCATCCGCCCACGCAGCGCCAGGGAGATTTGGGAAGCGGACGGGAGTTTTCCTGCCAAGGAAAGGTGTCGGGAAAACGAGGGTGGAACCCGTGTGTCTCAAAGCGCCTAAAACCAAGAGCTCCTGTTTCTCTTGGAGCAAACGGCACCGTTCTCGCTGCCAGTCGGCCCCGCGGGGCGTACCGGGGCTGCGCCTCCAGTTTGCCCCCAGAGTAAAAACAGCCAGGAAAAGCTCCAGGGACAAGAAAAATTCCGAATAACGCACACCCAAACCCTCCCCCCGAAGGCGTTTATCTGCTCGGAGCAGTATCAGCTGCGATTTCGGGAGGCGCGGAGGAGGGCGGCGCCAGCCGGCGCCTCGGCGGCCGCTCGCCGCCCCGCGGGAGGGGAGGTTTAAATAATTAAGGAGCGAAGAAAATACCCCTCGTCCCTTTACCTGCGTGTCGCAAGGCAACGTGATCCACTTCACGTTCATGTAGCTGTGCAGCAAGTGCAGCTTGGCTTCCAGCGACAGCGTCACGCTAAAATTTAAGAGGAGGAAGGAGGAAAAAAAAAACCCCAAAGGTCAGAGTCAAGTTTCACGTTAACGACTGCGGTTCTCTCCTCCGTATTTACAGTTATCCGCCCGTCGCCTTTATACGAAAACGCACGTCTTAACGCAAAAGGTCAAATCGCGTCGGGACAGCAGCAACACAAAGGGTAACGTTTCCGCGGTCCCGCAAACCCTCCCATTAACCCCAAATTGAACAAATAAGCAGATTCACAGAATCACAGAATCCCAGACTGGTCAGGGTTGGAAGGGACCTCTGGAGATCATCCAGTCCAACCCCCCGCCAGAGCAGGGTCACCTACAGCAGTGGCACAGGACGGCGTCCAGGCGGGTTTGGGATGGCTCCAGAGGGGGAGACTCCCCCACCTCTCTGGGCAGCCTGTGCCACTGTCCTATCACTGGGTGCCACTGAAAAAAGACTACTCCCATCCCCCTGGCATCCTCCCATTAAGTATTTGTATGTATTAATAAGATCCCCCCTCAATCTTCTTTTCTCTAGACTAAAGAGACCCAAGTCCCTCAGCCTTTCCTCATAAGAAAGGTGCTCCAGTCCCCTAATCATCTTTGTTGCCCTTTGCTGGACCCTCTCCAGCAGTTCCCTGTCTTTCTTGAACTGGGGAGCCCAGAACTGGACACAGTACTCCAGATGCGGTCTCACCAGGGCAGAGTAGAGGGGGAGGATGACCTCCCTCGACCTGCTGGCCACACTCTTCTTGATGCACCCCAGGATGCCATTCGCCTTCTTGGCCGCCAGGGCACATTGCTGGCTCATGGTCATCCTGTTGTCCACCAGGACTCCCAGGTCCCTCTCCACAGAGCTGCTCTCCAGGAGGTCAGCCCCCAACCTGTACTGGTGCATGGGGTTATTCCTCCCCAGATGCAGCACCCCACACTTACCCTTGTTGAATTTCATCAGGTTTCTCTCTGCCCAACTCTCCAGCCTGTCCAGGTCACGCTGTAAGGCAGCACAGCCTTCTGGCGTGTCACCACTCCTCCCAGTTTGGTGTCATCAGCAAACTCGCTGATGGTACCCTCCATCCCTTCATCCAGATCATTGATGAATATATTGAACAAGACTGGGCCCAGTACTGACCCCTGAGGGACACCACTTGTTACTGACCTCCAACTAGACTCTGCACCACTAACCACAACCCTCTGAGCTCTATCTGTAAGCCAGTTCTCCATCCACCTCACTGTCCATTCATCCAACCCACACCTCCTAAGCTTTCCTGCGAGGATGATGTGGGAGACAGTGTCGAAAGCCTTGCCAAAGTCAAGGTAGACAACATCCACTGCCCTCCCCTCATCCACCCATCTCGAGTGCCGAAGCCCAAGCTTGCCACGTGTTACAATTAACTCCACGCAGGATCTTACTCGGACACAAATAACCAAAAAAAAAGCAGACGCCGGAGGTCTAAACAGAGCCGGTTTGAAAACGATTCTCCTCTCTACAAAAACAACTTCAGAAAAGAGGAAAGATGTTTCCTCAAAAATTTCCGCTTGTCCAAAAAACCCCAGAAGAATGAATTCTTTCCGCTAAAAAAAAATAAAAAACCCGCAGGGACGGAGTCTTCTCTGCTCCAAACCCCTCCGAATGCGATACCGTACGGGGAAAACCTGCGCCGGATTTGAACGCTTTGATCCCGGAGGTTTCGGGGTTTCCTGACCCGAGGTCGGATGACGGAAGAATCCCGTTTCCAACTCTCTGACCGCTACGCCGCTGCCTTCTGCCTCCCTAACGGGAATCTCACCCCTACCGAACCCCGAACGAGCGGCTCGCTCGTTAGCGCGAGGCGAGAACGGTCCGGCGGCCAGCCATCCCCCGGGCCCAGGGATATTTGGGGATGGAGGAATGGAAAAATACACCTTTTATTTTTTTTTATATTTTTTTTTTTTTCTCCGGGCTATGACAGCTCACCCCCCGTCGCTTCTCATTTCTGAGCTGCGCCCGAGCCGGAGCTCGGAGATTCGGAGCGATCGTCTCGTTATCTCGTGGGAATGAAGCTGAGGAGTTGTCAACACCATACCCAAAACGTACCGAGATCAGAGCGTCAGAAGAGAAAAAGCCGTCCCATCCCCACCAAAGGGGTCGCTAACCCCAGTACCACCTTCACACGGACACAGGACAGCCGGGGACAGAGCCACCAACCCTCCAGCTGTGACGGCTCCGGCCTGCGGGTGACCAACCTGGCCAGCTTGACGTTGTCACTGTCGTCTTTTCCCCACTGCCACTCCTTCCCGGGATCCACGGCAAAGTGCACGGGCAGCAGCTTGTGCTCGGAGTCCGTCAGGGGGATCACAGCTGCAGGAGGCAGAAGAAAACCCACTTTTAACAGCCAAAAAGGACAAAACCTTGCAGCGGCAGCCAAGTTCTGAGCGCCCACCAAGAACATCAGCTCTGGTGGCAACTGCTGTCACGCCAAACTGTGACGGGCAATGCTTGGGAACGTAGAATCATCAGAGAGGGGTTTGGGTTGGAAGGGAGCTTGAAGATCGCCCAGTGCCACCCCCTGCCCTGGACAGGGCCACCTCCCCCCAGCCCAGGTTGCCCCAAGCCCCGTCCAACCTGGCCTTGACCACCTCCAGGGATGGGGCAGCCACAGCTTCTTGGGGCAACCTGCCCCAGGGGATCACCGCCCGCACAGCCAACAATTTCTTCCCCAGATCTCACCTCAATCTCCCCTCTGTCAGTGTCAAAGCGTTCCCCCTCGTCCCACGGCTCCCCTCCTCGCTCCAGAGTCCCCCCCAGCTCTCCTGGAGCCCCTTTAGGCACTGGAAGGGGCTCTGAGCTCTCCCCTTTTTGGCCTTCTCTTCTCCAGGCTGACCCCCCCCAACTCTCCCAGCCTGTCCTCCCAGCAGGGCTCCAGCCCTCCCAGCATCTCCTCCAGCCCCGCTCCAACAGCTCCGCGTCTCTCCTGTGCTCACGTTGAGCTTCTCACCCCCCAACACCCCCAAGTCCCTCTCCTCGGGGCTTCTCTCAACGCTGCGTTGACGTGAATCTTGTCTCTCACCCACCTTGGTCTTTCGTGGGTTCCTTCTGCTCCATGGATACCAGGGCAGAGAAATGGGCTTGGTCGTACGCCAGTACCAACGGAGAACGATGGCACTTGTTGGCCGGGACTTCCAGGGGAAGATAGATCCCTCCGAAGGGAATAGGGGCAAAGGCTGGAGAGACATCAGGACCGTTAGTTTTCGTAAGAGGTTAAAGAGTTAAGAGTTGTTTATACTGAAACTGCCCCAGAATAGGCCGTTTGCTCCATTCAAGGTTTCACCTGCAATTATCCGTCAGCTCGAGGGACGCTAAAAAAAACACCCACAACCCAAAATAGACGTCTATTTTACATCAGGAGGAACAGAGTTGCAAAATAAACCTGTATTTTCTATAAAAAAAACCCCACAAACCCTCATCTCCACTCCTCCGCAATACGACTTAAAATTTGCACACAGAATGGCGGTAATCGATTCATCTTTTCTGACAGGAAATTAAGGCCGTTAGTGGAAAACACGACACGCGGGGGAGGGAATTTCCCATCTCTACACACACGTGCGGGGGCAAAAGAGGCAGGAAAAAAAAAAAAAAAAACCACCACCAAACCCCAAACCGAAAAAAAACCATCACACAGACGCTCTTAGAAACAGCAAAAGCTCAAACTGCGACGCCGAGTGGAGCGCGTCGCACGTTCTTCAGGGGGATCGCCCCCGGTGCCCTGTGGCAGCTCCGCGCGCGCCTCTCCCGGTCAAGATGCGGCGTCACCGGAGCGAAAAGACTCGGCGGTGGAGAGGAAAGGCGCGGGGCGAGCGGGCGCGACTCCTAACGGCTTTTAATAGAGTGCGGTTCTCACCTTCTCCCCCGGAGTCGCGCAGCATCGTGTCCGCCACCACCACGATGGGTCTCTTCAACACGTGGGCGAGGACGAAAACGTGGAACTCCTCCAGGCTCTCGTACACCGGCTCTTCGGAGCTCTCGACCCTTGGGGAAGTAAGAAAGAAAGGAGTTTTCACCCCGGGAGTATTCCATCGTTGCTTTTCGATACAGGATGAGGTCTTTACAGGCAGTGACGTGGAGGAGGATCACGTTAACAGCATTAAGTTTGATCTCAGCTCTGATTCGAGGTTTTAGATGTAGATCCCCCAAATTGTCCTACTCTACGACAAGGTTCCTCTCCAGGAAATACCACAGCGCCACGTGGCACTTCTGGGAGTCGCTTATCTCCAGAGCCTCAAAAGCGGTGGTTGTTTGGGATGGCTGTGGCGATAAAGTGCCCTTGAAACGCACCTTCTGCACCTCAGAAATCGTGGAATTATAGAATCATAGAATGGTTTGGGTTGGAAGAGACCCTAAAGATCGTTTAGTCCCTCCCCCTGCCCTGGGCAGGGCCACCTCCCCCCAGCCCAGGTTGCCCCAAGCCCCGTCCAACCTGGCCTTGAACACCTCCAGGGATGGGGCAGCCACAGCTTCTCGGGGCAACCTGCCCCAGGGGCTCACCACCCTCAGAAGAAAATCTTTCTTCCTAATATCTCATCTCAATCTCCCCTCTTCCAGTTTGAAGCCATTCCTCCTTGTCCTATCACTCCGTGCCCTTGTCAAAAGTCCCTCCCCAGCTCTCCTGGAGCCCCTTTAGGCACTGGAAGGGGCTCTGAGCTTCTTCACCTTCTCTTCTCCAGGCTGAACCCCCCCAACTCTCCCAGCCTGTCCTCCCAGCAGAGGGGCTCCCGCCCCCCCTCCCAGCATCTCCGGGGCTCCTCTGGCCCCTCTCCACCAGCTCCGTGTCTCTCCTACGTTGGGACCCCCCGAGCTGGAGGCAGCGCTGCCGGGGGGAGCACTCAGCTTTCCTTTATTACTCTCATTCCGCAGCCATCAACACGGCAAAAGCTCACCTTGCTGTTCAACGTGTGCGATACCCCACAAAAAGCGGTGGGGCGGCGTTTAAATCATTCCCCGCGACGCTTTACGGACCTCTCGTTGTTCCTCGTCGTCCCTCACCCTTTCCCTTACAACCCTACAAGCCGGACGGACACGGCTGTCCCCGGTCTCGTCCCTCGACCTGCCCTCGGGAATTATCCCGGGCTGTATAGCGAAGGAAGACATTCGCTGCATTTTACATCCAGAGGTGATATTTTTTTCTTTAACGCGGTGCCCCTCCACGTCCCCTCCGCAGCCGCCGCCGTTGGTGCCGTAGTGCACGCGCGGCTCGCTGGACGCCAGCTTGATCAGCTCGTTCCACTCCTTCTGCCACTCCTCTTCCGTGTAAACGAGACCGGACTGCAAAACAGCAAAAGAACAAACCCCCGAAATCTTCAAAGGAAATATTTTCCAATCTCCGCAGCACAGTTGTATACCCGCAGCCGCCACCTCTCTACGGATTTATGCAAAACTGAGCAATACAGCATGCAAAACAAATTCACCTTTCCAAATCTGCGCTCTCAAGCCAGCGGGGGAGATGACGCGCCGGGAATAAAAGTTTGCCTTTTCGCAAAGTTGGGGGGAAGTCAACATTTCAGCCCACAGAACGTGAGGAAACCTTTACTCTTGCGCTAAATCCTTCCGGTGTTAAAAGATGACATCATCTCCCGACAAGAGCCGGTGGGACGGATAATCGGAGTAGCTAAAATACAGACTTCGTTTTCCTCCAAAAACCCAACGGAAGACACCCACAGCATCCGCAAACACCCAATGCCAGAGTGGCTTCGGCGTTTCAACCCGCGGCAAACCCGTGTTTTACTGGCGTAGGCTGTGATTGCGCAACGTCCGTGCCGCCATCGCGCCGCAGCCCCGCACGGCGCTCCACCGAGGAGGCACTTCACCACCCTCCGATGTCATAACAGCCGCCGCGAGTACTGGATTCGGGAATTACACTTTTTTTTTCCCCCCGAACGCAGCTTTTCAAACAGCCTCCAACGCGCTCCCAACGGCGAGAGGCGTCATAAGGAGAGGGATAAGGAACTGCGCTCGGCGAGTGCGCCCAACGGCTCCGCGTCCAAGTGGAGACCAGTGATGAGTGGGGTTCCTCAGGGGTCTGTACTGGAACCGGCGCTGTTTAACGTCTTTGTGGGTGACATGGACAGTGGGATGGAGGGCACCTTCAGCCGATGACACCGAGCTGAGTGGGGCGGTGACAGAGGGACCAGGACAGGCGGCAGAGGTGGACCATGTGAACCTCATGAGGTTCAAGAAGGCCAAGTGCAGCGTCCTGCACCCGGTGGGGGCAGCCCCCAGCACAGGAGAGACACGGAGCTGGTGGAGCGGGGCCAGAGGAGGCCCCGGAGATGCTGGGAGGGCTGGAGCCCCTCTGCTGGGAGGACAGGCTGGGAGAGTTGGGGGGGTTCAGCCTGGAGAAGAGAAGGCCAAAAAGGGGAGAGCTCAGAGCCCCTTCCAGTGCCTAAAGGGGCTCCAGGAGAGCTGGGGGGGGACTTTTTACAAGGGCACGGAGTGATAGGACAAGGGGGAATGGCTTTCAACAGGAAGAGGGGAGATTGAGATGAGGTATTAGGAAGAAAGATTTTATTCTGAGGGCGGTGATCCCCTGGGGCAGGTTGCCCCGAGAAGCTGTGGCTGCCCCATCCCTGGAGGTCTTCAAGGCCAGGTTGGACGGGGCTTGGGGCAACCTGGGCTGGGGGGAGGTGGCCCTGTCCAGGGCAGGGGGTGGCACTGGGCGATCTTCAAGCTCCCTTCCAACCCAAACCAGTCTATGATCAGAAGCCGCATTCACCCCAAGGAAGAGGAGAAACACCTTAGAACAGAAGCCCAAGAGCACCAAGCCGAGCTCAGGCCTGCTGTATGTCCGGTGATACACTGAGGAACGCCGCGGGAAGGGCGGGCAGCATGACCCTCCTCCTCCTCCTTTCCCCGGCTCCGTAACCGGAGCTCCGGCATCCCAACACCCCATCCTAAGTCCTCAAAGCTGCCAAGGAAACCTTCAAGCCGTGCAACCGACGTCACGCTCAGCCCTCCGCTTCGTTCTGTAAGGCATTAATGAAGTTTCTCCCACTCCTGGTTACGTCATCAAGACGGATTCTCTCCTCTCCGATCGAAAGCTTGCGGAGCGAAGGGCGGGAGGAGAATATTGCGGCCAGAGCGGGTTGTGAAATTCCGAGCAGCATCCGTCCCCCTGAGCTGCTGCTTTCAGAGCTCACTGCCGCAGGAGGAGCTCTCAGTCCTCCCCTTCCAGCGGCACCTGCAATCCCCGGAGTGCCGCACCACCCGCGTCCCACATCCACTGCCCAGACCCTTCGGCTCCTGCCGAGGACCACGACCGGCGCGTGACGCCACCGCATCCCATACCCGGAGTGTTTTCAAGTCCTTTTAAGATCTGCCAGTCCCAGTACGTTGCTGGCGGCTGATTCCGGAGCAGGCGGTTTAAAGGCATGCATAAAAGGCTGCTTTTAATAGCAGTAAACCTCCGATTATTTATTAACTACTCCGCTTCAAAGAGGGAAATACGTATTATTATTATTTTTTTTTTCAGACTCTCAAGATAGGAATCTTTGTGCCCTTCCAAAAATAAAGAGGAAGTCGGAGAGTAAACAACATCTTCAGCGTCAGGTGGAAACAGAAGTTTACCCTCCTGGCAAAAACCTCTCGGCGGAGAGGGACCGTCTCGCACCAGCCGGGAACGTTCCACCTCGGCAAAGTCGTCTCCCCGCTTTCGGGGGAGCCCCGTGTCACAGCTTTGAAGAGCTTTTAACGCGGCAAGTTCATTAATTCCCTTTTTGGGCGGCGGAGGTTGCTCCACGCTCCGAGCAAGGCGCGTCTCGGCTGATCTTTATGGCCGGAGAGACCTACACCTTTTCTGCCGAAAGCCCAGCGCGGCCATCGCATCCCGCGGGATCTCAGACCCCATCGTTTCCCATATTTCCATCAATATTGGGCACAACACTGTCCTAAGAAAGACTTTCCCCACCTCGTAACAAAGAGAATTTTCCCATAGTTTAGATGGAAGGAGACGCCTCGCGGTGGCACGGCCGACTATCACAAACCGGGGAGTTGCCCAAAATTCAAGGCGGACTTTATCCCGAGAGGGAGCATCTCCCGGACGCGGGGGATGTTCTATCGCCATTCGCCCGTCGGCTCGAGAGGACCGCGGTTCGCTGCGGTTCCTACCTCCTTGTTCTGCTGCGTCTGCTGCCACCGCCACCGCCGCTTCAGCGCTTCCCTCTCCACGCCTTTATCCATCAAGGTGTAAAGGGATTTGCGAAGCATGAGATCCCGATCGTGGAAACCCCACATACCTGCAGGGGCAAAGAAAGAGCAGGAGAGGATTAGCAGCTGCTGGCGTCGCCCCGTCCATCCGCTGAGGCTCTGCCGCCTGCCACGAGCCGGGGGAAGCGGGCGAATCGGGGAAGAGAGGCAGAGAAACGCCAGTTTCTCAAGCTAAACAAGAAAATTCCCCGTTCGAAGCCGGCGTTTTCCACCCGCGGCGAGTTTCCGTGCGGCTAAACGGAGCCGCCGCCGCCGCTTTCGATTCTAAAGCATCTCACGGATGCAGCAAAATATTTGTTGGCAAAAATCCCGCGGCTCCTTTACATCAGCAGCCGAGGGGAAAACGAAGCCGGGTTAAACGAGACCGCGGTTTCACCGTTGTCTGAAACACAAACACGAAGGAAAGGCACAACTCCGACGATTTAAAAGTCTGGAAACCTCCGAAAATTGACTACGGACGCACTCAAGGAGATGAAATCAAACCTGGAAAACCTCAACGTGCAAGAGGAGGGGAGGGGCGGCTCCGCTATTTCACGTTTCCTTCAGAAAGAGGGGGAAATGAGCA
>NW_009648567.1:15916-17117 GCF_000708025.1 Charadrius vociferus
GAAGGGATGGGAAACGCTGGCCGGAGGACGGTCGCGGGCTCTGCTCCCAACGCAGCCGCGGAAGGGCGGTGGGTCTGAAGCCGAGCGGTTCGTTCTTATTCCTCCCGCGGGGATTTCGGTCGAGCCCCTTACCCAGGGAGGCGGCGTGGAGCAGGCAGTTGCCGGCGCGACCTGCGGGGATATTTTGGAGAGCGTGAAAAGGGGGACCTGTATAGGCAGCGTAGGACCGGGGCGCTCCTCCCCATAAAACCCCCCGCCGAGGACGGAAACCCGCTTAATTTGCCGGGGGAAGACCCAAGGAGAGGAGCAGTTAAGGAGCCAGCCCGCGGCTGGAAGAATAAAGAGGGCAAAACGGTAAAAGAAGCAACAAAAAGGGGAGAGCGCGGTCGCAAACCTTCAGGGGGATGCAGGGAAACGGCCAGGATGAATTTAAGGGCACAGAAATCAGAATTAATTAGAAAGAGGAGCCAGGCAAGCCAAGACTTGAACCCAGAGCAGCGTTCTCCTCCTGTCCTTTCTCCCCCCACCCTCCTTCAAAATCCATAGAGGGGTTTGAACCCCTATTCCTAACCCGTATTTCAAACCCTTATTTTTAAACCCCTATTTCTAACCCGTATTTCAAACCCTTATTTTTAAACCCCTATTTCTAAACCGTATTTCAAACCCCTATTTCAAACCCATATTATTTCAAACCCATATTATTTCAAGCCCATATTATTTCAAGCCCTGATTACTAAGCCCGATTTCCAAGCCTTATTTCAAACCCTTATTATTTCCAACCCTTATTTCCAACCCGTATTACTTCCGACCCTTATTTCAAACCCAGCAGGCTGAAAACACCTCCCCGAGCGCCCGTCGCAAACGGCGCCCGACAACTTTTCCCCCTTCGTAACCGCTTTTCTTCTCGTAACCACATCGCTCCTATTTAAACCATCTCCCCTCGGTCATTTTTTCACACCACCCCCCGGGTTTCGGGAGAATTCTCGGGAGCTTTTGCTGCTCCCAACAGCTTTACCAACGCAAACGCAAACTGACAGCGCTTTACGCCGTTTAAAAATAGCAGCTTTTTGGTAATATAAGGCACTTGGAGTAATTCAAGTCAAGAGCGTCTAAAAATAGAAGCTGGGGGGAAAAAAATAATTCCATGTATGCGCCACAGCCAAGCAGAGCGCAACTGGAGGTTAAACATTGATCAAGGGAA
>NW_009648567.1:17180-22361 GCF_000708025.1 Charadrius vociferus
TCCCTCAGCTGTGATTTCCCCCCCTCCCCGGTAGCTTTTCCGCAGCGCATCCCGTGCCACCGGTGGTGGTTTTGGCCGGCAGACGCTGTTCAGGCATCCAAGGGGTTGCGTTGGAATTGCTCTTGCGGAAAAAAAAAACCCCACCCCACCCTAACGCAGCCCTTTCCCAGTATTTTTAAACAAATTTCTCCCTTCTCCCCAGCGTGGTGCCGCGCTCCCAAACACAGCAGTTCTTGAAATTGTTTGCCCGCCCTCAGCGACAGCGGCTGTACGGGACCTAAATACAGAAAACTTGTTTTTAAACACCGATAAACACCGGGAAAAGGCAAAAACGCAGCGCGAACTGCAACACCGGGCTGGTAATTTTTAATTTTTTTTATTTTTTTTTCTTCTCCTTTTTTTAATTTTTTTGGGCATGGGGGGAAAGGAAACCGTCGTCGTCGTGCGGGAGTTGAAAAGCGTTTAGTACACAGCCCCGGGGGGGGGACAACAGCTCCGCCGGGGAAAGCCGCCTATTTTCACTCGATACAGCTCCCGGCACGGCCGCGGCGCAAACCGGCAGCCAAGTGGCACGGGGCCAGCGGGGCCAAGCCAGCGGCTCTCTCGCTGATCTTTTTGAGGGTGGGGGTGAGGGTCAGGGGCGCGGGCAGCTCCGGTCGGTGCTTCGGAGGTTGTGTAAGTTCTCCTCCAGCCCGGGCAGGTCCGATGCGGAGGGGGACACACCTCGGGGAGGTATTTTCTGTTTGCGCGGGGCGGTCCGGCGGTGCGGCGCTGGGCCTCGGCGAGGCGGCCAGAAGCCATTGGTAGCCGTTGCCAGTTACGCAAGAGAAGCCATCTCCAAAGAAACCGCATTCCCCGAACCCTTCTCCAAATGTTTTGCTCCCGTCAAGGCGGCGGAAAGGCCAAAGAGGCCCCTTAGAAGTATTTAAAACAACATATTTCTCTGCCGGCGGTTATTAGGAGCCAACCCTGAGAGCTCCACGAGGAAGAAAACCGCCTTCAAGAGCACGGGGGATCTTCCTCCAACTGCCGCTTGAGCGGTGTGGTCGGCAACAGCTCTTCCACATGTCTGAAGACCATCAAGAGGTTTCTTCTTGTCCAGCACCGTGGCTCTTACGGGGTCCAGTTCTGCCCCACAGCTGGTTTTGCTCCAGAACATCTCTTTGTCCCAGCAGAGGTCAGGAACCTGCTCACAAAGGTGTACGTTCGGTAAAATCCCGTCATCGTCGTCATTTCTTCTAACAGGAACCATCTAAATAGGTCAGGGCAATAGGAAGGAACAAAGACGGCGCTCCTCCAAACCGGAGATGAGGATTGACTCATTGAAAAACCAAATGGCTTCCCGAAGGCTCCCGGGGAATCCAGCGCCGCCGTCACTACGAGGCCATCGTCCACTCTGCGTGAGGAAGGGAACGTTCCCGGCGCTGACTCGGCCCTCCTGCTCCTCGGGCTGACGTGGCAGATCCCAGCATCCCAGACTGGTGAGGGCTGGGAGGGCCCTCTGGAGCTCCCCCATCCCACCCCCCGCCAGAGCAGGGGCACCTCCAGCAGTGGCACAGGACGGCGTCCAGGCGGGTTTGGGATGGCTCCAGAGGGGGCGACTCCCCCACCTCTCTGTGCCACTGCTCTGCCGCCCTCACAGCAGAGAAGGCCCTCCTCAGGTGGAGATGGAACTGCCCATGGTCACCTTTGTGCCCGTTCCCTCTTGTCCTGTCACTGAGCACCGCTGGAAACAGACTGTCCCCATCCCCCCGGCACCTCCCTTGAAGGATTTATCAGCGTTGATGAGATCCCCCTCAGTCTTCTCTCCTCCAGACTGAACAGCCCCACGTCCCTCAGCCTCTCCTCGTAAGAAAGATGCTCCAGTCCCCTCATCACCTTCCTGACCCTTTGCTGTGCCCTCTCCAGCAGTTCCCTGTCCTTCTTGACCCGGGGAGCCCCGAACTGGACACAGTACCCCAGATGTGGGCTCCCCAGGGCAGAGCAGAGGGGGACGATGACCTCCCTCCACCTGCTGGCCACACTCTTCTTGATGCCCCCCAGGATGCCGTTGGCCTTCTCGGCCACCGGGGCACACTGCTGGCTCGCGGGCATCCTGTTGGCCACCAGCACTCCCAGGGCCCTTCCACAGCGACTGCAGACCACGGGGGTTTTCCCCCCTCTGCTGCATCACCGGTGGAGGTGAAGGCACAGGATCATCCCCGAGAAGCGGGCTAAAAAAAAACAAAAAAAAGAGACACCCAAAAAAGGCGAGCAGCCCGAAAAAAGCAGCATCGACGCCGCAGCAAGCGCCTTTCATCTCTCCAAAACGAGACAATTCAGCTGTCGTCTCCTTATCTAATCAGGAGCCCTTCTCTGACGAGAACTGAGGATGACAGCGGAGGGGCTGAAGGTGTCGCGGCAGCGATCCTGCGTCGCCGCCGGCGTCCGGTGGACCGACTTCCGAGAAGGTTTCGCCATCCTTTTGGAGGAAGGTGGACCCAGACGCGAGCTCGTCCCTCCTGCTGAGGGAACCGATGACTTACGGGCGAAAACATTCGCAATTTGGATGCCAGGGAGGTAAGACAGAGTGGGGAACGCGCACACACGCGTCGCTGCTCACGCACCGGAGAAACCGGCGCTGAAACGCTTCTCAAAACCCGGGTGAGGCATCACCACGGCACCCAGCTCTTTGATGGCTCCGAGACGCGGGGGACACGTACTCCTCAGGAACGAGGAACCCCTCTGCCGTTCCCCCGACGCCGTTCCCGCCAGCGGAGCGAGCGCGCTGCTCGTCTCTTTAGCTCAGCAGTTTTTAACAGTCCGCCCACGGATGTTTGTTAAATGGCAGCGCGAAGCAGGAGGTTTCTGGCCTGGGGGAGAGGGGAAGGCTTGGCACCGCGTCCCCGACCCCGGGGAGAAAGCCTGACCTCGGAGCCAAGGCAACGCCATCGAACCCAGCGGTTTCTTTCAGTTCTTCCTGGTTATTTTTGATTATTTTCTTTTTTAATAGTCCTGGGCGAGGCACCGCCGACTGCTCCTCCACGCGTGCGACGCGGAAGAACCCCTCTGCACCTTCAAAATATAGGGCAAAGCTTCATCCATTGGGGTCCGTGCCAAAGAACGCCAAAGTTTTGGGAAGGGCGAAATCTTCAGCTCCACCAGGACCTTTTTGTCCAACTCTGAGCGCGCTAAAAGCTTTCCGAGAGGACGTCATTACAATTTAAAGCCGCTTTAAAGCGCACTTACTCTGCTGCGGCCGTGTAAAGGCACCTCTGGACAGAAGGAGAAGAGCATCTGAATGTTTATTGGTCTATAAAATATTTGCTTAATCCCCCGAGGACAGCGCGTACTAAATTAATAACGGGAGGCGCCGCGATCCACTCAAAACCCTACTGCGAATTAAGCTTGGAATATTTTCCACGTGCCCTTTCATGAAGATAAACACCCGTTTATAACAAACCCACGCGCACAACGCAGGCGCGCTTTACCTTCCGAAAGCCGCTGCCTAAAAATCAATTCATTAACGCTGACGTGGTCAAAAGCCTGCCAAGAAAACAGCCCCGCCACGGGGGTTTGAAAAAGGGCAGCCACGTCCAGTTCCCTCGCCCCGCGCCGGAGCGCCGCAACCCACCACCCGCCGAGGCCCCCGCCGTGTCCACCCGGGGCTTTTATTTGCATCGGAGGCGACGGCTTCGCCACCGCCCAACGGCGCCGTAACGAGATCGCTGGGATCGAGTGCTCCTTTCCGCCCCGTGAGAATATTCATTACGGCGACACCTGAGCCGGAGAGGGCTGAAAATGTGACGTTAGGAACAGCCGTTCTGTCTGAAGGAATAGTTTGCCAGGTGCGCGCGTCGGTGACGGGAACAGGGGAGGCGGAAAAGCTCCCGAAATCTCCCCGGGTGGCCTCCTGTCCCGTCCCCGCCTCCGCCCACGGAAGCTGTCCTTCCACGCATGAGGTTTTCCCCGCCAGCGCGGAGGTCCCCCGCACACTCACCAGCTAAACCTTATTTACACATCACCCAGAAACTATTCGGGAGGGGAAAAAAAAAAAAAAGAAAAAAAAAAGCACATGGGGAAACAAAGCCCCATCCGCGCCGGCGAGGCGGTTCCTCCGCCGGCAAACAGAAAGCCGGCGGACCAGTTCCCCCACCGCCCCCCACCGCATAAAACGCATCATCCATCTAAAACGTTTGTAATCCCTTCTAATATTCGTCAGAGGCGATGAGCTACTGCGTGCGTTATGCGGGAATTTCTTTTTCCCCCTCTCTTTTCTCTCGGGACGGCTGTTGGGGCAGAGCAGGGTGAGAGAACGCAACTTATCTTTCGAGTGTTTTGAGTGTTTCAGCCCCGTGAGCAATGACGACACCCGTGATTTATTTACGTTGGGTGTCCGCAGGCGAAGCGAAGCAGTGTCTTACCCAACTCTTGCCCCACGCGATAAAAAAAGGGGAGGAAATAACACCCAGCAGATACGCACCCGCGCAACGGAGTCGCTTCGCCGCCGCCCGGGCTCGTTCCCGCTGCAAAAAGCCGCCGGATTTGCGTTAAAACACCCCGAGAAAGGCACTCACCGGCCTGTTCCAGTGCCACCAGCATGGACTGCTCGATGAGGTCTCGCTCGATGAAGCTGCGGAAGTCCTCGGTGTAGACGGTGAGGTCGGGCAGCTGGAAGGTGCAGATGGGCATCTCCAGCAGATGTTCGCTGCTGCCGTTGCTGGAGACGTGGGAGCGGGCCAGGGAGACGATGGTGGAGCTGGCGTGGGAAATGCCTCGCGACAGGCGCTTTTCTGAGAAAAGGAAGAGGAAAAAAAAATAGTAAAATAAAAAGACACCCCCCCCCCCACACACACACACCTGAATGGTGCAGAAGCAGCAAAGCTCGCAGAAGCGATTACCGCATCGCTGCCTTCAGCGGGTATTTTGGGGGGTTGCAAAGGGGTGGATTGCTCCAGCGCGCAAATGTTTCGTAGAATCACAGAATTGAGATGTTTAAGATCGCCGAGTCCAACCACCAGCCTAACGCTGCCAAAGCCACCACAAACCCACCTCTCTCAGCACCACATCTGTCTTTTAAACCCCTCCGGGGATGGGGACTCCACCACGTCCCTGGGCAGCCTCTCCCAGTGCTTCCCAACCCTTTCGGTGAAGACATTTCTCCTAATATCCATCCTAAACCTCCCCTGGCCCAACTTGAGG
>NW_009648567.1:22763-23851 GCF_000708025.1 Charadrius vociferus
GGATGGTGGTGCGCCCGGGACGAGCCGCCTCTTTTTCGGGGGGTTTATAGCCGCGTCCCTCGTTGAAGGAGTGGGGCAGGTTGCCGGCGTGCACTTGCCTGAGCTGTTCGAAGTCACTCAGGGCTGCGCTCAGATCCCAGTTCTTGCCTGGAGGGGAAGGCAGCGATAGAGGTCACCATCAGATGGGAGAGAAATCAACTCAGTTCCTAAAAGATCCACGCTAGAAATTAGTAATTATGGAGGACTCCCCGAGCTCCTCCTTTCCAGAACACGGGATCGTTTCAAAGAGCACAACCTCAATAATTTTCCTAATTAACACATCTCCTGCCCCGGGTCGTTAGCTTTGCGTGCGCCGCTACGCCGCAATCCTTTGCTGGCGAGGCGAGGGGTGGCCGCGGGAGAGACGAACGATGGAGAAGACCACCACCCGGAGGACCTTCTGCTGCCACCGGGCAGCGACTTCGCTTGACGCCTGTGAGAAACTCTAAATCACAGCGAGAAAACTTGACCGAAATTGCTCATATCGCCCTCAGACTTCACACCTGGTTGGACTCGATGATCTTAAAGGTCCCTTCCAACCTCAACGATTCTACGATCTGAATAATTCGCTTTATACATCTATTTTTCCCCAACTGCTTTCGCTTGTACCCACACAAGTAAAGAAAAATCGCTTTGTTTTCCCTCGTTTCCACCCCTGGAGTTGTCAACTCCACCGAGGCCGCAGGAGAGGCAGCGGCGACTCAGCGGCACGTCACGGAAACGAGCTAAAAACCACCCGTGTCAAAATAACTCAACCCGTGCGCCGGGCGGGAGACGGAGAGTCGGAA
Source organism: Charadrius vociferus (assembly GCF_000708025.1). NCBI lineage: Eukaryota > Metazoa > Chordata > Aves > Charadriiformes > Charadriidae > Charadrius > Charadrius vociferus. Next base: position 23,591 of record NW_009648567.1, read on the forward strand.
GGAATATCTGCCCAAAGCTTTTTTTTTTTTTGTTCTATCGCGAACCTGAATATTTCCTCCGCAAGACAACGGTAGAAGTCCTGCCGCGAAACAAAGCGACCCAAACCCAGAAACCGGAACACAAACACACCGCAAAAGCCACAACTCAACAGACTTCCGCCGAGACGACGCTCGGCTGCCGAAATGAAGGGCCGGAGCCCCGAACGCAGCGAAACGGGAGTTTTGAAGGGGAGCTGGGGGGGGGGGGAGGGGGCAGAACGC
>NW_009648567.1:23966-24407 GCF_000708025.1 Charadrius vociferus
GGGGAGGCGGAGGAGATGGTGTAGGAGCCCCGGCCGGTGCCGGGTTCAAGCGGCCGCAAAAAACGACCTGTATTGTATGAGAAAAAGGAAGAAACACAGCCGGTGTGGTCTTCCACTCTAATTAGAGATCGGTTAATTACATACAAACCGCCCTGCTTCTCAGGCGACGGCTCTGTCCTCCAGCGTTGCGGCACAGGACAGTATTTACTCGCCGCCCTCTGGCCAGCGTTAGCCCAAAGGCGACAAGTTCCCGGCCCCAAAATGAAGAGCCCCTCTCCTTTCTCCTCCGCCCCTTCCCACGGCCGCGAGTAGAAGGTGATAAAAAATAGAGAGTAATAAAATAGAGGCTAATAAAAAATAGAGAGTAATAAAAAATATTTAAAAATATTATATATATATAAAAATAGAGAATAATAAAATTATTAAAATATATTTTATATA
>NW_009648567.1:25012-29652 GCF_000708025.1 Charadrius vociferus
CCCCCCCCCCGAGGCAGAGTGCTGGCGCGGCATGCTCCGGAGGGCTGGCTCGTCCCGGTAAAAGCGAACCGAACACGGGCGATGCTCGCGCTCCGCTCCCGAGCATCCTAAGCACCTCCGTCCTCTTAAAAGCGAGGGATGCTGCTCGGGGGGAGACCGAGCACCGGCACCGAGAAAACAGCCGTTTCTATCGGCGTAATCAAACCGCCGGCACAAGCGGAACGAGACGGACCAGCACCAGCAGCGTTTTGCCTATATAATTACTCCTATACTGCTTCGAGAACGCCGGAAAGCCTTCCCCAGCGCTGTCCCTTCAGCCCTTTTGAGGGCATCGCTGCTAGAAAGGAAAAAAATAATCATAAACCCTTGAGGTTTCGCTGCCGGTGGCCAACACGGCACGCGGAGGGAGAGGGCGAAGGACGGGGACGCGGCACTGCCGGTTGACGCGTTCTCCTCGCCGTTGTTGGAAATTCATTCTCCGCCGGCGGCGTAACAAGAAACCCCGGCAGAACCGCGCCGGCCGCGCCGCCCAGGGCACCATTTTAAGGTATCTCCGGCATCGCGTTCGCCCACCACCAGCCCCGGGCTCTCCTCCTCTTCCAACCCCTTTGTCCCCCCCTCCCCGACAGCCACCACGTGCCTTTTTCCCCCCTTTTTTCCCCCCCCCTAATTTACCTCACCTTCCTGCAGGTCTCTGGCCAGTCCCGGCTCTGCCCCCGTTGAGCGAACGAAATCAGAGAGGACGATGTCCATAGCCGAGGCGGTGGCGGTCCCGGATCCCTCCCGGCTGTTGGGGTCGGCGGCGCGCGGATCAGCACCTCGGCATCAATCTAGGAAGGAGAGAAGAGGAGCGCGGGCGGCTCGCGTTACTGGGGATAAAATAATTAACCTGGGCCAGGCTGCCTCCGAGCCGGCCGGGAACTATCCGATGGCAGGTGCCGAGTGGGGGGAAAAAAAAAAACAACAAAACCAACCAACCACCTCCCCCCTTCTAAAATTAATTGCGCTTGTGTTTAATTCATTGATAATCGGGAGAAAGGAATAAATAAAATACAAATTTTGCTGCTTTCTCCCCGCACGGGAACGGGCTGTGACGACTCCGCCAACGACGGGCACACCAAGAGCTCGGTAAAGTTTTCTTTCAAAGGCGGCGGAGCTTTTCTTTGCGAAATCGCGGAGAATAAATGAGTTTGTTTGGTAGCGGCGCGAAAGCAGAAAGTTTCTCCTATATATTCGCAGCGAGCTCGGCATCCCTGCCCTCCTGCCAGCACCCCGCCGGCACTCCCGGGAAATAAAAACCAGCTCAACACGCCGTGATTAGGAGACGTCGCCTCTGCAAAGCCAAACAAAAAGCCACTTTCTAGGGGAAAAAAATAAAAATAAAAATCTAAAAGTCAATTCCTTTTCTTGCAGAAAAAATAAAAAAAAATAATAAAAAAAAAAATCAATGCACCAGTTTGGATCTCCTTCCCAGAAGGAGCGAAACCAGCTCGGCCGGAGGTGAATTACCAAAATCTGAACTTTTTTTTTTTTTTTTTCTTCCCCCCCCCCCCAGGTCCTAAGGTTCGGAACGGTGCGTGCTGTCGCCGCGCATTCCAAAATCCTGATTTTCTACATTCCTGGAGGCAGAAAGGGAGAGCAGCAGCGCAGCGCCGCAGCTCCCGCCCGGCAAAAAGCTCCGCGGGTTTGGGGTTGGTTTGGTTTTGGGGTTGGTTTTTTTTTTTAGGGGGGTTTTTTGGTTGTTTGTTTTTTTTTTTTTTTTTCAGTTAAAGGATTAAGATAAAAATTCTGCTGGCGAGGAAAGGAAACTGCTGGAAGGAGATTCATCCCGAGCCGGAAAATTTGGCATGTGAAGAAGAGGGGGAAAATATTGGTGAGGCTGATTGAGGGCGGTGGTGGGTTTGAGAGGATGTTTCAGTGTTACGTGGAAGAGGAACAAACCTGTTGGGTTTTCGGGTGCTTAAAAAAAAAAAAAAAAAAAAAAGAAAAGTCTCTTTTTGGGATTATTCCTAAAGGTGGGGAAAACTCCCCGCTGCCTTCAAACCGTCTCTTTTCAGGATTATTCCTAAAGATGGGTGAAACAACGGGACACGACTCCCAAACCTCGCCAGCAGCCAGCGGAACATCCACGCTTTAATCTGGAATTTCCTGGCTTTGGTGGTTAAATACCCTTCTCCTTATCTTCCGCGCTCGCTAATCACACACTTATTAACTCCGCAGGAACACAGAAAAAACTACTTAATATTCTTTTATCGCCGGAGCAATCTCGAGACTTGGCAATCCTAAAACCAGGGGTATCACGACAGGGAAAATCCGGCAGGCGATTCTCGCTCTTGCCCCATCACCGACGTAGGGAACGTCCCGAATTAGATGTTCGTATCCTCTAACCGCCGGCTGTAAGAAGAGCAAACAGTTTCTAAACGAAAATCTCACCGCGGTAAAAGATAACTTCCTTCTGGTGGGTTCGGTATTTAAAAAAAAAATAAAAAAAATAAAAAAAAATGAGTTTACGCAGCAAAGCGCGGCTTTTTTTGGGGGAGGAAAAGAGCAGCAGCGCAGCCCACACCCGCTAACTGACGGCATTTGCAGTTACGGAGCGAACTCCCGCGCGCTGAAAAATGTGAAGCAAAACACAGATGGGAAACTCCGGGTCCCACGACACGACACGGCGCGGGACGGGCAGAGGGATTTATCGCCGGGATTCGCGCGGAGGACCCTCCTCTCCCTCGGGGTTGGAGTTCTCGTCTTATTATTTTCTTCCCCGCGCGAGGGGAAACGCGCTCTCCTCTTCCATCCTTCCGCAAGAGGGGGGAAATCAGAGCCCAGAGAGATCCGTCGCCACAAATACATCATCCAAGCGGGGCTACGGGCGGCGAGCGCACCCAGAATCCCCCCGTAAATATAAATAAATATATATATATACACACAGAGACACACAGGGGCGGTTATGGAGCTACCGCACCCGCTTGTAATAGCGGATATAATCCATAAATCCGCTTTCCCCTTACGTTGCGATGAGAAACGCGCTAAAGAAAAAGGCATTTAGGGCTAAAAATCAGTTGTTTCTACAGTCTCCGCAATACCGACAGCGCTTTGCGGGACGCGCCAGCTGGAATTCAGCAAATTAAAGGGTGAACGGCCCCGATTTACCCTCCCCGATCAAGCCGCCCTCTCCTCTCCGCAGTCCGCGCGGTGGCCAGCGTCGCCGCGGCGTGAAACTTCGCCCCCCCAAAAAAAACCCCTCCGGGTACCAGTTTCGCTGCGGTATTTAATGGGAACGGGCAAGAAAAAGGGCCACAGGACTAAGAAAACAAGTTGCCTGCAAATACTGGCGGAGCATCCCCAATGCAATCCGTATTTTAGATTTTTGGGGATGGATTTGCACGGTTAGCGAAGATGATCAGATTTTCACGACACGGCGCTGTTATAAATCTGAAATGCTGAAGAAAGCCATCGACCGTATCCCACATCACGGGGTCTGTCCCGTATCACACAGTCCCATTTCTTTACGGTATCCGAGAAATACTCCATCACCAGTACTTCGCGAGGAAACGCCGCTTCCTGAATATTTACATTTTGAGCCATTCCAGGGGAAAAAAAAGAAAAAAAAAAAAAAAGAAACCCACATAACGCTCTGCGCAGCCGAAGCTTTTGCTGCTTAAGGTCGGGCGCAACGTAACCGCTGGTTTCTCGGCCCCCGTCGCCCTCGCGCAGAAAGGACGACGTCCAAACCTCCCTCTTCCCGCGTGCGAAGAGCCAAAACCAAACTGCCTTAATTCGCCGTGACTTTAACCGGAACGACTCCCCACGCGCTGCCCGGTTCCGGGAGGGGAGCACCCACAAACGCCAAAACGCGCTTTGGAACGTGCCGCCATCCCTAAATTCCTTTAATTTACCCCAATTAGCAGCCGCTCCCCAAACCGATGGAATGGTTTGGGTTGGAAGGGACTGGCAAGCTTGCGACGGGGGTCGGGCAGCAAAGCCACCAGCCCGGGGTGAGCGTCCACCTCCCCGCCGGGGCACCGCCGGCCGCTTCGTGGATCATCCTGGGGAAAAAAAAAAAAACGGAAAAACCAGCCAGCGCGTTCGCCTCGTGGTCAGAGGCGAAGATCCCGGCCAGTATTTCAAACCTCCGCCTGCTATCAAAGCTTATGGAAGCGATTTACGACGGGATGGGGTCAGGCGGAGAGGTGCGGGTTTACCGCTGCCCGTCGTCGTGTCTCCAGCCTACGGCAGGAGTGTAGAGGGCGCTCGGCACGCGCGCCCCGGGAGCTCCTTCTGCCCCAAAAATCAGCTCCCGGCGCCTCTGCAAGAACTCACCCTCCACCGGTCGCAAGGAAGAGCGACTCGGGCGGCTAATTAACGTGATTTAAACACCCACGGCCGGCGTCGCCCGAAGGGAGCGCTCACACCGACGGCTCTGCGGGAAGATCTGTAGGAATAACCACCTCCGGCGCCGCGGCAAAGCCTCTTCCCCCGCAGCCGGGGTAAAACTCACCAAAAACTCAACTTCTACCCCAGCTCGGGGGAAGCGAGGGCATCCCGCTCCTCCGGGCGGACGAGCTCCTACAGCAGCCCGAATTTAAACCCGACAGAATCAGTCCATCGCAGTTCCACGCTCAGTGCGTTAATTCGGTTTT
>NW_009648567.1:29718-29999 GCF_000708025.1 Charadrius vociferus
CAAGGGAACTCCAGGCGTAACGCCTTTCTGGCTGCGTCGGGCTTAAATAACGCAGGCGCAAAACAGAGCTAAAAAAGGTTATTAAGGAATTACTCTCCCCCTTGAGACGTTCCTAAAGACGTAAAAGCCACGGGGTGTTGCCGAAATCCACACGAACGAGGAGCAGAGAGGAGGAAGGGCTCACGAGCCGCCGGCCCCGCGTGGGGATTTCGGGAGGGAGCAGCCCCGGTGCCGCGCCGGACCCGGAGGTGTTTCGCAGAACTGCCGACAAATGGTTTTGG
>NW_009648567.1:30169-33858 GCF_000708025.1 Charadrius vociferus
GTTTCTGCTTGGCGCCGCCCCCCGCCAGCTGCTGTACGGCTCGCGCGCGAATAAAGACGGGAGGAAAAGGCGGAAACGGCGAATTTACGACGGGGCGCTCGCCACCGCCGCGAGGATCGCACCTCCCGCATTACCGATCTTCGGGAGCCGCCGTCGCTCCGCTCGCTTTTCCAACGGGACCGCCCCGGTTTGCGGGAGGCAATCATCAAACGTCGCGTGAAAGCTCCAGTTGCGGCACAAAAGGAGGTTGAATAGAAGAAGTAACAAAAATCAGGGGGGAGTTTTTTTGGGGGGGTTTTGTTTTTAACCAGTCTCAAAAACAGCTTCTGGGCAAGAGAGGCGGCGCCGCCGCGCTGATGAACCCCCGCAGCCCCAGAAGCCAAACTGCCAGCACAGGACACGGCTCTCGGAGATGCTTTAAGCGCATCTGGACGTGGGACTAACGCCGACGGAGGACACGGGTGTCCTCCTCCAACCAAAACTACAACCAAAACTTCAGAGTTTCAGCCCGAGAAAAACGTTTCGTTTCGCGTTAAAAGCACCATCTCTCCTTTTTATACCCCACCCTGGAAGACAGACAGCAGCAGCCCAAGAGGACTTCCATCTTCACGTGCGTTTAAATACTCCCGTCGCGCCGCATATATTCCGATTTTAAACGGAGTTTGGGCTGGGGAGGGGCGTTTCCCACCTGACTGACGAAAGAAATCTCTTTTCTGAAGATTTGGGTATGCCAATGTCACCGCAGCCTTGGAGCCGGCGCACGTTTGCCGACGAGGAACACGAGGAAGAAACGGAGGACCAGGCGGGACAGGACCGGACCACCCCGGGAGGGTCGTTGAGCGGCAGAAGCCGACGAACCCGCGCGATGGACTCCCGCCGTGGGTGGTTTTAACGCAGGAGAAGACACCGACAACGCAGCCGGACGCCACCGCGCTCCTCATTTCGCCGGTTCCCCACCCCCGGATGACACACAGGGTTTTATTACGTTACCTGGAGGCTTCTCCGCTGATTTTGCCCGGGATTATTAGCCATATATCAACGTGGTTTTTTCCCCTTCAAACCCTGAGCTCGCGCCCGAGCGCAGCCGCGATTCCAGTGGAGCAACGCAGCGGGGAGATCACGCCGAGCCGTGAGTCACACCTCGCTCCGGACTATAATAAACTCACTCCTTACACAAACAGTACTTCTGGCGCGGTCACCGCACCCACAGGAACGGCGAGGGAAAGCCGCGCACCCCCCAGCGCTGTGAGGACACCTCTGCCCAGCGCTCACATGGACCTTCGTCCCGCCAGGCGGGGAAGCGCCGGGTACGGAGACTGAAACACCATCGCAACAGAAACGGACCAGAATCATAACTGTGGAATGGTTTGGGTGGGAAGGGAAATTAAAGATAATCCAGTGCCACCCCCTGCCCTGGGCAGGGCCACCTCCCCCCAGCCCAGGTTGCCCCAAGCCCCGTCCACCCTGGCCTTGAACCCCTCCAGGGATGGGGCAGCCACAGCTTCTCGGGGCAACCTGCCCCAGGGGATCACCACCCGCACAGCCAAAAATTTCTTCCCCAGATCTCACCTCAATCTCCCCTCTGTCAGTGTCAAAGCGTTCCCCCTCGTCCCACGGCTCCCCTCCCCGATCCAGAGTCCCCCCCAGCTCTCCTGGAGCCCCTTTAGGCACTGGAAGGGGCTCTGAGCTCTCCCCTTTTTGGCCTTCTCTTCTCCAGGCTGAACCCCCCCACCTCTCCCAGCCTGTCCTCCCAGCAGAGGGGCTCCAGCCCTCCCAGCATCTCCGGGGCCTCCTCTGGCCCCGCTCCACCAGGTCCATGTCTCTCCTGTGCTGAGGCCCCCGAGCTGGAGGCAGCACTGCAGGGGGGTCTCCCCAGAGCAGAGCAGAGCGCAGCAGAGGGGCACAATCCCCCCTCGCCCTGCTGGCCACGCTGCTGGGGATGCAGCCCGGGATGCGGTTGCCCTTCTGGGCTGCGACCGCGCATTGCCACCTCATGTCGACCTTCTCACCCACAAACCCCCCCAGGGCCTTCTCCTCAGGGCTGCTCTCCATCCCTCCACCCCCAGCCTGGAGGCGCACTTGGGAGCGCATCTCAAGCGAGTAAAGTCACCAAAATCCCACAGAACCGAAGCGACTCACAGCGTCGCCTCCGCACAGTAACACACCACCGGATCCGTTCGCCGGATTTCGGTACGAACCCACCGGAGAGGCGTAGAGGGAACGTCCCGCTCCTCCGCGGCGATTTCTGCCAACCGCACTCCCGGCCCTAACCCCACCCGGCGAGTTAAAAGAGAAGAAATAAAAAAGGAAGAAAGGTAAAATAATTAAGTGCACCTCAGCTTCATCGCTTGTGTCTTCCAGGGCATAATTGGGGGGAGAGGGGAGAAAAATCCTCATCAAGCACACTTAACCAAATCAGCAGAAAATCAGAAAAATCCAGAAAGGAATACAATCCGCAGAACGGGAAAGACGGACTGGCAGTTCCAGGATAAACAAATAAGAAAATTAAAGCCCCCAAAAATTAAGATTTCCGTCGTGTTCAGAACGTGTATTTCAGAAGAAGAAAAAAAAAATAATAAATATATTTTTAAGGGCTGATGTCAAAGCGAGCGTTAAACGCGCTGTGGAACGCCCGTATCGCGGGCGGCCCTCGAGAGCTTTAAAAAGGTATTTTCAGGAATGTTTTAGGAGCGTAAAACCGCGTCGTCTCTGCCCCAGATCGGCCGCGGGAGTGTCGGAGGAGGGCAGGGACCCGCGCCAGGGCTCCGGTCCCAGGAGCCCAGAGCCAGCGCACGACCTTGGCCGGGCACCTCCAGCACGTCCGGACGGACAAGGGCACCTCCGAGCTGGACCCCCCCCCCGAAGCCCCCGGTAACTCCGGACGAGAGCCAAGGCAGGAGGTGCCAAAATCCACGAGAGCTCTACTCCTGCCAGACCCAGCCAGGAGGTTTTTTGCTCCCCCGTCAGTCCCTGGCCGTGTTTGAAGGACAAAGCTCCACCAGAAGGTTTTTGCTCCCCACCCGCAGTCCCTGTCCAGGTTTGAGAGACAAAGCTCCACCAGAAGCTCCATTAGAAGCTTTATTGGTCCCCACCATCAGTCCCTGTCCATGTTTGAAGGACAAAGCTCCACCAGAAGCCTTTTTGCTCCCCACCCTCAGTCCCTGTCCCGCTTTGAGGGGCAAAGCTCCACCAGAAGCCTTTTTGCTCCCCACCCTCAGTCCCCATCCCGCTTTGAAGGATGAAGCTCCACCAGAAGCTCCCCGCAGTCGGTCCCTGTCCTGGTTTGAGGGATGAATCTCCACCAGAAGCTTTTTTGCTCCCCACCATCAGTCCCTGTCACGGTTTTTGAGGGACAAAGCTCCACCAGAAGGTTTTTGCTCCGCACCGTCAATCCCTGCCCATGTTGGAAGGACAAAGCTCCACCAGAAGGACGCTCCCACGAACGAAACGTATCCAACTCCTAAACCAAAAAAAAAAATCCAACCCCAAAACCTGCAACGAGCAGCGCTTATGTCTAACGCAGAGGGAAACGCGGCCGTTCGCTCCCCCGGGAGACCCGTGCCCAATCCTTGCCCCAACGACGGGGGCGAGACATCAGTGCCGGTGCCGTCAGCGGCCCCACACCTGAGCCGCCCGAGCCCCGTTCTTTACTTAACGAGCCTGATCAGAATAGCCACGAGCCAATTAAG
>NW_009648567.1:33919-35282 GCF_000708025.1 Charadrius vociferus
TGTCTCCTCCTCCCCACGGTGGCGGGCCGGTGCCTCCGCCCCAACCCGCATCCCTGACCCGACACCGGCGGGTTACCTAACGCCGGCCAGAAGAGCCGAAAGGGAGCGGGATTAACGATGCCGCGTTGAACCTGACCTGACCCAAAACCTTCATTACAGTCGCTAAGCTCCCACCAGGTGCCGCAGGAGACGGGACGCCGACCGCGCAGCTCGTGCTTCATCCGGGGCAAAAATCAAACCGGCAGATCATCATCGAACCCTCCGTTACCAAAGCCCAGCAAAAAAAAAACAACCACCCAACCGACCCCCAAACCAGTTATTCTGGGTGAAAAGGGAGGAAGGGCGAGCTCGCCAGCTCCTTCAGCCCAGGGGAAGGGCGCTGCGGGTGCAAAAAGAGGGATTTTTGTCGACAGGCATCTTCGGCGAGACCCACCGTCCCGCCAACGCCGAGCGCCCCAGGAGCCTCCCGCGGATTTGGGGCAGGACGCGGGGCTGTTTCGGGGCGCAGACGGAGGCGTTCCAGCGGGGTGTGTGGGGGGGGAAAGGGCGTTTTTAAAAACGCGCCGTTGCTCAAGAGCCGGAGCACGAGCACAGCAGCGGTTAGGCAAGAGCCGCAGTGAAAGTTTCTAAAGCCGCGATGCTTTTTCAGACGCTTAACCGCTTTTTAAAGAAAAACTTTACCCTATTTTCCAGAGCTACAGCCACCTGCTTCCCTTTGCTCCAGATACAGCCGTGCTAATTTCAACACCCAGATGATTCTACAACTCAACGGGTTGAGGAACACGGCGGCAGCCGCCCAGCGATGAAGTCTCCGAGCCCTAAAAAAATAACGCCAGAGAAGTCTCCGACGCAAACGCAGCAGCTTCGTTAAGCGCCAGGCTCTGCCCGCATCGTCACCACTCTTATTTAACAATTCCTCTTTCGAGGATAAATTACAAACCCCGACTTTCTCTTTCAAAAAAGGTCCTGAAGGCAAAACAACGGCACAAACCCCGACGTGGATCACGTGTTAAAAAAACCCCAACACTGTCGTTACAGTGCAGTAATTAACACGGGCCGATTATTGAGCACGCATTTTCACAGCATCCTTGCTTCCCCTTAAAAACATCAACTTTTTCTCTCCGAAAACACCCACGGGGCTCCCGGTTTGGGGGAGACATCAGCCCGGGGGTGAAACCGTGTCTACGTTTGGGCTAAAAAAGAGCTTTGGGTGATGATCCCGCGGCAGCACGGGACCGAGAGACGGAAGGTTCGGCCGTGAACACAGCCCACGTTCACCGCCTCGTCGGGGCGCGGGGCGGCAGCCGGCGGGGCAGAAGCGATGGCACGAAGCAGAGGTTCACAAAATCTTCCCTTCTCACAC
>NW_009648567.1:36364-37080 GCF_000708025.1 Charadrius vociferus
CCCTTTTTTAAATTTTAAACACTCCGAAGAAAAGAAGCGCCAAAGACAAAATTGCCACGATGCTGCAAAGCCCGAGAGAGCGCTGCATGGAGTCACACGCTCTTCGCGCCGCAGCGGAGCGCAGAGGGTCGGGAAGAGTCGACCTCCGCAGAGAGTGAACCCAAACCCGAGCGCGCACCGGCAGCGCCCGAAGGGGAGTGACTGCCATCGGTCCTCGCCGAGGACCGGCGACACGCAGCAGGGTCAGGAGGATGAAACCTGAACGGCGCCAGCGATCCGAGGTGGAGAATTCCAACCATCAAATTCGGCTTTTTGCGACTACGCCACTTACGCCGACAAGGACGCCTTTATCAGCCCTGCGGTTCAAAGTGGAAAAATCATCCCTCCCTCAGCGCGCACAGCGCGTCGCCACCGGCAAACGCATCGCGTAACTGACCACCCGGCGCGGTGTTAACCCATTTTACAGAGGGGTAAGTAGCGGAGCCGAGCGGCGCTCTCCCCAGTGTCACCGGGAGCCGTCGCCGCCGCCTGGGAGGATCCGTCCCGTCCCGTTACCGCGCGCTCCTTTGCGTAAGCGACTCCCACGACACGGCGTCGCTGCAAAGACGTTTCCCTTAAGCATGGGATTGTCGGAGATGCTGGAGCCGGTGAGTCACCGCCGCCTGCTCGCCCACGAGGGAAGCGTACGGAGTCCAGGGCAGCCGGGCATCCGGCAA
>NW_009648567.1:38632-40156 GCF_000708025.1 Charadrius vociferus
CCCTATTGTGGGGCCCGAACCCCCAAATGCGGGTCCTCTCTAGGGCCTCTGTGGGGCCTGAACACCCAAATATGGGGCCTCTGTGGGGCCTGAACCCCCAAATGGGGGGGACTCTGGGGGCCTGATCCCCCTCTGTGGGGCCTGAGACCCTGTGTGGGGTCTGTACCCCCATTGTGGGGCCCGAACCCCCAAATATGGGGCCTCTCTGGGGCCTGAGCCCCCACAGTGGGGACTCTTTGAGGCCTGAACCCCCTCTGTGGGGCCTGAACCCCCAAATGGGGGGACTCTGTGGGGCCTGATCCCCCTCTGTGGGGCCTGAGACCCTGTGTGGGGTCTGTACCCCCATTGTGGGGCCCGAACCCCCAAATATGGGGCCTCTCTGGGGCCTGAGCCCCCACAGTGGGGACTCTTTGAGGCCTGAACCCCCTCTGTGGGGCCTGAGCCCCCAAATGTGGGGCCTCTGTGGGGCCTAAACCCCCACAGTGGGGCCTGAGCCCCTGTGTGGGGTCTGTACCCTCATTGTGGGGCCCGAACCCCCAAATGTGGGGCCTTTCTGGGGCCTGAGCCCCCACTGGGGGGGCCTGAACCCCCAAATATGGTGGCTCTGTGGGGTCTATAACCCCAGTGTGGGAACTGAGCCCCAGTGTGGGGCCTGCGTGGTGTCTGTACCCCCACTGTGGAGCCTGAACCCCCAAATGTGGGGCCTCCGTGGGGCCTGTAGCCCCACTGTGGGGCCTGAGCCCCTGTGTGGGGTCTGTACCCCCCTTGTGGAGCCTGAACCCCCAAATGTGGGGCCTCCATGTGGGGCCTGAACCCCCAGTGTGAGGGCTGAAGGCTCTGCGTGGGGCCTGAGCCCCCAACATGGGGCTTTACCCTCTGCGGGGGGTCTGTAGCCCCAACGCGGGACCTGTGGGGGGCTTTATCCCCAACGTGGGGCCTGTACCCCCACTGTGGGGCCTGAACCCCCAAATGTGGGGCCGGTACCCCCCTGCACGGGGCACGAACCCCCAGCGTGGGGCTCGTACCCCTTCGTGGTGCCTGTTTGGGGCCACTCACCCCAGCGTGGGGCCTGTGCCCCCAGAATCCAGGAGGCCGAGGGGATGGCGCCGGCTCCTCCGAGGCGGATTCCCACTGGGAATTGCTTTCATGGCTGGGGAAAGCCGCAGGGCAGAGCCCCCCCGGGCGAGGCAAAGCCGCCCCACGGCGCAGGGGGACAATGCCGAGTGGGCTGTCCGGCACCGGGACGGTGCATCCACCCGGCCAAGTGCTTGGCATTCCCCCCGCCGTGGGTGAGGCACGCTGAAAATGTGCCCCCGGCGCTGCCGCCCGCGGTATTGCTCGGGGCCCGGAGGACGCGTCCTCGCAAAGCCAAACCCGAGGTGTCGTGATGTCGCCGGCTCTGCCCGGGGCGTGCCGGGAAATCCCCGGTGGGGAACTTTGTGTATTTGTGGCTTTGGTCCATCTCCCACTCGGCCTTTCGGCTGCAGAAATGTTTTTCCCTCGAGAATGGTGGGGAAAGAGGCC
>NW_009648567.1:40211-48733 GCF_000708025.1 Charadrius vociferus
GGTGGCAAACCCGCCGGCGGGAGGAGCGGCGCGGGGCCCATCATGCGCAGCATTCAGCTGATCCCGGCACTGAATCGCGGCCTTTGTTCTCCGCCAGCAACCTCGCGTTGTTTGTATCTCGCACAAAAGGATTGTTTATCATGTCGGGGCAGAGAAAAGTCCAGCAAAGAAAGAACAGTCTGTGCCGCAGAGTCCCGACCTCCCCAGAGTCTTTTCCCCCCCCTCCCGCCGCAGTGTTTGTTCAAAGGAGAGATCTTTCCGAGTGCCCCCGATTGCCAAGCGATCAATGGCGACGGTACGGCACGCGGTCCTCGCTGCCTGCGCGGGCAGGCTTCGTGTCATCCTCCTCCCCTGCTGCTTCCATCGGCCGTCTCTGTCCAGCTGCCGGCAGCGATTGTACGGGGTCAGCAAGGCCGGAATAGTGTTAAATGAAAATAAAATCTTGCCTCTTTTCTGCCAGTTCTAGTTTAAACCATTTCCACAGCTGGGAGCAACGGTTTTGTCAATGAATTTCCCTCTGAGGAGACGTACGAGGCCTCCGCACCCGCAATCGGTAATGCTCTTCCATCCGAAACCACGCGGTGGGCACGGTGACGGTGACGTGACAGCCAGCCCCGTGACACAGCCGCACGGGGGCTGACCCACAGCCGCTCCGCAGCTTCCCAGCGCTCTCCTGGGCCTGGTTTTTGTCAGCATGAGCTATTTTACGACTTCAGCACAATTTTTTTTAACGTCCTCAGCATCCCTTCAGCTGAGCGTTCACAGGATTCTGAGCTCAGCCCGGCTGCCGCCCCTTTCACAAGGCCGAATCCGGCGGTTTCCACGAGCAGCGAGAACGCACGTGCGTCGTGCCGGCTCTGCTGCACCGCTCAGCCCGGGAGGATCCATGCAGCCGCGGCGGCAGCTCCTCTTGGCCAGCGCTCCCTTGGGCCAGGCTCGCGTCTCCCCCGGGGGGGAAGCTGGGCTTGAGGGAGAAGCAGCAAACGGTCCGTGGAGATACAAACTGCTGACCGCAAAGGTGCCGGCTCTGCGCACGGCCTCCCCTTTTCCCCGTTCAGATCTTCCTAGCTCCCACGGATGGGCAAGGGCCCTCTTCTCCCTCCCGGTTTTTCTCCGCTGCTGAACACCCTGCCGCTGGCTGGGACTTCGATGCGCAACCCCAAACCACGCGCAAAGCACTCGGGCGAACATAAGCCGGCGTTGCAGCTCAGCTCCTCTCTCCCGCAGTCATCAGGGACTGGTCCCCACGTGCCACCTCCGCAAGCAACTGCGTACAACTCCGCTGACCCAGATGCATCCCACCCGCCCGGGTGCTTTTCCCAGTGTTGCTCTTCCAGGCAAGCGACCGTACGCTCCCAAGCGTCGACACCGGTTTCATCCAGAGCTCGGTGACTTTGTCATCCCGTCACTGCGACTCAGAGCCAGCGGTGATGCCGCCTTGTCCCGGGATCCTGCGAGACATCCAGCGATCGCAGTCATTCCCGTCAGCAGACGCTCTGACAGGCGAAAGTTGGAAGACGGTTCTTAAAACACATCATGGCACCTTGGTGTCTGCAAAAGGCAGGAGCAGGGGAAGGGGCTTTTTGGAGGAGAGAAGAGGCATCAGGCGTGGGTTTAACGAGACGACTCGTGCCTTCAGTGTGGGCAAACGCAACGACCAGCGCAACCAGCTGAGCTACAAGCGCTTTTCCAACCATTTGGGGGCTGAGTTAAGGTGAACAGACTGCGTTGCTGCAGCAGCATCCCGCAGCCCTCGTCCCACGGTCCTCAACGGAAGGCAGGTCCGGTATCGCGGCGTGCTGCCACAGTACAAATGGTGGTGACAGACCCGATTTCCTCGAATTAGGCACCGCCAGGGTGGCAGGAATCACCTCCCGGAGGATGAGCTGAGCCGGGACTGCCGGGACACCCCACGGCCCCAACCCGCAGCGTGCAAGCCCTGTCCTGGAGTGAACTGAGGTAAAGAGCAGAGCGAACGTGTCCTAAAAACGCCCTCAGCACCGTTCTCCATCCCCGGCAAGGCAGAGGAGCAGGACCTCGGTCTCAGCCTCTTGGGTGGACTCGAAAGCGAGGAAAGAGCAGCAGGGTAAACTCCCCGCGTCCCTCCCCGGCACGACACCTGGGCAGGGAGCCGGCGTGCAAGATTGCGGACAGCACAATGCCACCTTTGAGGGCAGACACGGCACTTCTTTTAAACGACTGAATAGTTCGATTCTTGCCGCTCGCCGTGGTGCCATCAGTCATTCGGGGTCACATTCTGCTGCGACGCAAGCAGGGACGGCTCCACTGAGCTGCGCGGAGTTTCACCCTCTCAGCTCCAGAGGCTGTTTATGGATTTGATTTGATGGGGTTTTTCTTTTCCCATTGGGATGAAAGCTCTCTCAGAACTTCCGAGTTGGAAATCTCGCGGCAGCTCCTATGCAAGTCGCTTCACAGATGCTGGACAAATAATAGTGCTTTGCACTTCTAAAGAACTTTTCTTCTCAGGATTTCAGAGGAGTTCACATATGGAAATGCATTAACCCTTCCAGCAGCCCCCGGTTTTATTCCAGACACTTTACAAACTGCGTGGGAGGCAGCCCTCACTTCGGGAAGGTTAATGAACTCGTTTGCGTTCCCAGTGGGTCAGGCTGGTAAAGGAGAGTGGGATTCCCGGAATCCAGCCCTAATTGCCAATAGTGGAAGGTGAAAATCCCGATTTTTCCAAGTCTGGATGATCTGATGCCAACCGCTCCCGTTGATCCGCAAAACCGGAGGATCTCCGTGTGTTTCTCCCACTGAGGACGTGAGCGGCGAACGGGAGATGGGAACTGTGCGGTCGCCCGTGTGATGGAGCGCGGTCAGACCGGCCACGGGCTGCTGGGTTTGGAGTGAGGCGATGAGACGGGTGGGATTGGGCTTGGGGGTGCTGTGGGGCAGTTGCTTTCACATAAGAAGGGAAATATAAAGCAGCAGCTCCGGGAAGGAAATCAGGAGAGAAGGCATCAACCGACTCGGATGAAAAACCCCTTTTCTGCTTATTTTCCTTGTGACGCGAGTGGAGCCTTCATCTGGTTATTTCAGCCGGATCGTTGTCAGAAATGGCGTGAGACGGAGAATGAGACATGGGAAAAATGCGAGGGCGAGGCCGGGCTGGCGAGAGGCAGAGTGGGAGCTGCCGGCTGCGGTTCTGCCGAGGGGGAATCCACATCTGGCTCTGCCGGAGTCGGCACACCCCGGGGTATGACCTCGTCTTTGGAAAGCCCCAAAGGAGAAGCAAATCTGAGACGCCTGTGGCTCTGTTGGGATGTGTTTGGCTCACCCGTGGACCGTTAAGCTTAATTTTGTGTCAGCTGGGGTGGACTCGTTGGTTTTTAATGCCTTGGGAGTTAAAAAAAACATTGTAAACCAAATTAAAAACTCATAAAGCCCGAGATGAACTAAAGCCCCAAGTCACAGTGTTGGATATTACTGTCCCTTCTGTGGAGAGCGAGAAGAATGTATGTTTATGTGCGATTACTGACTTGGTGGCACAGAAGCCAGCGCTCATTCAACCTGCTGGGAAGCCCCGAGTGCCCCAGGACACGTCACCCGAGGTTGCGGCTGGGTTTGCCCCTTTGGGGACACGGACCAGCGTCCCGGCGCAGCACAGCCCCCGTGCAGCTCCACTGCGTCCGACTGAGGAGCTGATTTTCAGGCTCCTGCTGAGCTTGAGTGACCCAACCGCGTCTGCCCCAGGACAGCAATCCTCCTCTCCTCTGGCCGCGAGGAAGGAACCCAGAGCTTCACACAACAGGCAAAACATAGAGGTTTTCCCTTTCTTCCGCAGCTTCAGGCGCCGGTCGTCGGCAGAATTAACGCCCAGTGTAGCAAAGGGATGTTATCCAGACTGCTCAAGCAGCTGTTAAATGCCCGTTGTCCTTACAGCACCCGCGGGATGACACACCAGCACCGTTACGGCGCTTTACATCATGGATACGAAGGAAGATTAAAGTGCGGTCTCAACCCAGTGCGATGACTCGCCTGGATTTGTTAGGGGACGTTAGGATAAATACGAAGAGTGCCACAAAGAGGATCAGGGATTGGAGCAGAGGGGGATAAAGAGAGAGGAGCAGATGGTGAGCATCGCCAAGACGCCGAAGGGGTGATGCGAGGCACTCGTGAGCCCAGGACCGCCGTTGGATGGAAATCATTTCACTAGTGAAGAGAAACATATGACGAGGAGGCGCAGGGGTCGGAGCCGTGGAGACTTTTCGGCTGGGCCGGTTAGCTCTGGACTGATTTGTGAAGACGACTCTTAAAGGCCTCAGCCAGCAGAGTTACAAAAGAGCTTTTTTTTCCCTTTAAAACTCACTTGACTTTTCCCCAAAACCCTTATGGAGTGGGCAATTAACATAATTGACACGTATGTGCAGCTTCCAAAATAGAGCGGATAAGGTTCTGGACCCAAAAGGACCTTTGCTTGTTTATTTGCCTTTTTTTTTTCCTCCCTCTCGTCACTGTTAGAAGGGGAAGCACAATGAGGTTATGAAAAAATAATGAGGTGAAGTAAAGCATTCCCCATAATGAAGTGCGCTCATTTTCCAACAGGAAACCACAGGACTTACTGTAGGGCAGCTCAATAGATGCCGAAATGGTTCCCAAGGCAGTTAAATGGAGTTACTTGTATTTACTAATGAGAGATAATTGAGGAGGAAAAAAGACATGCCTACTCATGGTGCGATGACTTATTTTTCACTCCATTAGTAAAGCAGAGGGTTAAACGGCAGCTGACAAGCAAAGCTCAGAGGAAAACAAACTAATTTTTGGCTTCGTAGGCTTCTTCAAAGATGGAAACTCATCCAGACCTTATTTTACTTGCCAAGAGCCTCTTTTTTATGTAGCACTTTTCCTCGGGAGACCCGAACGCTGTGGCAGAAGATGTCTCAGGCACAAAGTGTCGGTTTAGAGCATAAGAACGGAGGCACAGGGGAAGAGTCGGGAATTTACCCCGTCGGACCGGGAACTTCCTTGCACACAGGAGAGAGATAGGTAAAGAAAAATTATTTCGTATTAATGAAAACCAGAGGAAGAAAACCATCCCGAGACACACAGGCACAATTGTTTCTAAGCAACTACTCTATTTTTCAAAGTTTGCATGAATTTCAGCTCCTTTCTGCTGGCAGTGACCTGTTTTTCCTCTCTCCTGTAACTAACGTTATTACCCTTTTACTGCCACGACAGGAAGGTGACTTTGTTGCTGAACGGAGAATGTTAATCCATAGGAGCAAACGCTCAGTTCTTGGCCCATTTCTAGAGCTGGACTTACACCAGGGGTCGATTTGGCCCCTGGGTGCCATAACACACACATGGATGGGGCGTAACGGCGCTCAAGGGACACTCTCACGCTATTTCTTCCGTTAAAAGACTGCTGCTCTTAAGGAGGACGCGGGGAGACGACTGTTGAACCCACGGCCCATTCTCACGGCACGCACAAACATTTCCATTTCCCCAATACGAAGGAGCCGACAAGAAGGTGTGAGCTGGCGGTGGCTGGATGCCCGTAGCCGTCCCGGTCGCCGCCGGCGGCGCCGTTGGCTTCCACCACAGCTTTGCCTGGGAACCGGGAAGAGGATGCGCAGATGGATCATCTCTTTCTGACTCGATACCTGGTGATGTGGCTTCTGGATGATCTTTGAGGTCCCTTCCAACCTAAACCATTCTATGAGTCCATGATTCTGCAGGTGGATAAACAGCCCGGGGGAAGAATAATTACGGGAATAGAGGAGTCTGAACTAAAAAGCCTCGAGGGCCATCCCGTTTGATGGGGACACCAGGGGGGCAAGTCAAGAGCTGGGGACTGTTCCCTAAGATGAGAGCCTTCGCCTTCAGGAAACTGCAGGGTTTTATTGTGATTTTATCGCGGTTCCCTTTTGACCACAGTTCCCAGAGCGCCGCACCCTTTGGTAGAAATAAAATCGGTCCGCAGAGTTTTAGGGCTGATTTGGAGGACAACACCCCGGTACATTGGCAAAGCTCAGACAGGAAAAGGGGAAAACAAAACCAGATTAAAAATAAGTAGCAGCTGACCACAATTTTCTGGAGTCACAAGAAGCCAAAGAATTCGAATTACTTGGGCCAGTGAGTCTCCAAATATCCAGTGAAGTTTAGGAAGCAAACAAGTAGACTACACCAAAGATAAAAGCTGCATCGGGAGATCTACTTTATCTTTTGAAATACACGAACTAGATCGTTCTTCCAAAGCTTAGCGTACCTCTAATTTGCGTTGGGTATTGCTGTTTGTCTGTACTTTTCAAGAAGGTGCTCGGGTCAGTCCATTATCATGATTATTTTATGCATTTGTACCACGGGAGCTGGCGGGATCCTGGTGCCAGCCCAGCTCCCGGGCTCGGCGCTAAGGCAGAACAAAAAGCCCCTGACGCAAAGGTATTTTGAAGAGACATTAAAAATGCAGTCCCTTATTTGGCAATTTAAAACCCGGCTCCGGCAGCAGAGGACAATTCACCACTGATTGTGTATTTTTCTACGGTTCAGTGTCTCACAAGCCTTAGACTTTATTTTCCGACGTGGCTGCTGCTACCTAAATTTGCCTAAAAATCAGTCCCTGATGTCTCAGCGTGGGCATCCGAAACGATGGAGGGGATGAGGTGCTGCAGCTTTTGGTGGAATCACAGGTTTCACCAACAAAAAAAATAGAACTTGGCATATTTTTGTATCTATTTTACATGTTTGATGTGAACGTAATTTACAGTCCACATAGCAAGTTGGGGGGTTTTGGGGTGGGGGTTTTTTTTTGGTTTTAATAAACTTACTGCTTCGCTTGTGCTTTCAGCATGTGTTCCTTCTGTTACACATCACCTCCGGCTTTCTTCACCTCTCTGAGTTGCAACAGTCCTGTAATGAAAGAAAATCCCCCCCCGCCCCAGGTAATTACATGAATTTTGAATCCTTTTGGGTAGCAGCATATTAATGTTAAAATAACAAAATAATTCGTGCATTACACTTTTGATTTGTAACTCGTTTAGTCAAATCTATCGCTACAGCAAAACTGCAAAGGCACAAAAAGGCATTTCTGTTCCTTTAAGGACAATTACAAAGATGTATTTCAGAAGGAGACGACACTCTGGGCTTATTTAGTTGAAAAACATCATCCCTGACATCCTTACAAAAGCATTTCCAAGGAAACCGGACAAATAATTAAATGATAAGTACTTTCCAGACACTAAATCATTTAAAATCCAAACAAGACCAGAAAACAATAGGATGCAATTAAATACCCATTTTTTATTTAGCTTGCAATTATTGTGCATATAAAGCTGTACTTTTTGCCGTGAGTACCCCCTCCGCCTCCTCAAGTACGGTGTCAGCCAGTTTGAATACGAGAAGTAAAATCAGGGGCCTGGAATAGTATTTTTTCTAGAGAAATCCGGAACCGTCTAAACCACACAACCCCCCCCCTTTTTTTTTTTTTCTTTTGTATGGAAAAACTTCCTGGCCTCAAACCGGCCGGTAGGAAGACGACCCAAAAAGTATTTTGAAGAGCGAAACGAAATTTAAAACGTGACCTCGAGTGGTAATCTGAGACAGCAAAGGGGCAGGTTACTCGGTGAAGAAAAGGGGAGTTGCTTAATTGGAAGTGAAAGGCGAGATTTATTCATTTATCCATTCTACTATAAATAGTGACCGGGCAGCGAGGGTGCGCTCTTTGTGCAGCCCCTCTTTAGCTCGGTCTCTCTCGGAATAGCAGCTAATCCCAGCGGCAGCTCTTCCTGCGATTAGCAGGAGCCAAAGCTCTTCTGGCGGCTTCACCGCCCCGCAGCCAGAGCTGGTGCTGCCGAAGAGCAGCGTTACCCGATTTTCAGTAAAACTGGGGAACGTTCTCCCACTCTGAACCTGGAATCGCGCTCTTGTGATTCCCCGAACCCTCCTTGGTACAAGCCCAAATGGAGAAACCTGTGTGATATTGAGCAGAAGGACCAGTGATGGAAGAGGGGGAGAGGAGAGGGGGGGGAAGAGAGCTCTCAAAAGATGGGGTTTGCAAAAGCAGAAGAACTGGTGATGTGGGCAAATAAAAAAGCTCTAATACCACCTTTAAATTTCCTAAACAGGAACGGAATCAGTGCCAGTTCTTTCCCTGTGGTTGAAATGGAGAAGAAAAAGTGGGTTGCTTGAAAGAAAGGAGAAGTTCCTGTGCACTAATATTGACGATGGGAAAAAGAAAAGGTGGCCGGTACTGCCTTGTCCCCTGTAGGGGCTGGTTTGGTCCCCCCATGGCAGCACACCCTGGGCCAAAGCTACAGCGTTCTCCTCAGCCTGCCACACATCCCCGGCAGCGTCCCATCGCTTCCAACCCCCGGCACAGACCTTACCACCTGAGTAACAGAACCATAGAATGGTTTGGGTTGGAAGTGACCTTAAAGATCATCTCATTCCACCCCCTGCCCTGGGCAGGGCCACCTCCCCCCAGCCCAGGTTGCCCCAAGCCCCGTCCAACCTGGCCTTGACCACCTCCAGGGATGGGGCAGCCACAGCTTCTCGGGGCA
>NW_009648567.1:48965-51100 GCF_000708025.1 Charadrius vociferus
AGCTGGAGGCAGCACTGCAGGGGGGTCTCCCCAGAGCAGAGCAGAGCGCAGCAGAGGGGCAACTTGAAATTATTTGCCTCACGTGGCACAGAAAACGCAGCAGTGAGACTCAGACATTACTTTCTCACGCCGCCGCTTTTAAATTCCCCCCACAGCTTCTGCGCCGCAGGATGCCGAGCACGAGCCTTGGGTCACTGAACCCGTCGCATCCTCGGCCACCTTCACATATTTTGGGGCACTGCTGCATCTCAGCAGCATCCCTCCAAATACAACAGCTGTGACCAGTGAAGTCTGTGTCATTCTGCACGGTCAGTGTTTTCCTACGAAGGCATTTAGCCCTCGAGAAGATGCTGTTACCTTTCCTCCGCTCCGCAGGCGCCCTCTGTCTGAGTGCTGGAAGAATACAAACACAATTAAATTCGGCTTTCAAACGCCACCGATCTTTTGTAGTTTCCCCCAGAAATTGCATGTTGGGGCTATTTTTAATTGGTTGTTTAAGCTAAGCTCCCGCAAGCTACTTACATTCCAGCGCTTTAATTAAAACTGATAATGAAGTTATACTGACGTGGGGTGTTGAGGCTTTTCATAATTTTTTTTCCTAAAACAGAACAAATGAAAACAAACATTTTCCAACCCAAACCTAGGGACTTTAAATTAAAAAAAAAAAAAGATGCATATGTAGCTGCTAGTTTTGTGAAAACAGCTTGGAATGCACCCAAAATTTCTGTCAACGAGCAGGCAAATGAATCGCCTCAGCTTTTCTGAGAGATGACGGGGTTTCCCGTCATAATTCCTCCCAGTCATTCAATGCGCGATTGCAGCCCAGAAGGGCAACCGCACCCCGGGCTGCATCCCCAGCAGCGTGGCCAGCAGGGCGAGGGGGGATTGTGCCCCTCTGCTGCGCTCTGCTCTGCTCTGGGGAGACCCCCCTGCAGTGCTGCCTCCAGCTCGGGGGCCTCAGCACAGGAGAGACATGGACCTGGTGGAGCGGGGCCAGAGGAGGCCCCGGAGATGCTGGGAGGGCTGGAGCCCCTCTGCTGGGAGGACAGGCTGGGAGAGGTGGGGGGGTTCAGCCTGGAGAAGAGAAGGCCAAAAAGGGGAGAGCTCAGAGCCCCTTCCAGTGCCTAAAGGGGCTCCAGGAGAGCTGGGGGGGACTCTGGATCAGGGAGGGGAGCCGTGGGACGAGGGGGAACGCTTTGACACTGACAGAGGGGAGATTGAGGTGAGATCTGGGGAAGAAATTGTTGAGTGTGCGGGTGGTGATCCCCTGGGGCAGGTTGCCCCGAGAAGCTGTGGCTGCCCCATCCCTGGAGGTGTTCAAGGCCAGGTTGGACGGGGCTTGGGGCAACCTGGGCTGGGGGGAGGGGGCCCTGCCCAGGGCAGGGGGTGGCACTGGATAACCTTTGAAGGTCCCTTCCCACCCAAACCATTCTATGATTCTATGATTCCATGATTCTATGATTCTATGATTCAAGTAAAACACGAAGTTTCAAAAGCGATGATGCAATATATTATCTCATGTTGTTATGCCACGAGGCGTTGGCAAAGCAAACATTTCCCATTGCTCACCTCGTGTTTGGTCTGTTCCCTTGGTGTTCTCTTATCTGCCGATTTAAAAATAGAAGCACAATCATTTTAAGGCAGAGAGTTACCTGCAGAGCGCCTCCCTCACATCCTAGTTACGACTCAAAATATTTTTGTTAGAATTTCTTTTAATCTAAATAACACCAGTCAGCCTCCTCATGCTCTGCAGATGTTTTCGTTCCAAACCGCTGACAGCGGTGACCCAGCAGATAGGAAGTCTGTCCCTCTACTGTGTGACCGAACAAATATAGAGCAGTTTTACGTATAGAGAGGAACATTCTTTACGACTATCCTCAGCTGTTCTTTCAGCAGTTAAAAATAACACACCTGGGCAGCCGAGGTGCTTCAACTCTCCCTACTAAACACTAATGAGATACAGTTAATTTTATAAGGAATCATAAAAAGCGAGGCATTTTTTACAAGGCTGAAGACGTCCACTTTGGAGTTGACACCGAACTCTCGCACTTCTCCCACGCATCCCCAGCAAGCGTTTCTCTAACGCAGACGGGGGAGATCAGGCGCTGGTTCCTAATTGGTTTCCCTTTGCTCCA
>NW_009648567.1:51148-51603 GCF_000708025.1 Charadrius vociferus
ACAAACAAACGGCACAGACTCCAGTTGTGTTTACAATGGACATCTCCAGGGCTTCCTTCTCTTCCTCTGACTATTTTTCACGTCGCAGCAGCATGTAGCGAAACTGTGTGTTTTAGAGGACATTTAGTCTCATGAAAACGCTCTCAGATTATTTTTTTCTTTAATACTGACTAGAAATCGGTGCGGTTTAAGTAGAGGGATATCTCGCCAGAACGTCCCTCGAGCTCAGTTTGAAAACAAAGCAAAATGCAAGTAGATGTGTTACCTGTCAGGACAATTCTCAAGTACAAAGCTGATAAAGGCATCAATTTGTCACCGAACTTTACCCACCAGAAATTGGAAAGATTTATTAATCGAGGGTGAAATTCGCTCTGCCCTTCTAAACCACAAAGCCACGTTAGTTTAGCTCAGCTGTACATCACCGTAACCCAATGTAAGGTAATTCTCATTCTTAC
>NW_009648567.1:51649-53421 GCF_000708025.1 Charadrius vociferus
ATTATTTTTGCAACTCCAACAAAAAGATGAAGCTCCGCTTACCAAACTTGCGGTAAAACTCACTATTATTTTCCAACCAGGTGGGTCAGAAAGATGGGTACAAATTATTCCGCTGATATCTTAATAGACTTTGTTTTCATTTCAGCGTGTTTGGCTGGGAATGATTTGTGTTCCTGACTCTGCAAAATGTCGTCTACGGCGGCAGTTCGTGCGACACGAGGGCCGGAGCCAGAGCTTCCCCGCAGACGTCTGCACAAATTAAAGGGAGGCGCCCATACTTCTCCAAATAAGAACGTTTGCTAGGTAAGAATTTAAGCAACCTAAACTACATTTTGATCCCACCTATCTTGTTTTATTACCCATCAGTTTTATAAGCAAAGGCAATTTTTTTTTTGGCATTATTTTCCTCATGTTTCTGCATTAAAACATTTTTAATAACAAATTTTCGCTCTTCAATTCAGTTTCTAATTTATGAAATGTTAATGATGAAGGATTTCCTGTTGGAAAACACTTAGGTGCACTGTAGATAATTCACCTTCTGTTTTCTATCGCAGTCTTGAGTTCTGAGGAAGAGAAAACAGAAGGAAAATAGCCACGAGCACTAATATAGAAGCACGGCCAGCGAAGACGCTGTACACTGGAGAAACCAAAGGTGTTACAGTGATGCGCGTGATAATTCCCTGAGAAACTGCAAAAAAATTTCATACAACAAACTGCCTACACATTGGAATAAAAATGTAAAACGTACCGCACTTTTTAGCTTCCTATTTTCTGTCCTCAAAGCATCAATTTCCCGCATCTGCGATAGGGATAAAAACATTATGTTTTGAACATTAAGATCAGTATCAACTCCGTACATCCTTAACGTCAGCTTTCTTTAGGGCTGACTAAGCGTCTTGGATTTTAAAATACTTATAACTTTGCCTTTTAGCCTTTACGTTGCATGCTGTTCCGAATTACAATGCGAAACCGGTGCCAAACCAATATAATCTCATAAAGTTAATAAACGTTCTGCTTGCACTGACTGTATTTCTGCTATTGCAACGTTTGCGGCTTTCCAGATGCAAGGCAGAATGCAAAAAGATCAGATCGTTTCAGGGTTAAGGATGGGTTTTTTTTTTTCTTTAAATTACAAGAAGTGCTGACAGGTACCAGCTACCTGACGGCAGACATGCCAGCAGCTAAGAGATGTTCGCTTACACACGAGGTATATACTGCGGAGGATTGGTGTTGTACTCGCTAAACCGCACTGGCAAACGAACTACAATCAAATCCAAATGCCTTGAGTTCGGCTGTGGGCTCAGGCTGAAGGGAATGATTTTAAGGCTGTTGCCTCCTGTATTCTTTCGGAGCCACAGCTGCATTTTTCTCCCTCCAGGCCAAGAAATAGCGAGAAGACGCTCAGGCACCTGCTTTTCTTGGTGCCAAGCAAAAGGATCTCTCTTCCTTTCGCCTGGAATATTTTATTTATAGACATGAGGCAACCTTGGCAAAACAGAACCTTACGGTCCCCGGGATTTCTAAATCGCATCCATTTACTCGCTAGAATGGTAAAAGACTGTGACTTGTAAGGAGAGAAAATATTAGTTCTATTCAGCTGAATGTAGGCAGGGCAAAGTATGACACTTCCGAACACTCCGTTACACTATGGTATGGACAAACTTCCCGTCTCATCTCCGTACACAAACTTCAATATTCCGCGTATCGCTAATGTATGGTGACCGTCCCCAAGAACGCTTTCAGAAATATTACTTACAGGCTGGCTGCTGTCA
>NW_009648567.1:53466-54338 GCF_000708025.1 Charadrius vociferus
TCTTTCCCTGATCTTTATTTTTCCTATAAAAGACAAAAATTTTAAGCTATATCCCTATTTCTGTAATGTATTTTGATGTATATTAAATGTAAATCGAGCAGAACCAAAGATGAACTATAAGCATGGAACAGTTCCTTTGTGTCAGCTTTTATGAAAAGGTACTTACAGGATTGGCAAAAAGCTTTCATTTTTCATCAACACCTGCTCACCATTTTCCGTATAAAACACGCGCGTTCGGTGATTACATTTTTAGGAACATAATAGCCTTTCTCCAAAATTGTCACACTCATGAATAATAACAGCAGTAGAATAAATAGCACAGAGACCCGCTCTTTTAAAGGTGAGCGAAATAGGTATCAGCTCCAGTCACGCGAGTTATGCCATGAAGGTCGACCACTGCGCTCCCCATCCCCAAGACGGGAGACGCAGAGGGGGAGCAGCGACATGCGAGCGCACACACCCCCCCCCCCAAACCCCAGGACTGCTGCGGGTCTTTTAAGACAAATTATTACAACTTTTATTTGCTTTTGGAAGCCAAGCTGGCTGGCTGGCGTAGGGCACGGACTTCAAAAACCTGCCCAGATGAATAAATACAGAGTTGGGCAGAGGTGCGGTGGCTGCGCGTCCCGCACGCAGCCAGGCCAGGTTAAATTCTTCCCCAACACTGGCCGCTTTCAAGATTCAGCTGGAGATGGCGCTGGGCCATCTCATCCAAACTGTGCTTCTGCCAAGAAAGGTTGGACCAGCTGATTCTTGAGGTCCCTTCACACTTGGGATTCCAGAGGGCTGGAGCCCCTCTGCTGGGAGGACAGGCTGGGAGAGGTGGGGGGGTTCAGCCTGGAGAAGAGAAGGCCAAAAAGGGGAGAGCTCAG
>NW_009648567.1:54478-55688 GCF_000708025.1 Charadrius vociferus
GGTTGGACGGGGCTTGGGGCAACCTGGGCTGGGGGGAGGTGGCCCTGCCCGGGGCAGGGGGGGGCACTGGATGATCTTCAAGGTCCCTTCCCACCCAAACCAGTCTGTGATTCTATGAAATGGTCTGGGGTTTGTCCCCAAGATATGCTCACACCTCAGCATGCCGGGCACCGTCCCCAGCTTCACCTTGCCCAGGCCTAGACCTTCCCAGAACTGTGTCCCAGCTTGCTTTGTGGATTACATTGGTGATAAATTATCGGTCAGAAAGAATTCAATGGGTTGGAATGCCCTTCCTAGGACGTTTCCCCCTCCCCTTTCACAGAATCCCAGACCAGGCAGAGCCCTCTGGAGCTCCTCTCCTCCGCCCCCCGCCGGAGCGGGGTCACCCAGAGCAGTCGCACAGGACGGCGTCCAGGCGGGGTTTGAATCTCTCCGGAGAAGGAGACTCCACCGCCTCTCTGGGCAGCCTGTGCCAGTGCTCCGCCACCCTCACGGGAAAGATGTTCCTCCCCGTGTTCAGACGGACCCTCCCGCGTCCCAGTTTGTGCCCGTCGCCCCTCGTCCTGTCGCTGGGCACCGCTGGAAAGAGCCCGGCCCCGTCCTCTCGCCACCCACCCTTTCGCTACCGCTCGGCGTTGATGAGATCGACGCTCATCAATAATACGAGAGGGGACATGTGCTGACACGGGCACGTGCCCACCTCTCCCCGAGCACCTCCGGTGGCGCTGGTGGAACTCAATGCCGCGAGACGTGGTCACAGAATCACCGAATGGTCAGGGTTGGAAGGCACCTCTGGAGACCGTCATCTAGTCCAACCCCCAAGAGTCCAAGAGGATTAAAATTGAGGGGAAACTTCAACAACGAGAACTCGCTGTCCCATGCAGAAGGTCTGTGAGGGTCCGATTCTGTCACCCTACAGCCCATTGCACCGCGCCGGCAGCGCCAAGGTGCTTTTACGTAGGTGCTAATTACAGCTGCGCCCATCTCCAGGCTCTCTCAGAGCTCCGGGCGATGTTGTAACAGGGGCTTAACGACAATGAGCGTCAGGCCCCCCAAAATTGGCGAAGAATGCAAACCAGCCTGCTCGTAGGCACACCAGTTTGGGACTGGTGGGGTTCCAGCCGCCCGAGGCGACGGTTGCAGCGCGCTTGCCCGAGCGAAGGGGGTGTTCACCTGCGACCTGTCAAACCAACCTTCCCCCCCCGCCAAG
>NW_009648567.1:56181-91434 GCF_000708025.1 Charadrius vociferus
GGGGTGCCCGCGCGGCGGCGCGGGGGGGCCCGGGCCCCCCCCCAGCCGCGGGGACGGGCCTGCATCCCCGGGGAGGGTCCGCGGGTCGCGTCCGGAGCGGGGTGGTCAACGGCTCCGTGTCCAGATGGACATCAGTGAGGAGTGGTGTCCCTCAGGGGGCTGTACTGGGACCAGTGCTGTTCGGTATGAGTGACATGGGGAGTGGGATGGAGGGAACGCTCAGAAAGGTTCCAGGTGACATCGAGCTGAATGGGGCGGTGACACGCCGGAGGGACGGGATGGCATCCAGAGGGACCTGGACAGGCTGGAGAGGTGGGTCCCTGTGAACCTCGCGGGGGTCAACATGGCCAAGTGCAGGGTCCTGCACCCGGGTGGGGGCAGCCCCCGGTCCCAGCACAGACTGGGGATGGAGGGATGGATGGAGAGCAGCGCTGCCGAGAGGGACGTGGGGGTGCTGGGGGGGGGAGCCCATCCATGAGGGGGCAAGGCGCACCACCGAGAGCCCCTTCCAGTGCCTAAAGGGGCTCCAGGAGAGCTGGGGAGGGACTCTGGATCGGGGAGGGGAGCCGTGGGACGAGGGGGAACGCTTTGACACTGACAGAGGGGAGATTGAGATGAGATATTGGGGAGAAACTCTTTCCTGTGCGGGTGGTGATCCCCTGGGGCAGGTTGCCCAGAGAGGTGGTGGATACCCCATCCCTGGAAACATTCCAGGTCAGGTTGGACGGGGCTCGGAGCAACCTGATCTAGTTGAAGGTGTCCCTGCTCATGGCAGGGGATTGGACTAGATGACCTTTGAACGTCCCTTCCAACCCAAACCATTCTAGAAGTCTAAGATTCTATGATTCTAGGTCAGGATGAGGGACTGCAGTGGGGACGGCAAGGGGGCACGGGTCAGTCCAAACCCTTCTTATTCAACATTTTTTAAAATTTGCTCACCCCGGTGCTGTTTTCGTCCAGGAGAATGTGGAGTTCCTCATTCAGGAGCTGCGGAGGCCGAAGTACAGCATCTATTTCATTTGTAAGTTTGTCCCGTTCTGTCCAGTAAGTCCGAGTTGCCCCTTTGGGACCGACCTGATGTTCAGTAGAAAATACAGGTGTGAGATGTTGTGACTGCTCCCGCTGACGGCCTTTACTGAAATGCTGCCAGTGTGTGAATTTGAGTTTTTACTCTATTTAGGTCACCAAATTCTCTCAGCAAATGGTGCATACATACCAGAGAAAATAGTTAAACTGAAGCAATTTGTAAGAGATTGTTACAAAGCAACATGATAAATCTGCATTCCTCCGGTATGGCTTATCCCTGAAAGTTTCTGAGATTTTAAGGCTTCGTGTTGCTTCATAAAAATGAAAGAAGTCTAATGGTAGGGGTAAAATGCCCTTATTGTGAGGAAAACAGATGCACAGGATGAGGGACTGGCCCAAATCTTGAAGGTAAATAATTTGGGATAGAATTCACATCCCAGTGTTGGACTAAACTTGTTGCATGGGTATCGGATGGGTGTTTCTCACACCCCGCTCATGCCCCAGAATATTCTGTGGGTTTGGAAATGAAGCAGAGCAACTCCAGCTGCTTTCGTGTTGAAGTCAAGTCTTCCAGTGCCCGTATCGCTTGGTGAGACTCTGGGAAATGAGCTGAAGTGGCCTCTAGATGTCCTTGCGGCTCTGCGGGAACGCAGCGCCCAGCAGCCAGCCCGTGGGCTGCCACGGGGACTCCGGTTCCCAACCGGTGGCGATGACGATGACATGCCCGGCAGTGCTGAGGAGCTCATAGGAGATGTGGCTGTCACCGTGTTCAGCCAATTAATACTGGATTTTACGCATGTAACTCTACTGACTACAAGCGGGCTGTCCGTGGTGTTGCTTAACTGGGAGATGTCAGGCCAGGGAGAGGACAGGAGCGCCCCAGTGCTGCCTTTCCAGCACTGCTGCATCCCGCAGGATGTCGAATCCATCGCTGACCATTACCTGCTGCCCCAGCGCTGCAGTCACCTGCTGGATGTTGGCACCAGAGGCAGAAATTTGGATGGGGAATTAGCTCAGAGCATCCGTGTGAGGTAACCTCTGGATTATAATGTCTGCATAATAATTGTAGGTGTGCGGTCGAAGGATCTCTGTTGGGATCTGTTCCTGCTCCAGAGGAAAACTGGGTCGCACTGTTCTGTGGTGGTGTTGCGTGTCACCTGTCACTCGCAGAGCCCGACTGTTCTTTCGCTTTTGTTTTCTTTCAGATTTCAGTAACGTGATCAGCAAGAGCGATGTCAAGTCGTTAGCTGAGGCTGATGAACAGGAAGTTGTGGCTGAAGTTCAGGTGAATTTTGAATATTTTAAATAGATCTCCTAATCCAAAAGCACCAGCGAAGTGAACGTACAAGCTAAGAAACTCAGGTGTGGCAATGAGAGGACTCTGTAGTTCTCGAACAGCGCGCAGCAGCGCTATGCAGCAGCCTGGGATGGAAGAAAAGATGAACGTGCATGTGGGATTGAAAAGTAAAAGAAAGAAAAACTCCTGTGCCCCCTGTTTCTCCCTGCCCTCCAGTTTTCAGAGCCGCTGCTGGTTCTGCTGTTGTCTGGGTTTCACAAGGCTGCCACGCGTTTGTGCTGCTGACGGAGGGCTGTGTACTCGAAGAATAGACAGGACAAACTGGCAGTGTGTAGGGATTCAAGAGGTTCGGCACGGAGGAAGGAGAAATGATCAGCGTCGATGAGTCTGTGCATCACTTAGGATTTTAGGCTGATGCTGGAACATGTGCTCTTGTAGGCTGAGTAAGGGTTGGCGAGCCCCGTAACCGTATTTGCTTTCACTTGTTGGCAGGAGTTCTATGGCGATTACATTGCAGTGAATCCACACGTTTTTTCTCTCAACCTCTTGGGCTGCTGCCAGGTATGAAAAAAGCGAACGCTCCTCTGGGGTCTCGTTTTACGGTTAATGGGGAGAGCAGTGGCCACGACGAGCTGGGTGCGGCGGGGGGCTGCCCAGCAGGTGGGCTGCGGTAGAGGCTCCGTAAAGGGGCAGCTCATCCTGACAAGGAACTGGCAAGGAGAGGAACACCGGGGAATCCGGACTGTGGCCTCTGGTGTACCTGCTCCTCCAGTCAAACCATAGTTTACCATAAGACTTTAAGACTTAGAAATAAGACTTTCTGTGAGAAGGGGTTTGGGGATGGTGCGTCCGTACTAGACGCAGCCTTTCCTTCCAGGGTCGCAGCTGGGATCCGGCTCAGCTGTCCCGGACAACTCAGGGGCTGACTGCTCTGCTTTTGTCTCTGAAGAAATGCCCCATGATTCGGTACCAGCTCTCTTCTGAGTCAGCGAAGAGGCTTGCTGAATGTGTAAAGGTATGGTGAGAACCTACAGCGATGTGAAGTACATTTGGCAATGTACTTAAATTTTGTTTCATTTTTTTTACATATTGATCCATTTGAAAGAAAGTCCCCTTTTCAGTTGATTCGTGTAAATTCTGTCGTTTACTTTGGTGCACGGCTTTGGGCAGGTCACACCCCTCGTCTCTGCCTGTTCTCGACCACGGAGCAGGTGAAGAACCGTATTTGTTGTGAGTGTCATAAATAGCAGTGGGTTATCCGGTGCCTTTTGAGAGCAGGGGTTATTTCTTCGTTAGCAGTGTGGACTGAGATAGCAGCACAACTTATTTTTCACCAAATCCTCACTTTTTGTTCACCTATACCAAACTACGAGGAAACATTTTCCAGGTATACGTAAGATCGAGTGGATTTTTTTTTTTCCTTTTCTCGACAGCAAGTAATCACTAAAGAGTATGAGCTGTTTGACTTTCGGCGCACTGAGGTTCCTCCTTTACTTCTCATTCTGGACCGGTCAGACGATGCCATCACGCCGCTTCTGAACCAGGTGAATCTTCTTCGCGGTAGCGCGAGGGTTGAGGTAGGAACGCGAGTGCTGGAAGTGCAGTGAGCCCCGTGACGGGAGCAGCGAGTCTGAGTTCACACCCTGGCAGGGCAAGGTTTATATTTAAAAGGTGAAAAGTCTTGCCGCCCGCCCTCATTCTTTTTGAAACCTCTCTTTTTATCTCCTGGCCCGATTTTTCAGAGTTGAGCAGGGGTTGTGTGTGCTGGTTTCAGTGGCAGTTGCAGCCAGCGCCCTGGCAAACCAGCCCACTTGCGCTTCGGTGAGACACGCTTTACATCTGGAGTGTCTCGGCAGTGCCCTTTCCGAGGGTTTATCTGTATGGGCTGTTCGGCAGCACGCGGACGCAGTTATTGAGTGACCTTGCACTGGTGTATTCCTCCCTCTGGGTTATTGATGAGTGGTATTCACTGTGCAGCTATTGTAATATTTATTTTCTTCGCTGTGCTGCAGATTCTGGCAGAATCTGTTTGTCTCCTTGCGTTTCTGCGGGGTACGCTCAGCCACGGGTCAGTCCGGTGATCGGGCGATGGCTGGAGCTGCAGCTGGGGGTACCACAACAGCGGCCGGCGCCTCGGTAACGCTGGTGCTGGAGGAGCTGGTGGTGATACTTGTAGTACTGGAGCGATCTGAGGGTCAGAAACCCAGCTCAGGTTTGTAGAGTTACGGACTGCGCTCAGCACAGGGCACCAAAAGCTTTATCTGCTACGCTGAGATTTTCTATCCAGGAGAGAGATTTGAACAGATGTAAATGGAGCGTCGGGCATGTCGGTGCCCTGATCAGCTTTCAGTTTTCTCTCTAGATTAATATTAGTCTTCCTGGGATAAATACAGTAATTCACTGATGTGCAGAAACACACACTCCTACTGCTGTGCGAGAAGCAAAGGAGCATGTAGAACATTGTACAGTTTGTAACTTTGGAACCTCTGCAGCCAAAAATACGCATGTGGCAGACAGAATGACTTGATCGGGAATATTAATCCCCATTGCTCTGCTATGCGAGCTTTGTGTCTTTTGAAGGTGCCTACAGTACGCACCCGGCAACAGGGTGGTTTTCCTTTGTGTTTGCACCAGCGCCTCTCACCACGGGACGCCCGTCTGGTTATAACAGAAGTGATATTTCTTTCTTATTGTAACATTCTGGCCAAAGTTTGAGAAATGCATACTTTGGACCCACTGTGTGTTCCTAGAGGCACGTAAACTGATTTTGTTTGAGTTCAGCCTGAAATCCACTAATTTTCCAACGCTGTTTGGTACCTTACTAAGGTCATCGTTTGCCTTTTCTTTCCCCGTCCTTGTCAGTGGACGTACCAGGCTATGGTTCACGAATTGCTGGGGATTAACAACAACCGCATCGACCTCTCTCGGGTTCCGGGGATAAGCAAGGATCTCCGCGAGGTGGTCCTGTCTGCCGAGAACGACGAGTTCTACGCCAATGTAGGTATCTCGGTGGGGATCTTCAGGAGTAGCTGAATTTGGGGATCCGGTTCCATTCGTGGTTTTGCCACATAAAAAGAACTTTCCAATGACTTTGAGCATCGGGGTGGTGATGTAGTGTATAGCTTATGCAAGTGGTGAAAATCAATGTGTAATGCAAGCAGCATCTGACATGAAATAACGTGTCGGTTTTATAGTTTTCTTTCAAACCCGGCCCGCTGGCAGAGCTGCTTTGCTCAAGCTTGGCTCTTGGAGACGATGCGCAACGGCTCTTCGGTGCTCTGGGCAGAGAGTGCCACCTTGTTCCAGCGGCGTCAAGGCTCGTGTTAGAATGGCACTCTCAGATCCCCGTCTCCTTCTCTACAGAACATGTACCTGAACTTCGCAGAGATTGGCAGTAACATCAAGAATCTTATGGAGGATTTCCAGAGGAGGAAACCTAAGGAGCAGCAGAAGCTGGAATCCATAGCAGATATGAAGGTACGGACAATCTACACCTAACTGAGTGGACTTTTAAAATCCTGTCCGTTGCAGCGTAGTGCAGATCACTCCTGTCTGTACACTGACAGTCCACGCTACCAGTGCCAACAGTTCAGATCTCTGTGGCACGCGAGTTTTGGGGAGCGGGAACCTCCTTTTTGCGCTGTGTTCATTACAACGGTTGCTCACGCTTTGATAAGCCATTCTGCACCGCTGCAGCGTGCTCTACAAGCGTGCTTATTCCGACTGCTCTTGAAGCTGCTGCTTAGAGCTTGCTGAATCCCAAAGCCCTCCAACTGAAGCGGTAAGCTCGGGTGTAAGTACTTGGCTCACTCCAATATGGCTGTGTGGACTTTATAGCTGAGCCGGGTCACTTGGCAACAGCTCAGAGCGCGGGCTGTTAATTCAGTCACTGCTCGAGCTTTAAAGAATCCCGGCGACGTCTTTGGAGATGCTTTCCGTATCCTTTTATTTTAAGAGTAAATAAAAAGTACATCCCTTCCAAAATTCTCCTTGTAATCGGAGAAATCCTGTGGGATCCCGGGACTGAGGTGCCCCATCATCCATACACCCACACTGGTCTTGCTTATATTGATGCAAAGTTTATAGGATTTCTGGCTGTGTTGCACACATCCACCGTCTCTTGCTTTTATTTCAAAGAACCGGTTGCTGTGCTTTCTCCATTTGTAGGCATTTGTGGAGAATTACCCGCAGTTCAAGAAGATGTCAGGCACGGTATCAAAGCACGTGACAGTGGTGGGAGAGCTCTCTCGACTGGTCGGGGAGCGGAACCTCCTGGAGGTGTCCGAAGTGGAGCAGGAACTGGCCTGCCAGAATGACCATTCCAGTGCTCTCCAGGTACCTCAGGCTCAAAACCTGACCTTGATCCCTTGTCTGAATCGAGACGGTTTGATCCTGTAACTCCCCTGTATGGAAGTTTGATACTGAAAGTCAGCGGGAGTTCTGCGTGCAGATATGCTGCGGGGTTGGGACACGAGATGTTAGAATTGCTCTTCTCCTCCCCGTTCAGTTCAGATGGGGATGAATCATAGTTAATAACTGGCTTGAGAAGCATCTTTGCAAATTCTGTCTTTACATTTCACAATACAGCATTCCTTCATTATACACAGTCAGTCGGCTTCTGGCAAGCTGCCTGTGCAGGCACCGGTGAAAAAACCCACTTAGAGCCCGGTGCAGAAGCTGCTTGTATTTGCTAGGGAGGAGAAGAAATGGAATCCAGGAAATTATTGAAACCAGACTATTCATTGAGGTGCTGGCTTTTACCATTATTTTTTTTTAAAAAAAATAAAAACCAGTGGAAAGCCTCTTAGATAAAAGATTTCTTTGGCAAAGAGGACTGAAAAAGCCTAACAGAGACTTCTGTTAGAGCTGAGTATAGACTGAAGTTTTGACCCTGTGTTGGCTTGTTGGATTCCATGACCTGACCTAGTATCTGACAGTATGTCAATAGTGATGAATTGTGGCTGCTGACTACTCAGAGAAAATAGCAGTATTGTTGAGTGTGACTGTATTTGAGCAGAGTTCAACCAGCCACACAGTATTAAACAATGATTCCTTAATTTTTTATAGCTAAGGTAGAAGTTACAGCATATAATGGGCTCCTTTACACCATACTGGAGAGGCAGATTGACCAGAAAATAAAGATAAACATCTTCAAGAGATTTGAAATACATGTCTTCTTTGCCTCTCTTATTCTGTACTCCAAGTGGGTGGTGAGAGGATAATATTAGACTCTTCGAGGACTGTAATCTATTACCAGACCCCGAGCTGATGTGAATCAGTATAGGCCTGCTGAAGTCATCGCAGCTATATAGATCGGCGAGCCTATAGATAACGATTCGATAGCTTCTGTTTGGTAGAATTGACATGACTAAGTCTTGCAGTGGGAAGGCAGCCATAAAATGCACTTGCTGAAAACAGCCTCTGAGGTTCCCTTGCTATATCGTTGTTTCTAGATGAAGCTTTTGCAGTTTAAAAGTCAAATATTTGAGTTCTAATCTGTCAGCCTGTCGTGTCTGTGCTGTGATCTGGTATTTCTGGTACTAAGACAGCACAGAGCGTTAGCGTTGAAACGCGGGTGCTTGGCGTTGCGGACCATTTTGGAAAATGTTGGTCTACTTTTGATGAAGTTGTCTCAGACTGGTTGAAGAAAGGGATGATGTGAACTTCTGGCGATGACGCGGTTGCGTTACCCGCTCTGCGGTTAAGAGAGCGTGTGGCACTACTGGAAACTGGACGGAGACACAGGCAGGTCAGCCCCCACCGAGCGCCGCGCTCTCGTGGCAGGGTGGTTACTGGAGATCACCTTGATGCTGGTTCAGGTCTTAGTCTGCGCTAACTCGGTATTTCTGCAGTTTTTACAGCAGAAAAGCTGCCTGCAGTTTGCTTGCAGCCACGTGCCTAAAGGGCTCTATTGTGCTTCGAACAACTTGAGACCGACTGGAAGACAAGTAGCAGCTAAGAAATAAATGCAAAACTGTGGAACTGGTATCCTTCTACACGAGGAGATCAGTATCTCTCTGGCTGCGCTGCCCCAGGCTGTTCCCTGTTGCAGTTTCCTAATGGCAGTGACGGGCCAAGGCCGCAGAAACAATGAAGAATAAGCCAGTGCCCGAAAGAAAGGCAGAATTGTTCTCCAGCTGATGTAACTTCAGCAATTGTTAATTCCTCTGGTGGCCTTGGGCCCCCGAGCACAGTACATTTTGGTTATTCTTCCCCTGGTCTCTTATTAATCCCGACATCGTACATGAGCCCTGAGCGATGAATGGGAGGGTTTGAATCCCGTCTCCTTCGACGGACAATAGCTTTGCTGTTTTACGCGCTTCCCGCTTATATAGGCATTGCCGCTGCGCTGCCAGCACGGGATTGAGATCCGTGCAAACGAACATCTGCGTGGGACTCTGTCCCTACCCTCACAGGTGAATTCTTCACCTTCCCAAGGTTAATGGTAAACTCCCGTTGATCCTCCTCAAAGCCAGGATTTTATCCTGTATTTCTGTAACTAGTCAGCATCAGTCAAACAAACGACAGCAAATACAGGGGAATACGCGGTAAATAACAACAGTTTCCCATCATTGTTTCACAGCCGTTCACTGAATGTTTCCATCTTGCCTATCTCTAGTGGGAGGGCAGGAGAATCTTGCAAAGATAGGCTGTGGTTTTTGGAGTGTGTGAAGGTCATGCAGGCTTACAGCGTGGAAAAAAATCCTACCTGGTTCTGTCGTTCTCTTGGAACTGCCGTTTCTGCAACTGTGAAACTGGCAGCTCCTCTGCTCCCCTGCATTTGAGCTAACGCAGGCTGATTGTTTTGCTTTAATGTTCAGCACAGGGAGAATTTCAGACTTTGCTGTGTCCTAAAGCATCTCTCCAGCCCTGACCAGATGTCTGCAAGCACATCTGGTAGTTGGTGCCTGTTCTTTGAGATCCATCTCAAAGCTCAGAGTTAAGAAGCTTATTACTCCCGTGGCTCACCTAAGCTACCAACTTGGCTCTGGTGTTTGTTCTGTTAACTGCATTATCGCAGCTCTGCGACTCCGCACAATGACTGAGAGGTTGCAGAGAGGAAATAAGCGCTTTTGGTGGTAATGAGAAGGAGTAGCACTTACACGGCCGGTCGTCACTTTACACAAGCAGTTCCATCCTGCCTGCGGTCCCTGGAGGGTAAACGCCATGCGCCGGCGGTTCAGAAGCTTTTCTGGAAAGGGTCTGTACGTTACCAGGCAGCCGCTTTGGGGCACACAGCCTTTGTATTTACGACGGTATCGTGTTCTCTTCAGCACAAAAAGTAATCATCTCCATATTAAAAGTAATAACTGTAGATTTCTGTATTCACCTCCAGTGCTGTAATCTTTCTTTTCCTTTTCGTGCCTGAAATTCCTTTCTTCCTTTGCTTCCAAACGTTGGGTTCTTGCTCCTCCACTTCTCACATCCAAAAGTTATTTGAGACTTCGAGGCTTCTGCCCTACGCCTTCCAAAAGAAAACAGAATCGGTGTAATTGTCCTCCCTCTTTTTTCTCGATGGTCAATACCGCGATGGAACTCGTGGGCCAGTTTTGGCTCTGCTCGGGGTGGGAAGGGAAGGGCAGAGGGTAAAGGTTCCTCTAAGCGCCTGCCGATGCCCCCCTTCAGGGCAGGCGTACGGTGCGTTGAGCCCACCCCGCAGCACGTTATGGAGAGTTAAGAAGGGACAACAGAATTGGGTTATGAATTCCCAGCTTCATGAAAAGACCCAAAAGCAACTTGCACTCCATTGTACTCCAATAAATCTACCCACAGAGCACATAAGAAGCCGGGCTCCGTTGCTTATGGCACAATTTAATTCTCTCGCATTCCTCCTGCATGCGATTTTGTTGCTAGGCAGTGGGCTTGATATTAGTCTGATTTAATGTCCTTTGAAGGCCTCTCCGCTAACACTGCTCTCTGTTTTGCCGCAGAACGTGCGTCGCCTCCTGCAGAACCCCAAAGTGACGGAGTTTGACGCTGCCCGGCTGGTGATGCTTTACGCCCTGCACTACGAGCGGCACAGCAGCAACAGCCTGCCAGGGCTGATGGCAGATCTCAAGAACAGGGGTGTGTCGGAGAAATACCGAAAGGTAATTGCAGCACTGCTCCTTCAGCTGGATAAACGAGCGGGACAGGAGGGCACAGAGGTGGAAAATCATTGCTGATTGGTGAAAAGCTCGCCCGCTTTAGTTTAGCACAATGCAAATCGCTGAATTGTGCCGCACCTTGCGAAAAGCAGCCTGAGCTTGGCTGGGGCCTGCAGGTGTTACTTTAAAAGACATAACTTAATTTCCGTTTCTAAAATCAGGGATATTATGAAGGATTGAATGCAGCAGGGATGGCAGGCACGCCAGGAGTCTGCTAGGATGAGTGTGTGGCATGTAAACGGGGCCTGGAACATGCTTCCTTTCTCCTTCTCCTCTTCCTCCCCACCCCTTTTCCCCCAGCTCCTGCTGAATAGGTAATAGTTGCAGCAGAGGACTTCTGGAGACGGTAAAAGGAGCTTGGCTGGGTGGGAGAGGGTGGCAGCGCTTGGCAAACGTAGCGAGCAGCTGGAGAGGAGGTGGAGAAGCAGGATGATGTCACGTTGTATGGAAGATCTGCTATCACTGCAGCAGACTAGGGAAAAGAGAGCCTCTCTCCTCGTGCAGGCAGTGTCGCGGCAGGCTGGGTGGAGATGGGGAATACTTCTTCTCTTCCCCCTTGCCCCTCTCTGTGCTGCGTTACCTGCTTGGGATCTCCCTGACTCCTTGGTTATCATTCCAGTACCTCCATACCTGCCTATCATTCCATACTCCATCATTCCAGTACATCCCAGTACCTCCATACCTGCCTAACTAGACAAAAACTGCCTGGAAGCTGGTTTCCCGGGTTAATAGGATTCTGGTGTTGCCTCTCTCTGTACAGCTGGTGTCTGCCATTGTGGAGTATGGAGGGAAACGGGTGCGGGGCAGTGACCTCTTCAGTCCCAAGGATGCTGTAGCCATCACCAAGCAGTTCCTCAAAGGACTGAAGGTATGGATCTGCCGCGGATGAAATAATGACGGTTTTAGTCAACAGTCACGGAGCGGGACCTGCATGCAGCGCAATGCCACGTGTCGTGGATTTCAGAGATTTAACCATAACTGCACTGGGCTTTTAGGCTGTAATTCTCCCTGAAGACAACAGGAGTTGCTGAAAAGCCCCTCTAAATCTGGACATCTGTGATTAACACGGGCTGTATCCATCAGATGCTGCTGCTCCTTCTGTGTGCCTTTGCTGATCTCTCTTAGCCCGCTGCCGTGCTGTATTAATCCGTAACAAGAGCTTCTCTTGCACTGTAGGGCGTTGAGAACGTGTATACACAACACCAACCTCTCCTCCAAGAAACACTAGATCAGCTCATCAAAGGAAAACTCAAGGACAGCCAGTACCCCTACCTGGGTCCCAACACTCTCCGTGACAGGTATGTGGGGCAGAGCTCAGAACTGAAATATATCTGCTCCTCCCAGTGCCACCGCTTGCTTTGCTGTTTGCCTGGAGATGAACAAAACTTGGGTTTGGCAGAGAAATGTGTAGGTCCGTCTTGTGTTCTCAAGTAGGTGCCCTGGAGAGGGTTATTAAGACTGAAATACGACTGTCTTTTCTTGCTGGCCGAGACGCGACGTTCCCATTATAAGGGCTCAGGTAAAGGATAAAGCCATTGCACCAAGCTGCCAGGATGTTCACATGGTGGATTTCAACATGCCCCCTAACTTCACTCCATGCCATCTGGCGTTTATTTGTAGAGTACCAAAAATAGTCCAACTGCAAGCTCTCCCTTCTGAGCCAGTTGCTATTCCTGATGAGAACGGGATCTTGCTGAATATGGCTAATAACCGTAATTGAGAAGAACTCTGGCTGTCTGGTTCTAGCTGAATTTGCTGGAGCTAAGCTAATCTGCTGTAAAAGAAGTCATTAAAGGTAAATATGGGCCGCAGAGTGAGGGCGCTGAATCAGTAGAGAGAAGTCGACAAGTTGTCCTCTAACGGCAGCATTCTGTACAAACCACTCCCTTCTTTGGTACTGCAGTTTCCTTTCTGCAAAGGAAGCTGCTGCAGAGTACGGGGTGGGTATTGTTCCTTCTAGTGGTGGTCTCCGTTGCGGAGAAGAGCCTGCTGTTGCTTTGCTTCCTTTGGGTGATCTGTGATGATCAATTCATTCTCTGAATCTTCTCCGATGTCTGTGAAATGCCGCAGGGTTCCGCGGAAGGTGTTTTACTTGCAGCATTAGAACAGTCGTCATTCCCTTCACACGCTACGTATTATTGGCTTTTTATCAGCAGCCGCCACGTTTTTAGTGAAGCAGAAAATAAATTCAAGGTGGTCATTCTCAACAAAGGAGGTGATGGTTGCAGGGCAGTGTGGGTTGAATGAAAACCACAGACTCGCTTGGAGCCGGAGAGAAGTGGAGTTGGGGACCGAGGTTGAGCAGTGTCGAGCGGGTGGGAGGAGCAGAAGCGTCGAAGAGCGAAGAGCGAGCATTCATGTCGGGCTCTCTTTGAGATGCACACCCCGCTCCTCCTCCTCAGCCCTGCCTTGGGGCATTTCGGTCCATCCGATGAAAGGAAAGAGGTATTTTGTAGCAGGGAGGCATCCAAATTCCATGCCAAGCTGACAGCAGGGGCCATTAATCATTTTATTTATGAATAAGAAAGAATTATATTCATACAGGAAACAATTCGTTTGTGTATGTCCCTTATAGACCAAAAAGGTATCTGCCTCACTCCAGATTTTCCCTTTAAAATCCAGTGGTGAATTGTGGCTCGAGCGGATGGGGGGTTTGATAGGTGTGAACTATCAAGGCCCCTAGCAACAGCGACGCTGTCCTCTCTGTCCTTGAAACCAGCTCGTGACTGAGGTGGGTTTCAGCCCCACAAAAAGAGGTTGAGGGACAGGATTTGTGGTCGATGTGCAACGAGACACACAGAAGAGCAGGAACTGCAGCCCGGCATCCCTCACCTGCGTCTGTTCTGAGCTAACGAGAAACAAACGCTCACCTGACCTTTATCTTCTCTTTTTCAGTTCCCACTTATATTTTCCTGAGCTGTGTTTCACTTATAGTCTTCTCAATGTTTCCAGAAAAGAGTACAGCAACCCGTCCCTGAGAGTCCTGCTACAAAGAACGCGCAAAGAATTTACTTGGGGGAACGTGAGAAGGGTTTAATGCCTACCTTGAATTGAAGGAAAACAGAAGTTGGATGAAGGGAAGTGGAGTTTGCACCTCCCTCCCTTCTCCGCAGCAGCTACAGCCTTCTCTCGTAGCTGAAAGATGCGAACCCTGCGGTTTTGTTAAAGTAAACCTCAAAATACAAAGGCAGAGCTTCCAGACTGTTCTCCCCCTTACGTTTCTCACCGTCTTCCTTCAGTGTGGGATTGTCCTTGGGACAGCGGCCGCGTCCCACACTGCTGCTGCCGGGTCAGATGGCTGCAGAACATCCAAAGGGGAAGGGCAGAGGGTTACGAGGGTTGTTGCCTGATGGGAACGGTAGATCTTGTTGAGTTTAAGACATGGGAGCGGTAGGAATGAGGGTTTGTCACTGACAGAATGAGGCACCTAAATACTTCTGTGTCTGGTCTTCACTGGCCGTGTAAAACGGGGGCCGCAGCACTGGGCTCTCTCTGAAGTATGAACATTCAGCATCAGGAAAACGGGGGCTCAGCTAAAAACAGCATTTAGTTATCGGGTTTGGAAGAAAAAGGCCACTTGACGGTTTTGCCGTAGTGCCAAACCAACTGAGCGAGGAATTTAATAATTTCTCAAAACTTAGTATAATAAATCACAGCCCGCAGCAAACCGGGCTACACTCTCCTCTTGCTTTCTGCTGCCAGAGGACGGTGTTACCGTGATTGGCAGGAGTTCAGCTGAAGGTCAGGGCGACGGGCTTTGTATTTTTTGATCAAAGAGACGCAGTTGCTTGAACAGCAAAGAATTTGAAAGGATTCTTTTTAACTATTTCTTTCTGTATTAAACATTACAGTGGTGCAAGGGAGCTTCTGCTGCAAATTGGCAGCGCTGAAGGAAAGGGAATCTTTGCAAAGCACTGAGCAGGGCTCCTAGGAGAGAGCGATAAGCAATTCTGCTTTCTTTTGCTTCTCCTTTATCTCCCGCTGTGTTCAATATCATCCTTCTCTCGTATGCCACCAGCCTGCCGTCCCTTCCACCTTGCTGCTGGAGAGTACGAACTAGAACACTTCCTGAAGCCTCTCTGGGTCACGGCAGTCTGCGGGAGCCCCGGCTGCGTCCCGCGCTGTACGGAACGTCCCCTGAGGTGTGTGACCCCATCGGCTCTGCCGCAGCTTCCCCTTCGGGTGGAGCTTTTGCTTCGTTTGTTGCTTTGACCCGGGATTTTCTCTAACGGGGCTTTTGTCCCGATCAGACCAACTGGGCCTGACGGGGTTACCTAAGAGGGCTCAAGTCCACTTCTTACAAAAGTAACTTTGTAAGCAGACCATGAGGCAGCTCCGTCGCTGCGGTGCTTCTTAAGACCAACCAGAGGTCCTCAATGTTTTGCACGAACGCGGCAGCAGCCCGGGAAACAGTGGCAGGAAAAGGCACACTGCTCCTGCGGGATGCGGGTGGGACTCGGCTCCTTCCAGGTCTCTCTCAAATTACCCCAATTTCTTACCAGATTATTGAAAAGTCTTGGGAAGTGACCTTGTCTGAAAGCCCATCAAAGTTCAGACTTGAACGTGGAACGTGAGAACTCACCAGTATCATCCAGTTTAGAGCATTCCACGGCTGGACACGATCTTTCTCCCCCTGATTTTGTTGAGGGGAACGTTGCAGTTGACTGCTTGAGGAGAGGAAGAATGTGGAGCTGTTTAGAAATGTCTATAGCTGACGCCCATCTGAAGGGATGGGTGAGGTATCTCCTTAGGCAGCGAATATAAAATCTCCTTTTTTGGAAGCATCAGCTTGCAGCATGTGATGTGGAACCATTTGGCTCTGTGCTTTTGCATCTCAGCTCGCACAGGCTGCCCCGACGATTAGGGAAAGTAGCGCTGCCGCTAAATCATATATATTATCTCGTATTCTGTACGGTTTGTGTTTTGTGGATTTTATTTTTTTTTTTTTTTAAGGCAAAACTCTGACTGTGCCCTTCTTTGTTCAAGGAAGTCGCTTTTTCCTCCTGTCTGAAGCGTTTGAGCGTTTAGCTGTTAAAGTGGTAGTTAACCCAAGGAGATACATAGCCGCAGCCACAAATTGGGTGCGAGACGCACAGCAGCTGGAGCTGGTGTCACTGTAGATTGCTTTCCCGCTAATCCTGTAACAGTCTGGGGGGTTCTTCCTATTCCAAAATTGCTTATTATTTGCCCTTGAGTCGAGCAGTAATTCCCTGGGCACTTCATAAGAACACCAAGATGCCTTTGCTCCTTCCGCGGCAGCCTGCCCCTGCGTGCCTCAGCTCACTGCTGGTGGGTGAGACATCCGCGGGCTCGATGCTTTGCGCGAGGCACCTGGAGGGGGAGTGAAGTTGTAGTTCTGCCCCCGCTCCCCCGTGCCGGGCTTAATCCTGTAGGAAAGGCAGCAGCGATACAAAAGCAAAAATAAGCACCTTCCGTGCCCTCCTGCTGATGTCTAGTGCAATCCCAACCGCACGGGAAATAGCGGCAGACCAGGGTGTAACGCCCCAGCAGGAGGTTTTCTTACCTGCCACCCGGCGTCTCGGAGGCGTTACCCGTTGAGTTTGCAGCCCAGCGGAGGTACCAGCTCCCCCGTGCTGGCTCCATTCGGATTATCCTTCTTTCGGGATTTCTATAGCTGTTTGACATCTTTTTAGCATACTTTTTTCTGGATATCAGTCAATCTGTTCCCCAATTTGTACAAAGCTTCTTTACCGCAACAAAAACTGCTGATATGCAGTGACAAAGCCGTGCACAAGATGCGCAAGCCTGGAGAAGGCTCCAGGGAGACCTCAGAGCCCCTTCCAGTGCCTAAAGGGGCTCCAGGAGAGCGGGGGGGGACTCTGGATCGGGGAGGGGAGCCGTGGGACGAGGGGGAACGCTTTGACACTGACAGAGGGG
Source organism: Charadrius vociferus (assembly GCF_000708025.1). Classification (NCBI taxonomy): domain Eukaryota; kingdom Metazoa; phylum Chordata; class Aves; order Charadriiformes; family Charadriidae; genus Charadrius; species Charadrius vociferus. The sequence goes on from NW_009648567.1 coordinate 72,550, forward strand.
AGATTGAGGTGAGATCTGGGGAAGAAATTGTTGGCTGTGCGGGTGGTGATCCCCTGGGGCAGGTTGCCCCGAGAAGCTGTGGCTGCCCCATCCCTGGAGGTGTTCAAGGCCAGGTTGGACGGGGCTTGGGGCAACCTGGGCTGGGGGGAGGTGGCCCTGCCCAGGGCAGGGGGTGGAACGAGATGAGCTTTAAAGTCCCTTCTAACCTAAACCGTTCCATGATTCTTATTCTTGTTTTGTACGGCATCTCACACAGGGGAATTCTGTGCCACGAGAGGTTTTTCTAAATGCAGCAGCAACAAAACCACTATATTAAAAAACTCCAACCTTCCATTCATAGGGTTTGTCTCCTTTCTTAGGGCAGACCCGTACGCCTCACTGATTTGATCGTGTCCCGTAGTCCTCGTCAGCGCTGTGCAGAGCGTGGCCGTACCTGGCGGGCCGTGCGCGAGGCTGCGTTCAGGCAACGGCTGACGGAGGAGCGGGAGGGGAGAGCACAGGCAGGAGGGGTTCCGTGGCTTGCTGCTGCTTCTCCTCTGCGTGCTTCGTTCCTCCTTAACCCCATGTGATTCAAAATGCACTTGATCTATTTCAAACCTGTTTTCAGGCAGCTGTAAATGCCTTCATAAGGTATTTTTCTGGGGTTGAGAAACGAGCAAATCTCCTCTCCTCTGCAGCTGGGCTTTGCGTGAGCGAGAAACACAGTTTTCCTTCCCGTGGATGTAGGGAAGGATGCACACCTTCAGCCATGCCGTGGGTTGATGAAGTGACTATGCACAGTCTCGCCCTCATTTCTGGGGATCCGGCACCTTGTGAGACTAATTCACCTAGCTCTCACTCACTCCTAGGAGAAAGCTGCGACCTGACTCCAGGGACTGTTAGGTGATGTGGATTTGCAGGGCTGAGGTGGAGACAGTGAAAGGCGATGGCAAATTGAAAGGCCGGTACGTGCTAAGATATTCCAGAGGAGTGTATGGGAGCTTGGCACACGACTCCGGCATCCGAATTCCTCAGGTATTTGATAGTTCCAATCAAAAATGCATAAACGATGGTACCAGGAGACTGATCCTGTGGATTCCAGTCTGCACGAGGCTTCTTGGTAAGAAGTTGTCTGGTGTGTTGCTTTGTTGCTCCAGTGATCCAGTTGGTAACGGCATCTTAACCCTAAAGGTCCCACCTGACTTATTGGACTTTGGGGAGATGCAGCTTTCTCGACCTAAAAGACGTTCTCCCTGTGAAGCGAGGTGTGGCGTGGCCTACTTGGCACATCTCCTACATGCATGACGATAAAAGCGGGCTTGTAGAGATTTTAGGTATATTTTTTCTGACAACTGACAGTGCCTTACCACATTACTTCATTGCTGTGCATTCCCTTTCCTTTGATTTCCCTCCCCAAAAGACTCGGGCGCATTTGCATCTAGTTTCCAAAGCCTAAAATGACAAGGTACGGCGCTCTTCTGTCCTCTGGGGCTGGCTCAGCGACTCGTGTTGTCACCAGGGCGCAAAAGCCTCCGTCTGCCTCGGTGAGATGTTTGAACCTGCACAGCCTGAACGCGCGGTTGCTATATATAACCTCCTTATCTTAAGGCTGCAGTGCAGGAGATTTCGCAGGCTGTTCCTGCGCAGGGGACGCAGCGTAGCTCTGCCGGGAGGAACGAGCACGCCGAATCCTGGGGCTGCGGGAGGGGAGGGAAGGCAGCGCAGACGGCGTGCTGAAATCCTGAGGGCAGCACTGCCTTGACCTCTGCTCCTGGCTGGAAGGGGTAAATCACGCACGGGGTAAAACTTGTCGCTCTGTCCGGACAGCATAAAGCATCTGATACAGTGTGTTCCACTTTTGCTGACTTCTCTACAAAGGATTCTACTTTACACCTCGTTCTTTCCAAGGAAGCTCCGCAGTAAGCGGCAGCTGGAAGGCTTGGGCACTGTTAGAATGATTGTAGGGCCCGAGGATAACAAGTGGTGTCGTGCCTGCGGAAGAACTGTATTGAATGCACCAGCTTTTTTTGTGGTTGAATTAGCCGTGCTGCGCGTCCCCAGAGGGTACGCCTCAACGGATGGGGTTCCCACATTCCAGGCATCGAGGCTGCAGTATTCCCTCTCCTCCCGGCAAAGGGACACTGCCGGCACCGCCTACAGCATCTCTGACATCGCCTTTTGTCTGTCCAAATCATCTTACGCGCACCTAACCCAAACTTTCTGAAAAGACTTATGATTTCAAAGGTTGTTGGTAACAAAGATCACTTTGGGAAGGGGTGTGTGTTATCTTTTCCATTAATTTTTCTTACCTTTCGGCATCCTCTCCAGCAGCAGGGAGGCAGTTGTGTGGACCTGATGGCTAACACGCTTGTTCCGAGCCAGTGTCCCGCCCTGACGGCAGTTTCGCTCTTGGTAGCACTGTCTGGTCGGTGATGCCAAGAAAGAAGTCCCTGATGTTGGTCCTTCCGATGCACGTGTTGCTGCTCTGGGCAGTACTGGTGTCGAGGGCTTTGCGGGTTGGCTTCCCAGCAGGGAGTAACCAGAGACAGAGTCCAGGTACATCCCGGGGTCATCCCCGTCTCACGCTCCGTTTGCTTTGTCACTGATGCGGAGCCTGTCCCGCCGGAGCAGACGAAGGCCTGCTGCTTCCACCGCTGCAGCGAGCAGCTGTGTTCTAGCCCGAGTACCTGCTGGGAAAGCAGAGATGAGTTTTGAGACGGCAACAGAAAGTTAATTGTGTCGAGACTTGACTGCTTTGACTCAAGCGGACGACTGGCAGGATGCGATCCGCACCTTTGCGCTGTAGGTTCTGCCGAAATCGGTCTCTCGGCTTGTAGACGGCAGCAGGGCTGATTTCGGGGTTGCAAACACATTCTGCTGTCCCTGAGAGCGCGAAACTTAAGCGACTGGGGAGGGCGGCGCAGGGCAGGGGCAGCCTTCCTTTGAAAGCAGAGCGTGGAGGGCGTGCGGCTGGTTTTGTATTTTGTCAGATGAAGGCACTTCCCTCCTTCCCCCTTTCCCCTCCCGCTCTTTCCCCGTAACGTCCCGTATTTCCAGGCTGACTATGGAGCGTAACCTCAGAGGTAAACTTACGCCTAAATCCCAGTGGTTCTGTAATCAGCCAGCAAAACTGCAGCTGATCCGTGCCCTTCAAAGCAAGCCCGAGAGGTCTGAAGCGCCGTTGTTGTCCTCGTTTGGCTCCCGAATTGATCTTAATTTAACAGCCGCAGCAGTGTCTCCATCATGCATTAAACATTGGCGTATGTGTCATGGTGGAGCTCCGCAGGGATGCAGCGTGTGGGCGTTGCTGAGGAGGCTTTTAAGGACCGTTAGCACGTTGTGTAAATGTTTAGGAGAGAATATGTTTTAAAAGCGATTTAATGGGCTGCACATTGTTGTCGGCCTTGAGCCCGGCGCACCACAGAAATGAGATGTGGTCCAGGGAGAGAAATCAACAACGTCATTGCCTCAGCGCCTGTGTGTGGTACAGGATTTATCCTTCTGTTTTGTCTGATCCCGTCTCAACATTCGTGTCTTTATTGCAGACCCCAAGATATTATCGTCTTCATCATTGGAGGGGCAACTTACGAGGAGGCGCTGACTGTCTATAACCTTAACCGCACCAACCCGGGGGTCCGCATCGTCCTGGGGGGGACCACAATCCACAACACAAAAAGGTAATAACCGTATTGTTTTTTTACTGTGGACTCTGTGTATGTAAAACTGCTGACGTGAGCGTGAATTTGCGACGCCTCAGGGATCTTCATCGCGCAGTAAAACACGGAAGCGTGTGTAAACAGTCCGAGCCCGGCTCTGCTCGTTATGGCTGAGGGACACATTACCAAGCTGAAGGTTTAATGTGCATTTTACTGATTTCAAGTGCAGGGAAGTCGATGGGTATAGTTTCTCCTGCTTATAATTCACCACACACGCCTAATATGAATGAGAAACCAGTGCAGCACGCAGGAATTCAAAACTGACTGCGGTCTTATTGCTCCCGTTGAAATCTGGAGCAACTGCATTTGATAGCAGCGAAGTTAACGTACCTATGATTAGAACGGAGTTCTGTGATTACTCCGCTAGCAGGCTCTCTGCCGCCCACGAGCCTGCAGAGTATTGGCTGTGTCGTTTGCTTTTCTCCCTGGAGAACGGAGCTTTCCCTATCGGTTTGCTGTGCGCTCCGAGTTGCCTTTCCTGGGCGGCCAGACGTTTCTAAGGGCTTAATCCCCGCAGGAACCGAGCGATGCCGGGAGCGCTGACCACCCCGAGCCTCACTCCTTTCCTCCGTCATTGTCTCTGGGGTGTTGCGGCAGCTGCCTGTCGGGGCTGGAAGGGCGCGCGTCGGGCAGCGCTGGTGGTATGTCACGTCCCCTGCGCTGGGCTGAGTGAGCCATTCCTAAGGGTCTCGGTCGGGATTTACAGAGTCGGACGGCTCGTACAGAAACCTGCAGCCGCTTTGCTGTAGCTGGCCAAAAAATTCCTGTCAATAGGGAACGCCTGGTTTATTTCCTATGAAATGTCTGGTTTGTAAATACGAATAATGTTTCCTGCACCCAAATTCATAGAATCACAGAATGGTTTAGGTTGGAAGGGACCTTGAAGATCATCAAGTTCCAAACGCCCTGCCAATTACTCATCCGAGTATCTGAGCACAGGTGAAAATTCAGACCGCACTGGGGATTGTGTCCCATCGGCACGCCTCGTTGCCAGCCAAGAAAAGGGGCACGAATTCCTTCAATCCGTGCCTTGCTCCTTTCCACCACGCCGTTCCGTCCCCGTTCGTATGACGCTGCCACGGCCGGGAGCCGATGGGTTATCGGAAGGAGGGTAACGGCCGGAATGTGACAGGCGACCCACGTCTCTCCCATGTGTTGCAGCAGGAAGCGCAGTGAAATCTAAGTCCCGGGAGAGTCTCTGGCATTGTCCAGCAGCTGCTCTGGGCTTTAAGGGAACGGACGGAGAGCTTCGACATTACCACGTGGAAACACAAACAAAGCACAGTCCTGCAAGAGGAAGGAAAAGTTAATGCTGCTCAGCATTTGGGAAGAAATTTTCAGGGCTGACTAACAGCACTGGGGGCCTCAGCAGTCTCCCGGAGTTCAGGCAAGACACACTGTTAACACCACAGGCGTTGTATGTCGGAAATACAGCTGTCAAGCACTTCGCTGATCTCAGTTACTGACAGGTGGACTCAAGTGTAGCGAGCGGGCTAAAAAATGGCTTGGTTTTCAGGCCATATACGTGCGCTGCTGCTGCATCAGTGTCCCGTGTGATATTTATAAAATCCTTGCACTTTTGCCCTTCCTTTTCGTGCCTGTAAGGGATCTTCAGGCTCCAAAACTGCCTGCACCGTTCCCTCACAAGGAAATCCAGCGGCTCCTATCATCGCTTGCTCTGAAAAAATGCCCAAACCCTCCGAATCCACAGCACCCACTCTGAAATTTGGCCCGTATTTTAGCCTGATGTCGGATGATGGCAAAGCTCCTGAACCGATGCTAGCCCAGAAGTCAATTGCTTTTAGGAACTGGGTTACAAAGGCAAGTCTGTATTAGCCCACATATCCACCGATTCCTGCCCAAATTACCCAGCTTCCTCAACCTTCTGCTGCACAAAGTAGCCTTTGAACTAAATCCTGTTTCAGCCAAGCCTAGAAATAGTAAGGAAAAGAGACGAGCGGACACAGTGGCTGCTCTTTGACTGATAAAAAGAAAGAAGTTAAGTAAATTGTCATCTTGCAAGGATGCAAAAAAACCTCTGGTTCATATTCAGCCTGCCATCCGCTGGAACCTCCTCGTCTACCGGCGCATTTTGGGGCTGATTTTGACATCTGCCAACACACCCGCCTCAGACTTTTCCCAGCGTCTGTGCCGCGACCCTGGGTGGTACTGTCATCACGCCACGCTGAACGCCAAAACCAGAGTGCGCGCTGCGGAGCTCTCTGGGCCGCTATAGTTTTTCGCACCATATCGGAGGTTGAGATCTGCCCCAAAAGTGTATCGGTGTAGTGGATTTAGCAAAAACTGTCACTGGGCGGGGGGGGGAACAGAGAAAACTCACCAGCAGCATTTTGAGTAGAAGGAAAGCAGGAGCGTGGCGAGCAGGAGGGGCGTGAGAAGGTGGTTTGAGCTTTAGGTTGCCGTCCCAGCTCTGCTGGTGACGTTGGGCAACTCTCTCCTTTGTCTACGTGCAGCAGAAGGTCTCGGAGCGGGGACTGTCTCTCGCTCCTGCTTTACAAAGTTCAGGATTTCCAGCTACATCGTCGGGCTCCGCTTCTTCGATTTGTGCTGTAGCGAGGAACGTTAGCTGGTTGGGGCTTCTACTGCCACTACGTTTTGGCGCAGTCTCTGAATTATTTACAGAAAAACTAGGATACTCTATCAAAATTTGCATTTCAAAGAATGAAGTGGGGGAGAAAAAAAAAAGAAAAAATAAAAAAAGCTGTTGCTTTTTAAGGGCTGACTGCTCCAGGGTCCTGCCTGGGAACTGCGGGGTGAGGACTGTCCAGGGTCCCGCTCTACAAATAGCCCAGTCCCAAATGATTTGCTTTTCCCGAGTGGCTTGAGTCAGATTTCCTAAATGATAAGAAGCCACGTTAATAATAATAATAATAAATTAGAACTTTTGGGTCAGTAATGTCAAGCCCTTTTGGAGGGAAGACTGGCCTGGCTGGCTCCTGCGTGCAGAGGAGAGCAGCCGGTGCCAACTCGCTCAGGACACCTGAGAAATGAAGAAGTTTCCCATCCATTGAGTGTTAACCGCAATTCCAGCAAAGCGCATGAGGGTCACGGCTGTTTCAGCAAATACACGGAGGTGTCTGATGCGAGGAAACCTAGATTTTATTGTCTCCTAACTCCTCCCGTAATCCACCCGCCTTCCTTTAATGAGCTGTTGCTTATTTCTGCTGGATTAGGGTTGATATGTCACAATAAACAAGGAGATTTTTATATTAATGCGCTGAGCAGCCCGTGTAAGCGCACTAATCCTGTGCTTTCATTGTTCTTACCAGTCCAACTTAAATTGTGATCAACATCTGTGTTGATAGGGTGGGGGATGGCTTAAGGGATATCCATTCCGCTTTTTTACAAAGCGGGAGACAGAGAAGCCTTTGGAGCTGGTTATGTTGTTAGAGCTGTATATTTGCGGGAAGCTTATCTGTTTAAGAGACCATCTGCATTGTGCAGTGAATGTACCGTAAGTAGATGCTTTAAAGTGGTGGGGGGGTGAAAAATACGCGGTGTAGGGATGGAAAATCCAACATCCCGTGTTTGCAAAGAGGGTCCCAAAGTGGGTGCGGTAGGTACCTCTTCGGAGGTTCCTTATGCCGCACAGTTGTGTCATGGAGAATCTGTCCCCGTTGATCTTTGTGGATTTATACCCATATAGATGCAAAACAGGGGCAGGCGGCTAATAACAGTGCTCATAGCCTGAGCTGAGGCACGTAGTCTAAGGGATTCCGTATAAATTCATCAGGCTACAGAAGCTGACGGGCTCTACTGTTGGAGTTTATTCCCCCGGGTGAAAAAATCCCAGTGGTTTTACAAGGTATGAGAAAAAGTCCGTTTCTTGGCATCCCTCCTCTGCCTCTCACAGCTAAATCCGCGTAGCGCACCTATTCCTCGGCCTCTTCCCCGCCATCACGCGTGGGCAGGTCAGGCAGCCGTAGGGTTGGGAACGCGGCTCGGCTCTTCTGTTCCTGGCTGCAAGCAAGAGCCGGGAGAAAAAAAAACCCGCAGTAAAGCAGCAGGGGGTGCCGAAAAGTCAAGCGATGAAAGCCAGAGAAATGCAGAAAGCCAAAGATCAGAAAATCTCTTTGATTGTGCGCGCTCCGTTTGGCTGCAGATGAGGCCTTAAATCTGTCCCATCTCAGTTTACTGAATTCTTTTTTTTTTATCCCCGGTTCCTTCGCGCTGATCCGTCTCGGAGGGTACACGGACAGGCATTCGGTAAGGCTTTGCGATCCTTTGAGAAACGCCGGCAGGGTGGAAAAAAATCTGTTGTTGTCAAGGAATTTGCAGTGTTTTTCTAATCCAGGCAGATTGGCTGCCTCTTCCTTCGGAAATTTTGGCAGCCCTACTAAAAATACTTCTATTATGACTCCTCAAAAAGGTAAAAAAGCCGTCCTGGCGGTGTGTTCCTGCCCGATGAGCGTAGGCAACAGCGCACTGCAGAGCTGTGCCCGGCGTGCGAGCGTCGGAACGCCACATGTGCCCGTTTCAGGCAGTTGTGCAGCAGCTCGTGCGGGGGACGTGCGGCCACCGGCCAAACCGCCGGGAAAACGAAGACCTGAGAGTGCGTACAGCTCCTGTCTGGTTTTTTTCCTGCAACGTAACGAGCTGCAACGGAAGGGCTGAAAGGCCGGGGATTAGTAATCATATTTTAAAAAATAATCTATTTTTAAAAAGAATCGACTTTTAAAAAGATATATGTAATACGTATTTATATTTATGGTGAAAGTGAAAGTTCTTCCTTGACTTAGTGCCGTGCCTTAACTGACCATAGCAACGTCTGTAATTACCCGCAGGAGCCAGATAAATTTGGGCAAAACTGGAGTTAAAGCTGTGGGTTTTCAATTGCTCTCCAAAACAGTGTTTAACACTGGCGGAGGGTCACGTGCTCGTACCAAAGCGCAGAATGCAGAGAGATTTTGGGCATTAGGGCAGGGAGAGAAAAGGAAAGAAGGTAATTACCGGGCTTTGAATTGAAGAAGTCGGAGCACCTGACGTGGCTGATAGTGCCTCCTAACAGCTCCGCTTCTCCGGGCTGAACGCTGGACGGAAGGAGCTCTGGCTTCCCTCGCTTCCTCGAGAACATTCAGAGTGAAGGAGCTGAGTCCTTGCTGTTGGCAAACAGTTTTACCGCCAGTCCCGCATGTGACTCGCTCTGTTCTTCACCGGCACAGGCAAATGGATTTCAAAGAAATTCTGCGAGGTTTGGAGGAGAAAGGGTTAAAAAATGATCAATAATCGGCTAAAAATGGAAGACTGAGACCAGGAGGAACATCTGGCGCGTGGGGCTGACTCATCCAGAGCACAGGTTAAGCACCAACCTGCTGTGACTAATCCAGGGGGATGTGGAGCCTGACCCACTTACCCAGTTACAGTAAGAGCCCGGTGGTGCCAAACGCGGCTGCGATGTGCTCGGCCGGCGGAGCCTGGTCACCGGATACCTGTGCCTACGGGGGGAGGAGTGTTGGGACCCGCCGCGGTTCCCGCTTACCGCAGAGGGAGGGTTTGGAGCAGAGCGAGGAGATGGGTTCAAATTCTTCTTGACATTGGCACTCTGAGCAGAGGCTTTCCCAGCCGGGCGGGAGCAGCTGTGACCACTGCGCTGGATGCTCGCTCTGTTCCTCGCAGGATCCTCGGGGTCCTGGGAACACCACCAGTCGTGGCAGGGCTCACCTTGCCACCACGGGTGGGAGTTTGGCTCTTGCTCTGGGTGGGGACACCTTCTGTGCAGGGGATGCTCTGAGGTAGTCGTGTCACCCGCTTTTAGAATCGTAGAATCACAGAATGGTTTGGGTGGGAAGGGACCTTGAAGCCCATCCAGTGCCACCCCCTGCCCTGGGCAGGGCCACCTCCCCCCAGCCCAGGTTGCCCCAAGCCCCGTCCAACCTGGCCTTGAACACCTCCAGGGATGGGGCAGCCACAGCTTCTCGGGGCAACCTGCCCCAGGGGATCACCGCCCGCACAGCCAACAATTTCTTCCCCAGATCTCATCTTAATCTCCCCATTTCCAGTCTGAAGCCATTCCTCCCTGAAGTATAAAGTGACAGCGTCTGACTGCATCTCCCTCTCCACACACACAAACTTTCTCTCCAGGTAGCAAGTAAACAGGATTTCCCTTTGAAAATAAAAGCAAGTCATTCTCTGGGAAGAACTCGCTCTGCCTGACTCCAATGCCTAAAAATAAAACCGGAGGAGGGGCAGCGCTCGCGCTGTAATCACGGAGCGGAATGACCATAGCGCAAGCGGTGCTCCTGTGCGCCTCTTGTAAATCAGGCTGTTCCCCCCCCTCCCCGAATGCGTATTTCTAAGCCGTGCGGTGTTGAAATTGGTGCAGGCATTTGCATGAGATTTTATTTTTTTATTATTTTTTTTTTAAAACCTGCTGATTCACAACCTGGGCAGGTAGACCTATTTTAGACCTCTTGTAGGGGAATCACGTTTTTTGGAGGATTCCTGCTATATCCTGATTTTTATTTCTTTATCTTTTATTTTTTTTTAAATAAAAGCGTTAATGTTCAGATAATCGATCAGCATATTGAAGGAATGAGTCAACCTAGAAACCGGTAGCACTGTACCGCATTGCCAGAGTAACCATCTTCCTGGTAACGTACCCTCCTCAGCTCTTCCGTGGGAGCGTTGCTGTGGTTTTTGCGGAGCGTTCCGCTGCCTCCCAACCCGCGCAGACCGGCGGGTGTAAGTAAACTGCCACCAGCGCTCCGTTTTCCGGGCAGCGGTCGCAGCTCCTCTGGCTTCAGAGGCTTCTCCTACAGACGGACGGGGATCTCGCACGGGAAGGTTCGCTGGCCGGCGGCTTGCCCTGGTGTTTGCCTTCGAGCAGCTGCTCGGGAGCGGTGTCGGGACGCGGGAGAAGGGGGTCTGGCCGGGGCACGCGGGACAATGCTCCAGCCGTGGCCGGGCACTCCAAGGACGGAGGTGGGGAGCAGGAGTGAGCTGTCACTTGCTGGTGAAACTGGGACGAGCTCTAAGCTCCGGCCCTAGCGCAGTGTTCCCCTCTGGGGGCTGCGCTCCCGTGTGGCTTTTGTGGGCAGGAGCGCCGTCCGAGAGCATATAAAAGCCTATAATCGATCAAAAACAATGCAAAGAGCTTTAAAGCGTTATTCTTTCAAAGGGTTTGGGTTTTTTTTCCTCTTGAAGGGATTGAATTAGTCTCAAACCTTAACACACTTTTAGACCTATTTGAACAACGGTGTTTCTACGGTTTAGCCTTCCCCGCTCGGGCGCGCTGTGCCGGGTGAAGCTCCGCAGCGCTTTGGGAAGCACGGCCGAGGCTGCCGGAGGGCGGGTGCGATGCAGCCGACCCGGCTGCAGCTCCCACAGACCTCGCTCTGGGCGCGTACCCACGTCCCCGCTCACCGCACAAGCCCCTCCACCCAGGTAAGAAACGGATCTGGGATCCTGACCAGGTGTAAGCCTGGAAACTGAACCGCCGTGGCATGTTTCGGGGATAAAACTGGCCTTTGAAGACTGGCTGGCGACAGAACGAGTGAAACCCATTTTGCAGACTCATCGAGGTAGAAATCGTCTCTCTTGCCACCAGCGCCACGCGACCCTGGTCCTGCACGCAGCAGAAATTCTTTGCTGACAAACGGAGTTGCCTCCACAGTGATCGTGACTTCAGCTGTGTCCATACAAGGCTTTGGAGACGCACCGCGAGCGTTCCAGAACGGGACTTTCCAAACGATCAAAACGCTGAGCCGAACTCCGCTCCCGAAGACGTAATGGGGCTTAAGTGGAAACAGATTTGGGATCGGACTGAACAGCCTTGCAGATTGCGATTTCAGGATCTCAAGACCTGAACGGAGCCCAGCCCTCCCGACTCCCAGACGCTTTCGCAACCTGCTGCACACTCACTACCTGCTTCCACCTTTTTTCCCTCTGCGGTCGGCCAACGCCAGTCCCCGGCCGCTGATCTCCACCTGAGAAGGTGCTTTCCCTTCAGACGTGCTTCACCTATTCAAATGCGTCTCTGAATGTGTTATCTTTTGGGGTTTGTGTGGAACCAGTGCTCTGGGGTCCGCTTGAGCCGTTCACTTGACTTTATAGGGCAAACTGGTGTATAAATCTCAGATTGACAAGTTCCTCAGGGTCTAGTCCCCTACTTCCTTAACTCGCCTCGGAAAACGATACAGAGGAGGGACTGGGATGAAGCTGAGCGTGTACATAAGCATTTTACTGAGTTAAAACTTTCTTGAGATGCGTCTGAATGAACGGTTAGCGCCCAGGGGTTTCCACGTGGCTCCTTATTTAGGTTTGAGTGTGGTCTAAAGAGGCTGGAAAAGGGGGGGAGGCTGAGGAGCTGGGGCCGGAGGCACAAGCGGCGACCCAGGCGGCTCAAGGGGCTGCTTTCCAGAAAGCCCTGGCTGCGAAACGTCAAGGATGCCTCAGCAGGAGGTTTCCACCCTGCCTCTTCCTGCCTTATCATCCCCACAGGAAGATTTGAGAGTGAGCAGAAAAACAAGGCTGACCGTTGGCCTTCCTGGCTTTGTCGCTGAACGGCGAGTGGGACTGCCAGCGCCGGGCAGATGCTGAGCCGAGCCCGCCAGGAGAGGCTGCCCTCCCTTCGGAAGCCTTATCGTTCGTGGCACGGGGAGAGATGAGAGTCATCCCGGACTGGGTGGAGCATTTAAGCCAAGATGTTGAGCTGGTGATCCGTGCTGGGAGATTTTGGTCCCCAGGGCAGGTCACCGCAGTCCCACAGCTTCGCGCTTTGTTCTCCCCCATTGAATTGGGCCTGGCTGGTGGGAGGGTACATCGCTGGAAAATGGGAGCATTCTCCAGGGCTGCCATTCACTTTTCCCTCTTGGATTAGCGTCTCCTAACTGGAGCTGTCCCAGTCTGAGGCCATTTCCCCCGAGGAGTAGGTCAGTCGGAGGATGATCCATCCACCCTGCTGCTGTCCCTGGACTGCAGAGGGAACCAGTGCGCCCCGATGCCGGCTCTCTGGGTGATGCTTTTACACTGGAGGACACGTGTCCTGATCTGAGTGTCCCTTTGTCATGTGCTCCTTCAGGGACCCTCAGTCCTTGAGGCGGGAGCTGCTGCGTTTGACGTGAGCCTGAGCGGGGGGAAAGAGCATCACCGTTGGGACCGGGATCCCTCCTCTGGGTGGGTTTTTTTGTTGGATCTCACGCTGCTGGGGGCAGGTCCTCTCGTCTTCGCCACAGTCACCACATACGAAGCAGTGACTCTGTCCCTCCATCTACAGACGTTTCTATAGCTCTGAGGTTGTAGAGCACTTGTTGGTTTTGTGCGAAGGCTTGAGGCCGGGCCACGCCGTTACTTTCTGTCTGCATGAAAAGTTGGCCCTTGTCTCTGCTAACCTTAACTTTGCTTTGCAGCTTCCTCGAGGAAGTCACAGCTTCGGGGTTCCGCGGCCGAAGCGCTGAGAGCTCTCAAGTGACGCCAAGGTCAAGCAGCAGACGGTGAATCTTGGAGAAACCCCGTCTCGCCCATCCGGAGCTTCCACGAACTGAGTGTACAGCTTGGGAGCAGAACTGGACGTTCCTGCGCTGTGCTGCTGCCGTAGCTTCTCCCATCCAGGCCAGGAACCTTCACGGGCACAAGAAGCGTCTGGGCAGCGATCGCTGGAGTTGGCGTCTGCCCTGAGGAACCAGGACATGCCCCAAACTGCAGCACCCTCAGCGTCCTCTCACAAGCGCGGCTCTGAATGGGACGCGGCTGCGTAGTTGGAATTGTAACGGGCAGGAGAGCCTGGGAAGAAGGTCGCCACAGAAGCATCGGGTCTCTGCGGCTCTGCCGGCCCGTGGGAAAGCTGTGCTCCTAGTTGGTTTGTCAAAACACATGGTGGGAGTCCCCTAACAAACACCTAACGATCCTGGCCCGGACTTTTGTGTGCATCTCTGGAAGGTGAAGCTGATGGGCACCAGAAGCCCTTTGCTCTGCTCATTTGTCTGTATATTTTGAGTCCTATTAAATAACCCATTTTGACTGAACCTCTTGTCTGCTAAATGATTCCTAATGTCCCCTTTGTAATGCCACTGAGGTATAATTACATTCCTGATCTTCTTTGTTAACCTCTGTTTACCTTAAACAAACACAATCCCGTGCCCCTGGTTTTGCTCCCGTGTTGTGAACTGGAAAAGCGTTGCGATTTCTTTGTAACAATAAAAATAATTCTACCAGTAATAAACCATGTTGGATTCAAAAAGAACTGAGAGAATGGTAATGGTGGAGCAGAGGAAGGTGCTTGGCATCCTCCTGGGCCCGCCAGCTAGCCCAGAAAGCTCTCACTCTGCTTCCCGTGCCCCGGCTGTGGGGCAGGCGGGGACGAGCAGGGGCAGAGCTGTAACCCCAGCCCGTGCCTCCCGTGGGGCCGCAGGTGGGAGAGAAACGCAGGCTCTCCGCCCCTTCGAGAAGATTTTTTTTTTCTTTTTTTTTTTGCGAGTTTCCTTTTATTTTAGGTACAGGAACTTTAAAAAGCAGCACGGGTTAAGAGTCAAACCAGACTGGATGCTGGCTTCTGCGAACGTCTGCTACCAAGGAGCCACTCTTCCCCTTATCTCTTCCCATAATTAAGTAAGACTGAACCTCCAGCTCCCCGCGAGCTCTGCGGAGGATGGAAAGTACTTGAATTCACACTCATTTCTCTGGCTTAATTCCCTGAAGCAAGGTCACTCCCAGCCTGGGCGCCTGTCCATCCCCAAAAATCTCCCTGCAGTGCTGAAGGATTGCAGTGCTGAAGCTCCGTGCGCTGCGGAGCTGCCACAGGGCTCTCGCCCAAAAAGCAATGGGGGTCACGCCGTGGGGCAGAGTTCCCACGCCACATCGTTCGGGAGCGTTTCCCTTCTAACTCGGGAGCGTCGGGCATTGTTTCGGAAGGGACGGGTGCTGGCGTGGTTTCCAGGCTGTCGCCTTCATCCTCGCATCTAGGAAGTTGACACATTTCGTTCCTCTCCTCCCTGCGGGATGAACGCCCGGCCGTGCCGCAGTCCCCGTCAGCACTGGGAGCTCCGGGGTGGGGTTGACGCTGTTGCTGGGGTCAGAGGTACCTCGGGAAACGAGGTGTTCGGTTTACTTAGCCCACAGGCTCTAACCTTGTCAGGCAGCTCAGTTTCCAAACAGCATATTGTCAAAGGTTGTGCTCCCGGTACTGCATTGAGTGGTGGATCAAGAGAGTCCAACAATGCGATGTCCCATCAGCCTTTCCGAAGTGAAACCCGTCTCCTGCGTGGTGCCTCTCGCAGCCTCTTTGGTACCCGTTTCTGCTCACTGGCGGATGCAAGAGCTGAAGGTTTGGACCAAACCTGATGCAAAGTCCTCAGGACCCATCCCTGCCCCCTTTATTCAATAAAGACATTAAAATGTGTTTATTTCCCTTGCGCTTCCCTTGCTCCACATCGCCAAGGCTCGGAGAATCGCAGTGCCGCCCTTTGCAAAGGCTCCGACAGCTGATGTGATGTCAGGTTGGCCGTCTCCCTTTTCATCAGCATTGTGCTAAACAATCAGAGCTTTTTAAGCCAGAGCAGATAGACGAATTGGAGAGAAGGGGCACAATGCTGGGTTTGGGTTTGGGTTTTTTTTCCAGTTGCATTTGGACCTTGTATCTCACGCTGTCTCACCTCAGCCTCCTCCTCCTGCTTGCAATCCCGCTCCTCTCCTGCAGGCAAAGCGAATCGTTCCTCAGAAACCAGACAAAATTGGGCTCTCCAGCCAAAATCCCTAGCTGGGCCGTCAGCAAAGAGGCCTCCAGAGCACCGCTCTCAGTGCTGCAGGGGGTGAAATTACTCGCCAGAGCCCTCGCGTGAGCACCGCGGCTCGGAGCCAAACTCCGCCAGCGCCCGTGAGAGCCCTCCGCTCTCCCCTGCCGGCTCCCTCGCTGCCGCGGGTCCTGCGGGGGCACGGAGTCGGGGAAAGAAAGATGCTGGACCTGGAGCATCCCGATGGGCATCCCGGCTGTTAACTGCACATCGGCCGGAACAATTCCCCCGCCGGTGTCTCGGAGGCCGAGTCCTGCTGCCTCCATCCCGCACGCCCGGTGAATTCTCTGTGCTGTGAAGAGCTTCGGGTCCCGGGTGTCACGCGGGCTCGGCGCTGCTGGACCTGCAGCAAGCTGCGTCCTGTTCCCGGGCGCCCACGAAGATTTTGCTCACGAAGTTTTGCTCTGGGAGAAAATGAGCGCACTTTAGCGACGAACGGGGAGTTGGGGCTTTTGGTTCCCACAACTCTATACCCACCCGGGGCTGCATGAGACAGGACAGAGAACTTTACTCGGTAGTTTCTACATCTCATTTATAACTCCGCTTAAGCTAAAGTGCACGTTAAAAATGTACCCAATCTTTGTTTAAAACCAGATATTCCCAGACTGCCCGTCCTCCCTGGATTACTTTTTTCTTTTCTTTTTAAGTACACACTGTAGCTAAAATTGGACTTGCTTCAATTTTCAGCCACTGGATTTTGCTCCGTCTCTTCTTTCAGAGCTGTCTGCCGTGCTGGTGGATGCACAGATCACACTCAAGATAATTTTAGCCCATAGTACATGTGGGGTTATTAATTTGCCTTCTGGAGGCCATGTAACTTACTGGATGGGAGGGTGGGGGGGGGAAGAGAGAAGCGGTTCCCAGGGGCCTTCCTCTGACGTCTTGGGAAGATTCTGTTTTCCCGTCTGGAAGGAAAGGCGTATGACGACTCTGTTTTAGGGCATCATGGACAAAAGTCCCCCCACACTGAAGAACTGGTTTCTCAGGGCATTTTCTCATGGAAAAATGACTGAGCTGAAAAGGAAACAGCGGGGCCCTTGGTAGGAGGTGGGAAGACTCTCTGCGAGGCCGATTCCTTTATCGCTCCGCTGAGCCACGGCTTTCTGTGGCTGGGCTCGTATTGTTCCTGCGCCCGCAGAGGCGAAATGGGAGAGTCGCAGTCATTCAAACCCTCGCGTCTCGCCTTGGCACGGGCGACTAAGACTTCTGGAGACGGAGATTTATTGGGCAGTCGCTGGGTTCCTTGCAAAATGGGAAGAGCCTTGTCATTCCTTCTTTTGGCCACAGCTTCGATCTGTTCAGGGAGGAGGAATAGGAGGAAAATACAGATGGAATAATGGCCCTTCCCGTTTTCCGTACCCAAGGGCTGGAATACAAAGCGCAGGTTGCTGTGCTGGAGGATGTGCTGATAATAGTTTACAAGAGAAAGGGAGGTGATACCTCTGCATCATGCTGAAACTGGATGAGGCTGAAGCTAAATTAAGTTTTTGCACCAAAGCTGCTTTTTTCAGAGAAAAATGCAAGTGTGGTACCACTGAAACACTCTGCGAACACATTTTGCTGAGTTGTTGCGGTGTTTGTTGCTTTTTCAGCATCAAAACTCTGGAGAAACTTTTCATTTAGAAAATACCGAAATACCATTTTGAGAGACATGAAATAAAAAATCCTTTTGTGCTTCCAGCTTTTTTTTTTTTTTTTCCTCCTTTTTAGCTGAAGGTGTTTAAGACAGCTCAGAAATGAAGGATTTTGTTCTTGTTTTATCTTCTACGTGCTGACGAAAGCGGGGCTCTGCTGGCCAGTGGCCCCGGCTAGCACAAGTGACGCTGGTCCTGATGAGGGGTGAGAGTCCCCTTAGCTCCACGTGGGGCACTTGTCCCTGGGGGAGTCTTGTGAGGGTCAGCAGAGTGCTCAGGAGCGCTGCAGGACCTGAGGACCCCCGACTGCCCCCGCTCCGTTCCCCCTCGCCTGCTGTCTCCCACGCGGCTGAGGACAGCCTGCCACCCTCGGCGTAACCGTGTCGAGCGGTGGCTGTGGGTGCCGGGACCCTGCGATCCCCACGGCTACGCGAAGGGTCCCGCCGAAAAACCTGCCTGTGAGTTTCCAGATCTCTGACATGTGGCCTTTAATCAGCGCTTGACTTGGGAATTAACGAGGCAGATCAAATGAAACGAGCTCCTAAATCCCTGGGAATTATCTTAGCATCACAAATAAGTCCTGTTGATGTGGAGCAAGGCGGGAGAGAGCAGAGCGGAGAGGGGCCGGCCGAGCCTGGCTAGCATTGTCCCATGGGGACTCTGCCACAGGTGTCCTGACAGCTCTTCTTCGTGTTGGAGAACGAACGCAGCCGGCGTCAGGTGAGGAGCAGATCCCTCCAGCCAGATCGTGGAAGCCGCCGTACCTGAGGGATGCGGTGAGGATCCGCGGAGGATCCCCGTGCTGCAGACCTGCGTCCCCGCTGGCAGTCGGGGAGAGGACACATCACCAAGGAGAGAACCTGGCCCGTGTCCCAGGTCACCATCGTGTGACCCGGGGGCTCCTTCACTCTGCTGAAGCTCCACGCAGCGGCGGGGCTGCTGCAGCGGTCCCCGAGGGGTGTATCAGGCCATAAAAACCCTGTCGAGGTGCGTGTTTTCCAGGCTGCGTGCTGCCTGACAGAGCCAGGCAGATGTTGTGTTGGTTTCTCTCCTCCCCTCTCCGCTAATGTTTTCGCTCCAGTGAATGCCGTTACCTCCTTTGCCCCGGCGCTGCAGGCAGAGCCAGCGCAGCGCGAGGTGTGAAGCTCCGGGTGATCTCCAACCTTAACCAGGCCCGTGTCGACCATGTCACCGCTCCCCACAGACCCTGCCGGCGCGGGGATGGTCAGCCTGCAATTTCCCAGGCCAAGACCCACCTTATATCCCACTCCGGTTCCCGACCTCCCCCCTCCCGTGTTGTCTTTACGGTCCCGAGCCGCGTTTGCAGAGCTGCCCAGTTCTTTGGCTCTCTGCAAATTTCATTAGCAGGCTGCTTGTCTCCCCCTGCCACATCATTAAATTAGAGATGTTAAATAAAATGGGACCTGTGGGAGGGAAGTCATGGCAGAAAGGCAAAACACATTGCAGTAGAAACACATGGATGCCGTTTCATTTATGGCAAAAAAAAAAACCAAAAACCAAAACTTGCAAACCTGTCTATAAGGGAGGGAAGACTCTGCTATATATACTATATATATACTATGTATATACTATAGAGACTATACTCTGCTCTGGGGAGACCCCCCTGCAGTGCTGCCTCCAGCTCTGGAGCCCCCAACGTAGGAGAGACATGGACCTGGTGGAGCGGGGCCAGAGGAGGCCCCGGAGATGCTGGGAGGGCTGGAGCCCCTCTGCTGGGAGGACAGGCTGGGAGAGTTGGGGGGGTTCAGCCTGGAGAAGAGAAGGCTCCGGGGAGACCTCAGAGCCCCT
>NW_009648567.1:91604-94830 GCF_000708025.1 Charadrius vociferus
CTGCCCAGGGAGGGGGAGGACAACTTTAAGGTACTTCATTAGGACACAGACGCAGCCTGACCTGCTCAGAATTACATCCCTGTTGAGTGCTTCCCTGGACAGCAGCATGTCCCTCTCCTGTCTTTCCCACCCTCTCCCTGCCCCATACATTACATTTTAAGTTGTCGGGAACAGGGCAGAGCCTTGAGTGAGTCACTCCACAGCGGGTGACTCTCGGATAGTGCTGCCAACCTGAGCCACCAGACCCCGAAAGAGTCTTGTAGAGAAGAGAGGAGAGCTGAGTCACGGCCCTTAAAAGAACTGCTACTCCCCCAGCCTGGTCCTTTCCAGAGGGGTAAATTCTCCCGTCGAGCAGACCCCTTTCCCAGACAATAGTGCTGTAATTATCTTCAGAGACAAAAAAAAATCCATGTCCTAATTAAACTCAATTCATCTCCTAAGCAGCGGTTTCACACTTGATATCCAGAGGCAAAATTATGCAGGGGGGGTGTTAAATACATAAATAAACTGAGAGTGTTTGTTGTTCCGCTTTTGCAGCAAGAAGATATTTTAGTAACTGTTTATTATGAATCAACACATCATAGGGGAGCAAAACTGCAACTCAGGGCTGAAGAGAGCAAATGGGATGTTTGAGGACAGTAAGCGGGAGGACATAAACATAACTTTAGAGAGAGGTTCTCTTTTCATTTTGCCCACATTTTCAAGGTCCTTTCCCTCCCTCTCCCACCCTCCTCCCCTTCTTTTAGAAACAATGATATTTTTGTGCTCCGTGGAACCAAATTCAAAGCCCTGATATTAGCAAAGTCCATTGTTCCCTGCTCCCGTAGAGAAAAGATGGTCGGCTGGCACGAGAATACCGCATCCCCCCTGCAAAGGATGGGACACCAACCCGGGGCTTTTCCACTGCCAGGAGGAGCACGGAGACCCTCCTGCGTTCCCCTGCCACCGCGAGAGTCCCCTCGTGTCCCAACTGAAAGCCCTTCGCGTGGCAGAGTAGCACAGAGAGCCTTTGCGGAACCAGTTTTTCAGATTACGGCCTCGCAAAGCGAAAGGTGGAGATTTTGGGCCAGTTTGTGTAGCACGGAGGAGTCCCGGAGCAGGGCAGGTGCTGCTGGTGCTCTCCCAACGTACAGCACCGAGCACCAGGACCCGAAGTCGCTTGGCGACGCTCCCAGCAGGAAAATCACATCCCAACACGGGACTCTTCAGAGCTACCGCAAGAAGGTACTACAGAAGCCGTCGCCGTAGTTTTATAACTTTATAACCTAAACATTTCTGGTTCCGTCTCTCCGGCTCACGGCCAGGTGGTTGCTCCCAGCTCTGGGCCGTGAGTCGCTTTTTCCTGCGGTGTTATTTATTAGGTACTTTTGGTATATCCTGCAACCACCATCAAAAATACACCGCCACTGCAAATACAAACTGGGAAAACAAATCATCCCAGATTACAGTCTACACAAAGGTTGTTCAACTATGGACTGAGTTAATTAGCAGCTAATAAAAGACTAAATTCTTCCATTAGCTATTCCGGTATGCGAGATCCACTGATTTCATTGGGGGCCACTTGCGTCTGTGGGCACAAGGCCATATTTGCTGTGGTCACCATGAATGCAAATGACAGGACAGTCAGGGCTCGCTGCAGCTGGGACGGGGACAGGGATGGGGGACAGGGGGGTCTGCACCGCCGTGCAGACAACTTCACGTGCAAACGTGGCTCAGGGAGGCCACAACCCTCCCCAGCCCCTTCCCCAGCCCAGTAAATCCAGAGTGAGCAACGTCCGGGGGTCGGTTCCACCGCTGGGACTGTAACTGCCTGTTTCAAGCACGGAAATTGGAGCTGGACTCCCTCCTATCTCCCTTCCTTCCGTATAAATTGTTGATGTTTCCAGATCTGAATCACTGGTCACATCCTTTACAAACGTGAGTCACTGTCGTACTGCTGCCTGCAGCCGCGTTCAACCAGCTACGCCCCTCGTGTTTTCCCAAATGGCCCGAGGATTTCCACCGGACCTCAATTCCTGTTCCCAGGGACGCGTGTGCTTTATCTGGCATGGTTGCACGGCGACTTGCTGGCACGAGGCACGACGGCCAAGGCTGTTCATTGGCATGGCGTGAGAGCCCAGCTTTGCTGGGTGAGCGGTGCAAACCAGCACCCGTGGAAATCCAGGCCATCATCTGGGGGACTCCCAAGTGGCTGAAGACCCTCCTTGGCCACCCCAGTGCTGCTCGGCCATCGCATTTCCATGGCTTTGTGGTTTGTGTGAGAAGGGGATGGCCCCTTCCAGCAAGGAGCCCTGCATGCTCCCCCCAGGATGAGAACAGACTTAGAAGTGCCACGGAGATTTAAAAAATTCATATGTGACAACGGGGAATCTTCCACCAGTGACCCGGCACACGGCTGCGGAAAGTGCGAGGCACGAGACAGACCCTTAAGTGGGATTTCGGTGGGAGTGAGGCATCTTCTCCATCCACTTTTAAAACTCCCATGAGGCACCAAATGGTAAGTCTTAATGGTAAGTCCTAATGGTAAGTAATCCCCTGATAAAACCCCAAACAAAATCCCGAAACAAATTGTCCCCAGAATAACAGAGACCAGGGTTAGAGCGGTGAAAACAGCGCATACCTGTGAGCGCCGGGCTGTCCTGCCAGTCCTGCAGGAAGGCCATTTGGGAAGAGACGGGCCCTGACCAGCGTGAGTCTTGATTCAAAGGGCATGACAAAGCTCTCCTGCGGCTACCAGCATCGTGCCATCTGGCATTGGCCTGCAGCCACCTCCGGGGTGCTCCGTAGGACCTGGCCGCTGAAAACAGGACATGAAGAATAACAAGTCTGGTTGGGAGGCAAAATGTTATTAAATAAATTGGCACGCTCCATCGCGCAGTAAGAGACCCTGCAAACTGCAAACTGCACCGGGGGCTTTCAACAGTCGACTGTTGCTACAGTGAGCGTGACTCATGTCTGTCCCTCTGCTGTCACCCCTCACCTGCTTCTCCAGCTTTGCCCACGTGCCGTAATCCAACTGTCCAGGGTGGGTGTCAGCACTGGGCCACACCAGCCTTTGCTGGACACGTGCCATCACTGTGGTTCTTCCCCATGCCGCAGGAAGAATCATAGAATGGTTTGGGTTGGAAGGGACCTTGAAGATCATCTCGTTCCACCCCCTGCCCTGGGCAGGGCCACCTCCCCCCAGCCCAGGTTGCTCCAAGCCCCGTCCAACCTGGCCTTGAAC
>NW_009648567.1:94967-96933 GCF_000708025.1 Charadrius vociferus
TTAGGCACTGGAAGGGGCTCTGAGCTCTCCCCTTTTTGGCCTTCTCTTCTCCAGGCTGAACCCCCCCACCCCTCCCAGCCTGTCCTCCCAGCAGAGGGGCTCCAGCCCTCCCAGCATCTCCTCTGGCTCCACTCCAACAGCTCTGTGTCCTTCTGCTGTTGGGACCCCCCAAGCTGGGGGCAGCACTGCAGGGGGGTCTCCCCAGAGCAGAGCGCAGCAGAGGGGCACAATCCCCCCCCTCGACACCCCCACGTCCCTCTCGGCAGCACTGCTCTCCATCCCTCCATCCCCAGTCTGTGCTGGGACCGGGGGCTGCCCCCACGCGGGTGCAGGACCCTGCGCTTGCCCTTGTTGGACCTCATGAGGTCCACCTCTCCAGCCTGTCCAGGTCCCTCTGGATGCCATCCCATCTCTCTGGCGTGTCACCACCCCACTCAGCTTGGTGTCATCGGCAAACTTGCCGAGGGTGCCCCAGATCCCACTGCCAAGAAGCTGTGCCATATCCACCCAAGTCAGTGCCTCTCAAGCAGAGCAGACCAACACCCAACACTGCTGACTTTACTGAAGAGAATAAGGGAAGCCACACTAAAGCATTTAGCCATTTAATTCCACTCTAAAATTGTAAAAAAAAAATAAAAATTTATTATCCGTATGGTACGAAAGGGGAAACTGAGGCACACAGACGGTGACTCCCAGTTCTGGGCCCCACGGAGTACGGGGCTGCACAGGCACAGGAGGAAAGGGCAATCCCCACTCTGCGCATCTGAGTGGGTGGATTTGTTTTGCCCAGTAACTTGTTGCACCGTCCCAGGCGTTCTGTGCGTCCCACAGCTCGCGACACCAACGGGAGAGCGCTACAGAAATGGCGGCACTTGAAAAAGAACCAGTACGAACCCGCCAGTCCCTCACTCACAAAAGCTCTGAAAATACTCCCTGGTCCAAGCGCTCAACCGCTGCCCGTGCTCCCAGCACATAATGTTTTAAAAGATGTTAGCGGCACGAGTACATCATCAGTATTCTCGACGCATTAATTCCGAAGCACTTGGGTTAAAATACAGTCTACAGTCGTTAGTGTGGGTGTGCGCCAGACTAAGGATGGGATGGAGGGTTTTCACCCTAAGGCAAGCAACGGATCAATCGATCAATGACTGATCAATCTCCTTCTTTCTCTTTACCTAGTTCTGAACAGAACTATTTCTTCCTTTCTCTGTTTTTCTCTCCTTTTTCCATCTCTCTAATTGATAAACCGAATCTACGGCCTCAGTCCCACACTCAGGTAGTTCTGGACTCGCAGCACATACAGGAGGGAGACCAAATAAGCAGTAAAAAGGGTAGTTTTTAAGAAGCCAGGCACCTCCTCACTTTGGGGAAGCTGTGCTCTGAATCGCGCCCTCTTTTTGCAGTGAAGTCCCTCCTGCCAGACCCTCCGTGCTGGGACATGATCCCTTCTCCCCACGGAACCCCCCTGCTCCTCTCTGCGGAGTGCTTTTGTTTGTACTTCTCAATACTCCACCACTTTTTTTGGCAGAAAACCCTCCCGGTGCCACCTGGCTGCTTTTCCGTCTCCCGAGAAGTTTTGCAGTGACCTGTGCCACAGCCAGGAACGTGGCTCGGACACGGGGAGGGGGACACACACATCTGCCGACGTCCCCCCGCCGCTGACCCCAGCCTCGACACACTCGCATCCAGCCGCCCGCATCAGCGGTGAGTCAGAAACAAAGAAGAAAAAAACCCTCGTGGGCTGCGATTCGCCCTTTATTGTGAACTCCAGACGTCATACGCACACGGCTATAGATGGAGCTCGGGAGCCCAGGCCAGCCCAGTGCAAGCCCACCAGAGCACAGTGATGGTGGTGGTGGTGGCGGCTGGCGGGGGGGGATGCCGTGTCTGCGTGGCTAAGGATGTGTTACAGAGGCGGGCTGGTCTTCATGTAACTAGAGAGCTCCTGTGATCTACAAAGGGTGAA
>NW_009648567.1:97109-100529 GCF_000708025.1 Charadrius vociferus
GCCCCGCCCAGGAGGAGCCCTCCGCCAGCCCCTCTCTGATCCCCCCTCCCCTCCCCATCCCCCCCAAATCTCCCTCCAGCGCAGCACACCAAGGAATGATGAAAAAAAATAATTCTGCAAAAAGGGTGAGTCGGATCGGTTCTTCTTTGGGGGCACGGTGGGGTGAGGGAGGGCTCCCGGATGTTTTGGGGAGGGGGTTTTGCCTCTTGATTTCCAGTTGTTTGCTTTGCCTTGCAAAAAAAAAAAAACAAACCCAACCAAAACCAAAAAACCCAACAAGATCAAAACAAAACCAAAGCCAGCACCCATCTCTCCTTCTCTCCCGCTGCCCAGCGCCTCTCCTTCCTCTCGAATTCGCCAGGCGATACTATTCGCCGTTTCGTGCGGAGCGATGTAGGCAGGCAGTTTTCATTTTCGATCACAAGGAAACGATAAAACAGGGAGACACCATCAATCTGTCGCTCGCTGCTCTGTGCCGTATGCGTGTGTCTGCTCTGCCCTGAGATCTTATCGCTCTCGATGCAGAAACCTTCAATATAAACCCGTACACAGATTTCACCTCTATGATTGATTGTGAATAAAAGGCTGAAAAATGCAATTTTGACTGCAGTAAAAAAAACCCACCATCTAGTTTAAATTCTCCCCAGCACCCTCCTGTTCCTCTTTCCACGGGGAAACGCGCGTTGTGTGAGGCGAATATAACATAAGAGCTTTTCTTATATAATGCACCGAGCGAAGCCCTGCCTGCGATTTTTGCATTGTCCCCTCAGTATTATTGTTGTTGCTTCGTGTCTGCAACAGAAAAAAATCTCTGTAGAGTGAATCGAGCAAAGTACCTCCGTCCCAGCTTCGGTGGAGAGAGGGGCTGGAGGGAGGGGGAGGCGAAAGTTGGGCAAAGAGGGGGGGGGGGGGGGAGAAGAGGAGTGTAAATCCAAGAATAATACCATTTTCCCCCATTTTCTTCCCTCTCTCTTTGTGTTAGGGGCAACAGGATGGAAACCAGCAATCTGCGCAGCCAGAGAAGGTCGGCTGGGTGCGGAAATTTTGCGGGAAAGGCATTTTTAGGGAAATCTGGAAAAACCGTTATGTGGTTTTAAAGGGAGATCAGCTTTACATCTCGGAGAAGGAGGTAGGATCGGTTTCATTTTCCTTTCCCATCCCCCCCTCTTTCCTCCCTTTTGCATATGAAAAGCGCCCACCGAGCAGCCCCAGCCTTTCCTCAGCCCCTCCAGCGCCCCTCCAGCGCCCCTCCAGCCCCAGCCCGGCTCCAGGAGGTTTTCTCGGGGGCTCCTCTTCTCCCCGAGTCGGCACCGGAGGAACCCGGCCGGGGCTGGTGCGGCAGCTCCAACAGCGGCTCTCCCAGACAGCTCCGGCTGGGAGACATTTTCCCAGCACTGGACACATGAAAGGATTCACTTAGCGAGAGTTAAAACCCTCATCCTTCTTTCCGCCGCGGTGAAACGGCAACGCCAGCTTCCTTCTGTGCCTGTCCTCTGGCATTAAGTCCGACAGCGGTCTCGTTCCCTGCTGCTGCACTGCTCTATTTGGGAATAACTCCGGTCTCCCAACGGGAATCGGGTCCTCTATCTCTTGTATTTTTTTTCCCCCTCGAACGACACCACAAGAGGACAACGGGGGAATTTTACCCACGGATTCAACACCTGGTTGAAAAACTCTCCTCCCCCTCGTCTCCGCTCCCCCTCGGCTGGGGTTTGGGGTTTAATGTGGTGTTTACATTAGACTTAATTGGATGTGACTATCGGGCTGAGCGGCGCAGGCTCTGGCAGGCTGGCATCCGGCTGTCCTTGCACCACCTCCCCCCTCAGTTTTTGTCTTGATAAATTCATCAGGAAGAAATCCCCAGGCAACAGCACTCCTCCCTCTGATTACCCTCCAAAAACTCATCGCCGGCACGAGTGAGAGCTGTGCCCGCAAGAAGAGGCACGGGGGCTGTTTGGAGTCAGGCTGGTGTCAGGACAGGGCGTTCGGGGTAAAAATGCAGGTCTGGGTCTGGGTCTCAGTGGGTTTCTTCCCATAAGTGGAGGTCATTCCCCGCCGGGCGTTGCAGGGCGCTCTGTTACTCGGATTCGTGGCTACCTGGCCCAGCTTTATCAGTTTAGGATCTGGAGAGATAATAGGGTCCAAAGCGCGGAGCATAATTTGATTTAGAGGCTAATTGAATCACGGGGCATGGCAAAGTGCAGATGGATCAGGGGTTATTAGAACACAGAAATAGCCTAAAAGCAGACTGACAGCCCAGGTCGTGCTTCGCCATGTGCTGGCATTTCACAGCTCGCTCCCATTGATCTCTTGGCTGCTCCAGAACCGGAGAGGGACACGGGCGTGGGGAATAAATGCTGGCTGCAGGTTGGGGGTTCGGGTAAAGAGATGTCATAAGAGTAAGATTAGAGACCATAGACAACCCTAGTGGTAACGAGATGCTAAACCTATGATGAATCTATAGATACATTTATGGATGGGGAAAGTCAGATGGAAAGATGGATGTGAGAAGTACACAGCGAGCGGCACAGATCTCCTTTGATTTGCGGTCCTTCCAAATTTTCCAGCAGGAACACAGACTGTGTGTGTTTCTCAGGAGCGGCCCTGCTTGTCTTGCACAACTCTTACAAGCAGCTCACATACCTCTGGGGCCACAGAGCGGAGTTTAGGAACTGTTAGACAGACAGATTACATGGCTGGAAGGATTTTACCTGCTGCCCCGTGTTCTACCAGTCTGGGTCAATGGCTCCGCTGTACTGGGGCCCCGATTCAAGGTGGCACTGAAGGATGTGCTTGAGCAGAAACATACGCTTAAGCGCAGTTAACGGGGATGGAGCTGGAGCTTGTACTTTTTGAGCCAGGACCTGGAAGAGAAGTAACCATGGCCAAGTCCAAATGACAGGGGAGCTGCCTGCTCAGATCAGACCGCATCAGCTGTGCCAACGCAGCTGGAACTGCTGGGAAGGGACTGGGAATAGGCTGGACTAGGCGGCTCGGTAATGGTAAATTCACTGCAGGTTGGGCAGATGCTTAACAGTGTCAGCAGGACGCTGTACGGTCCTTCAGGCAGGTGTGAAGGTGCAGTATCAGTGATGGGAGATCATCCTCCCTCTCTGCTCTGCCCTGGGGAGGCCACATCTGGGGTACTGTGTCCAGTTCGGGGCTCCCCGGGTCAAGAAGGACAGGGAACTGCTGGAGAGGGCACAGCAAAGGGTCAGGAAGGTGATGAGGGGACTGGAGCATCTTTCTTACGAGGAAAGGCTGAGGGACGTGGGGCTGTTCAGTCTGGAGGAGAGAAGACTGAGGGGGATCTCATCAATGCTGATAAATCCTTCAAGGGAGGTGCCGGGGGATGGGAACAGTCTGTTTCCAGTGGTGCCCAGTGACAGGACAAGAGGGAACGGGCACAAACGTGACCAT
>NW_009648567.1:100581-106998 GCF_000708025.1 Charadrius vociferus
GGGGTGGGATGGGGGAGCTCCAGAGGGCCCTTCCAGCCCTCACCAGTCTGGGATGCTGTGACGGTACTGGACACTACTGTAATCACAGCTGAGTTTGCAGGGGGGCTGCGTACGTGGGTTTGGGCGGACTTAGAGGAAGTTTCCCAGGTCCCTCTCACCGTCATTCAGTGGGGAAGGAGCCATACGGGTGGGCAGAGGGAGAAACTCCTCCCCAGCAAAGCAAAGGCAGAACGAGCGGCTGGGGCCCTCACCGCAGCGTCTGCGGGCAGGATGGAAGGGCGGACTGCCACCCCAGCTGCCGGGACCGCCTGAGCCCCGGAGACGCGCTCTGCCCGAGCTCAGGGCCCCCTCAGAGCACCGTGGCTGGGGAGAGGCGAAGGGCGCTCCCAGCGAGCTGCTCCCGTGCCTGGAAGCCCTGAGCAGCCTCTGGAAGTACCTGCTAGAGATACACCGTGGTGCCCGTGCCCCTAATGGGGCCGTGCTGGCCAGGGAGGGCAGCCAAGCGGCCAGGCTCCTTGCTAGCAAACTCCTCCAGGGCTGGAAGGAGCTGCCCCATTTGGAGGATCCTCCCAGACCCTCCGTCTGCTGCCCAGACCTGCGCAGCGGCTGTCTGGGACAGCAAAGCCGTGCTGGGTGGCACAATACACTCCCTTAAGCAGCATGTGAACCATCCCTTTGATGGGAATCTGGATCTTGCCTGGGAAAACAAGAGTGTTTTCCAAAATCCTGGCCACCCTGAAGTCACCAGCTGGACTGCCACCGGCGGCAGTACCACTGGGATGTCCCGGACAGCCAGCGCTGCCGGGTGGGTGGCTGTGTCTCTCTCTGGTACCCCAACTGTTTGAACCCTGCAAGAATAAACCGACAGCAAAGGCTCTGCTTGGCTAAGGAGCAGGAAACCTGCGCGAGGCAGAATGTGTTCATACGGGAATCAACACCAGTGATGATGTGCGGGAAAAAGATGTCTGTCTGTCCATCCCTCCCTCCCAAATACGTCGGGGTAGCTACCGTGCAAATATCTGCGTGCTCTGAGCGCAGAGGAGGGACGAGGCTGTGCGAGGGGCCGTGCGGGTGCTAGTTCTGGACAAGGGGCACTTGTGTTCATTTCAGAGAGCGTGCATGTATTTCTTTAGGGGGAAAAAACCTAGTGCGTGTGCAACTGAAGCAGCACTGTGGCTCTACGTGTGTGAAAGACCATAAATAACATGCAGCAGCGACTGCCTATGTCTTTATATGGAAGAATCTGTGGTTGTGTAGAAATGTGGTTACAGAGGTAACATCTGGCGGTGTGCACGTGCGCTGAAGTGACTCTGTGCGCCTGCGGGAATGAAGAATGTGCCTGTGTCACCGGGTCCGGCACTCCCCTGAATCTCAGTATACGCGGTGGCTGCAGCCACCCAGCCCGTGGCACACCGGGCGAGCACGGTCACGTCTGCCTGGGGACGGAGGGGACGCATTTGGGGTGGCTGCCTGTCGCTCATGCATTTCTAAGACTTTCTGTTCAAAGACAGACGGGTCTTTTAACCCACGGCGCGGGTTTTTGGTACTGACCGGACCATTATTCCGTAGCAAAGTCAGGTTTTCACACACCAACAAGACCCAAGATCTGCCCCAGGGAGTTCTGTCCTGCACTCTCTCCTGTCCACAGGTCCTAACATGTGTTTCAGAGCTCTGCTCCTGGAGCACGAGGCTCCCTCTGCACGCTCGCTTCCCCGGCAGCAGGTGCCTGCAGCTCCCGCAAATAGCTTAATAAATTGGGATTTGTCAAGCAGAACAGGACAGAGCCTCTTTTGGTTTTTTTCACACATCAGATTATGCCCAGTGGAGAAAATGGAGCCACTGCTGGGTTGCGCTGATGAGTTGTGTGAGAGGCTCTTCGCTGCTCTGGAGAAAGACCTCTCCACTTGCGAACACCTGCGATTGCCGGTGCAGCTGATGGGGCAAGCACTGGATGCAGCCAGAGAGAGAATTAAATAGAGACCCTGAGGAGACGGGGATAGAAAACTCTAGTGGAAGCGGCCACTAGACAGGTTGAATCTCAGCCTGGTTTCTGCAGGGATGGCAGAGGAGACTCAATTGTCTGTTTCCGCAAAAGATCAAAGTCCTACTATAAATTATTCTTGCTCCATCAAAGCCATCGGAGCAACGTGGATTTGGTGGATGGAGCTTACAAGTTAAGTCTCATATTAACCTCGGTGTTCCTTGTCAGCTCCTCTTAAGCTCGGCGGCTGCTCTAGAACAGCAGGCAGGTTGTTCAGTGGGTAAAGCAGGGCTCCCGGCCTCTCCCCGCCAGCTCGGAGCACCGCAGAAGAAGGGGTTAAATACCAGGACTCCTGGATGCTACCCTCAGTTCTGCCACGCACTCACTAAATGAATTCAAACCAGACATTTATTTACTTTTGCCTGAATTTCTCCATCTGGAAAGCAGGGCTAATAATACTCATCTCCCTAAGGCACAAGGTGCTGAGGAAGGGGGAATTGTACGTCGCACGCTGCGGGATCCCTGGGGAAAGATGTCAGCTCAGGGCAGGTAACGACATTGCATGAAGACAACGCGGAGCAGTAAAACCGCTCAGGGCTGAGCACCGGTCTGAGATCTGGAAGGGTTGAAGGGATAGGTTTCCAAAAGGCTAACTCCCACGGGCAGAGTCAGACTACCAAAATCCCATCAATATCCACATTGATTCCTGTCCGTGTGCTTTTTCAGTTGCCAACCTAGGACCTGGGCTTGCGGGTTAGAGACTAGCCCTGATTTATTGGGTTTGGTTAGGAGAAGATGTGACCGCCTGATAGAGGTCTGGGCTTTCTCCCTGGCAGAAACCAAGTCTGTAAGGAGAGGAAATATATTTTCATCAGACCAGCTGATATACCTGGAAAACACAAATAGGGCTTTTGAGCTATGTTCGTCCATACGGGCATCGACCTTTGGAAGCTGTGAAACCTGCTCCAACACCCAGAACCTTTTGCTCTTCCAAGCGTGCACCAAAATGGTAGTCGAGGCTTACAGACCTTGTCCAGCCAGGGGCTCGGAGCCTGCAGAGATCTGTACCCCTGCTGCAAGCCGAACTCTGTGAACTTATGCAAAAAAAAACCCCTCACCCTTCATTACTTAGCATTTGGTCATCGGCCAAAAAAAGCATTCAGGGCAAGAAACGCGCACGATGCGATGTGCCGAAGCGAGCTGAGCTCTGCTAAGCGAAAGAACACCTTCGCAGTATCATTTTTGCATTCCTTCCCCCTTGCTCTCCTCCACACCGGTTCCCCCACTCCCCCACCCCCTCCTCTCCCTGCAAATTTCTGGTAATTGTTCTCTTGTTTCTAGCACAGCTTTGTTATTGCTTTGCACTTGGGAATAGCAGCGAGACTAACACAGACACAGCTGGGCTCCTACCACTTCCTGACAGGAAGCCCAGGGCTGTCCAGACAGCATGAACGGCCTCTGTGATGACGAGATGTTAATGAGGAAATGCTTCTCGGGGCTTCCTTAAGCCTTTTCTTGTTTGCTACCAACAGCATCGACTCAATTAGCACAAGAGCACTTGAAAAGTAGTCTGTTCTCGCTCCTCATTTGTTACAGCACCATCAAACACTGCACAACTCTCTGCCTGGAAGAGGGGGGTGCCCACGTGTGTGTCCACATTCGAAGTAGTGTCTAGAGTTCGCATCCACGGTTCATGGGTGTGATGGAGCCTGCAGAGTACTTGTGGTGCTTCTCTGCATGTGCTGTTCATGCACTTGGCGCTGTGACGATGCTTCATGGTGTGCATTTGCACTTGGTGAACGCCTCTGTGTGCGGGGTGGCTGTGTTTTCCGTGTCTCTGCACTTGGTTGAGCGGAAAGTACCATAGAATCATAGAATGGTTTGGGTTGGACCTTAAAGCTCCTCCAGTGCCACCCCCTGCCCTGGGCAGGGCCACCTCCCCCCAGCCCAGGTTGCTCCAAGCCCCGTCCAACCTGGCCTTGAACACCTCCAGGGATGGGGCAGCCACAGCTTCTCGGGGCAACCTGCCCCAGGGGATCACCGCCCGCACAGGAAAGAATTTCTTCCCAATATCTCATCTCAATCTCCCCTCTGTCAGTGTCAAACCATTCCCCCTTGTCCCACGGCTCCCCTCCTTGATCAAAAGTCCCTGCTGTCCCTTCCATACCTCTCCTGCTCTTGCTCTTTTAAGCCATCCTTCTCCCTTCTCCCTTCCTTCTCCTGCTTGGGCAACCTCTGTTCTACACTTTGCAGATGAAGGTGACAAGTTTCAGCGAAGCTCTTTTCTGTCTCAAGGGCACCGTTCTGCAGGACCAGAGAGAGGGTGAAAGAACACCTAGGCAGAATCAACACACAGCCTGACTCCCTTTCCCTGCAACGGATGTACTTTGTGAGATGGGGCAGCACGGCCCTGGGATTTGAATGCAGCACTGGGATGCAGACGAGCTGGTCCCAGTTTCAGGGGCCAGTCAGTTCTCAGTGACTTGTACTTCTGGTCACCTTGGCTGATGACTCTTTGGGGCAAGGGAGCGGAGTAGATAGAAACTTTCTGCCGCCGTCCCCTTGTTAGCTCAGGGCAGCAATCTGGCAGTGAAAAGGCCGGGAAGGTCATGCTGGTGCCCTTGAGCTACCGAGTTCACAGTGCGGCCTCTCACTCAGGATGCAGGTGTGCAGATGGGCAGGCAGCCTCTTGGAGCACTGCCACTTCTCTTCTATCGAGGCCCAGAGGCTCTGGCCGAAACCAGGGTCCTGCTGTGCCGGTGGCTGCACAAACAATCTGTATCCCCATCTTCTCTCCACACCTGCACCTTCGCTGGTACTAAAGAAGGAAAAAGTGGACCATCTGCAGTGTCCCACTGTTCACAGGCCATTTTAGAATCATTGACCCATAGAACGATTTGGGTTGGAAGGGACCTTAAAGCTCATCGAGTTCCAACCCCCCTGCTTCGGTCAGGGACACCTCCCACTCGACCAGGTTGCTCCAAGCGCCGTCCAACCTGGCTTTTTACCCCGTGACCACAGCATTTTGCAGGTCTCTGTTACTGTAATAGCTGAAACTCTCCCAATACTCTCTGTATTTCATCTTCTAGTTCCCTTGCAGACCAGAACCACACAGTCACCTCCCTTGTGCAGCCAGGGAACCCAGGAGAACAAGAAGCCAGTGACAGGACAGGCCATTAAACCCAGGTCTGCCCTGTCACCTGCCCGGTGCTGCTTCCCGGCACTGCCGGAGCCGGGGTTGGACACACGCATGGATTCCCATCTTAGCAACAGCCTGATTTTAGCTAAGCTCTGCAGAAATTTCTGTCCCTTCTGGTAGAACAGCTCAGCTTGAGGAAGTGAAACTTTCATCTCAGCTTGAGAGGGGAACATGCTGGCTGACGCTGGCCCCGAGACTGCCCATGTTTGGATATTCAGCGTTACTGAGAATCTGTAGGTTTCTTGTTACACCCTGAGCCACATTATGACCTCTTGAATGTCTCGTGGATACGTTACACTGGGTGTCTTGTGATTTTCTGTACCTTCCGCATTTGCTTTGAGCATGTCACATCTCAACGGGGAAACTGCTAAAAAAAATCTGAGGAAAACCGCAAAACTTCGCCTGGTGACTGAGCGACTGCCCTTCCACTTGGCTCCCGATTTGGCCCCAGAACGCAGCCCTGATCTGAATCAAGGAGGTTTGGAGTTGTTGCAGGTGATGATGAGGGAGGAAATTTTCACTCTCCATCAGCAAGACACCCAAGGGGCAGCTAATTAAGACCCCATTAGGGATCCTCCCATTGCCAGAATGCTGCAGGAGAGCATTGGCACAGGAGAAAACAGACCTTTGGAAGCATGACTAGCCTCAAGGCTAGAAATAAGCCTTTGAGAGAAGGTACTCTGGGCACCGTGGCTGATGTTCTGACCCACTACATCTCTGCAGAATGGCCAGGTCCCGCAGTGCCGTGGTAGCCAGCGTCCCTTCGGGCTGGCCCTGCTGGGCAGCAGCTGCGGGGGCGAGGCGTGCGAGGAATGCAGCTCCCCTCCTTCGACTTTAGCAACGCGCCAGCAATGTCAGCCTCAGCACATCTCCCCGCTGACTGCAGGCCCAGATTAGTCGCTGGCTGCACGGCTGCCTGTCCTGTAGCTACACCCCAGCCCGGGCAGCTGCCACTGGGGGTGCGGGGACTGCCTGGTCTAACGGCTCCAGGGTCTAACGCACCCTGCTTTAGGGACCTGGCTTTGTCTTAGGTGATTGGGGACACCTCGGGTTCCTGCTCTGTGCCTCAGTTTCCCTTCCCTCACCTGGCCTACTTGGAGTATGGAAGCATGTGAACCTCATGAGGTCCAACAAGGCCAAGCGCAGGGTCCTGCACCCGGGTGGGGGCAGCCCCCGGTCCCAGCACAGACTGGGGATGGAGGGATGGAGAGCAGCGCTGCCGAGAGGGACGTGGGGG
>NW_009648567.1:107347-150519 GCF_000708025.1 Charadrius vociferus
TGGAGGTGTTCAAGGCCAGGTTGGACGGGGCTTGGAGCAACCTGGGCTGGGGGGAGGTGGCCCTGCCCAGGGCAGGGGGTGGAACGAGATGATCTTCAAGGTCCCTTCCAACCCAAATCATTCTTCCAGCCTAGGATTTCTGGGAGCACGGGGAGGAGCCAGGCTGAACCCCAGGGCTTTTGTCTGCCTAGAGTAGGTACAATACAGCCAGCAGACAGCCATGGCAGCAATTGCTGGGATTTATTTACCTTAATCCTTTCAATCCAGAGCTTCCCCGCAGGGTGAGGAGTGCAGACCTACCTGCCCATGAGGCTCTGAGATCCCTCAGCTCGCTGCATGCCCAGCACTCAGCAGCTGTGAGGAAGGAAAGACCTGCTGGCTACCTCCCAGCTGGGAATGATTTTGCCAAAATCAACCATGCAGGCCTCTCAGTCCTTGCACATTAAGCCAAGCGGTCCCTGATTCCTCTCAGCCTCAAACTACAGTGCAGGAGCCCTTAAGAGAGGCTAATGAACGCAGCAGGATCCAAAAAATACCCACATCTGCAGAGCCCCAGCTGCTTCGTGGGCAAGTGTGCAACCCCTGCACGGACAGGAGAGGATACACTGCCCCAGACAGGGAAGCTTTTTCTCGACTCCCTAAAAGGAGCTGGAGAAAAGAGGAACTGTCAGGCCTTGGAGACCCCATTTAAGCCGTCTCCCCTGCAAGTTAGAGAGCAAGAGACAAACTGTCTGGGGATGGGGAACCAGCGTGAGGCCTCTGTATCCAGAGGAGATGCTCAGCCGATCCTAGAACTCAGACCTTTTCTTAAAGAGTTTCAAGTTTGGCATCTGAGACCAAAGATCAGCCCTGACTTTCAAAAATCTATGTTCAATCTATACTCAGCAAAGAAGAAGAAAACAAACAAGCAAGCGTTAATCCCCATCACCAGGATTAGCTCCTCACTCAGAGCACCCTGGGTGCAGGACGAGCTGTGGTAGGTCACCCTGACGTAGAAGAAGATCAATGCTGCTGTGCTGCCCCCGCCATTCCCCTTACAAACCACGCGGGGTGACAGGGAAACCACGCTTCATTCCCTCCTACTGAGAACTGACACCTGAAGCTACTTCTAAAGGTCTCCAAAACGTTATCCAAAGACCTGTACGTTGCTTGGGCACTGGGAACCCACCAAGCCAAATTATCTGCTGGTGAAACTTGAAGGGTTTTATTTGCATGGCTCCAATCTCCATGAAACTGTGGACGAGGGTAGACACCCCCCAGGTTTGTCACCTGTCGACGTAGGTGACGGGATTTAGGCTTTGCTGACCAGCAGCTTTGCGGGTCTTTTTTTTTTTTTTTTTTTTTTTTTTAACAACTGCATGACTATCCTCAGCCTCTGAGCACTCATCCTCGCCTGCCTCTGTCCTGTAATTCACCACCTCCCTCTTTTTGGCCTCAGTAGCCTCCCACAAAGGACAAAAGAGCTGGCTGGGACTTCTGAAGTTTGCCTTTCACCTTCCTTCTCTCTAGTTTCCCTGTTTACACACTGAATGCTCTGTTATTTTGCTTTGCTGGTTACTTCCCTGCCTGCATGTCTCAGCGTGGGGGAGAGGGAGGACATCAGTTGGCAATGCCCCTTGTGAGACAAGACTGCTGTCCTTCCCATGCCCCGCGAAATCACTGCGTCACCGCAGCGGAGCCCATTTCAGGCTGATGCTGAGACCTCTTCCCGCCGCCAAGGCAGAACAAAGCCACGTTCAGATGACTAAATTACAGCCCCATTCACTTTATGGCCTCATTATCCTACCAAGGCTCTGTACAGGAGGGAATCAATTCAAAGTGAGTGCAAACCTGCCTGCGCCACAGCTCTGGCTGAAGGGCAGACGTACCCTTTGGCGCCCGACTCGCTCTGGCCCACATCCTTAACGGCAGCCACGCGTGCACCCCCCCCCCCAAATAAATACCCGCGGGGGGCTGAACCTGCCCACCTTGGCTGAAACTCAGAAGTGGGACTCCACCATCATCCCTTTAACGCAAACAGATGTTGCTTATTCCCAGTTCTTAAGCATTTTCTAACTGGTCTACGCACACGTACGGCACTTTGGTGAAAGCGATACACCACCTGGGCAGCAGGGTGTCCTGCATGCGTCGTGAGTAGGCAAGCGCAGTGTTTGAGCTCTGGCACTCGTCAGTCCACATCTTTTGAAGGACTAGCTACACCCGAAAGGTGTTTATCTGAGCCAGGTACACCCGTCCTTCTTGCAGCCTCCTGGAGATATTCCTAGAGGCAAGATTTTTGAGTGCCGGCTCCCATGAGTTCACAGTGCAGGCTCCGCGTGTCTGAGGAAGGAGGGAAGGACTGGGGAAGTCCCAGTGACCTACATGAGCAAACATCTGGAGTAAGGACTTCTGCCTCCGCTGCCGTATCACAGCTGGGGGCTCAGAGGGGATCGGCTTTTCCTGCTGCAAATGAATAGGGCTGAATTCAGCCAAGATTCTTGGAAAGAGGTGGATTGTAGAATGGTACTGGGAAGAGATAAAAGCCGATTAGAAACACACGGGGAGGATACATAGATAGACATTATCTGCGAGAGACATTTCCATATCTGTTCATAATAGCCCATACACAGTGGCTGTTGTTACAAGCAGAAATAAGCAATAGCTTCTGGGGCTTCAGGAATAGCTGTGTACGGCGTCTGCCTCCTAGTTCTTGACGACAAACTCGGGGGATAGAAGGAAAAAGGATGGAGGGGGAACTGCAGCCATTACGCAAGGCCAGATGGTCAGTTTATCTGTGTCTCCGGTTAGAAAGCTGGTTACAGCAGTTTAGTCAGCCTCTTTGTTTAAATTCTGCTGAAAAAAAAATCACGGGGAATTCCTTCAGTGCTTCCCAAAACTAGGGAGGAAACACATTAAATGGGCTGGAGTCCTTTCAAGAAATCCAAGAGCTAAGACCTCATCACCGTCTGCCTTTCCGGCACCTGAGTTACTCAAACTCCCCTGCAGATCCCAGCCTGTAATGACCCTGGCTGGAGTCGGATTAAGCAGATTGACATGGATTTGAGTCTGCTGCAGTTCTGTCTTTAGCGGACACGCAAAACCAAGTTCTCTCCCTTCCCAGTTACCTACATTCCTCATGTTTGCCAGGAAAAGAGCTGAGCTGCCCTGCTGCAGGAGTGGGATGTGAGGACAGTGCATGAAAAGGAGCAGTGAAAAGGAAGGCCATGCAAAGCTAAAGGGGACAGGCAGAAGACGGGCTCTGCATTCTCTGCTTTGCTCCAAGTGTCCCCCGAGTGACTGCGCCTTCAGGTCAGGGGTCTGTCTGTATCAAACTCCCCGCCTTCCTCCCCAGCTCAGTCACAGCCTGCGCAACCTTGCGCAAGTCACAGCTTTAATTTAAGCCTCTGCGCTATTTATCTATAGCTGTGTGCCTGTCACACCATGGCTAATAGGGGAAGTGTTGGAGAATAGACCTGGAAAAAGCGAGATCTTGTAAAAGCTGCAAAGTGGCGACTCGATGGCTCTCTAAAGGACAACCAAGGAGTGCTTGTGCCTCTGAAGCCCTAGCACTCTCTTCTTTCTTGAAATCTTCCGTGAATCCCCTGGCTGCCGAAGGTCTCCGAGTGCCTGGCCGGCCAGCCAGCAGCAAAAGCCTGGCAACGCCAGAACAAAACCCATGATCTGGGCAGTCGCTGGGGCCCGGATGAGTCCTGCCCATAGCCCCTTCCCAAGGGATGAGGCTCAGCAGCGGGGGAGAGCAGCACACACATCATGTCAGTAATCTGGGACTGGATATGCTTCATCCACCCCCCAAATCAGCTGTCAGCACAGCCTTCAGTAATACCACCAGGTTTAAAATAGGAAGTGCTAAGCTTTATCCTTCAAACTTTTGTTATGCTGTCTCTAGAAAAGCAACAAGCGCTAATATGATTGCCCCTTTTCATCAGCAGATGAAAGTCCACCTCCTCCCAGCATCTCCTGCCTCCGCATGAACCTCCTCCTACCAGACAGGGTCCTCTTCTTGCTGCTGGAGTAAATCCTATTTATTTTGAGGGTCCACAAGCATAAACACAGTGTCTGATCACAGCTGTATGTCAGTTCAGCCGAGCCCCAGTAACTTTGGGGGTAGGAGAGGCAGTTAAGTCCCAAAGGAATCCATAGCAAAGCAGGAATTAACCTAGGAGCCTGTGATTTTCAAGTTATCCTTCTAAACATGTCCCCCCCAATTCCAGAAGAGACTTGAGTCAAAACTCGCATGTTGAAAATCTCTGCTTCTCCCCCGCAAAACCACGTGTAGCGCTGCCCAGCTAATAGCGCCATTTCCGTATTTGTGCCTTAAGGTGGGAGACGCTTGCACGCTGTTTCGGTGACCGCAAAACACACCAGAGGCTGCAGCACACGTCCTGTACATTCAACCCCCCCTGTGCAGGCACCCCCCGGGGCTCGGAGCAGCAGCCCTGTGAACTGCTTCTCGGTCTGACATCTGCAAGGCTGTAATGTTATTTTTGTTTTTGCAGGTAAAAGATGAAAAAAACATACAGGAAATGTTTGACCTGAGCGACTATGAGAAATGTGAAGAGCTCAGGAAATCCAAAAGCAGAAGCAAAAAGAACCACAGCAAATTTACCCTCGCCCACTCCAGACAGCCTGGAAACACGGTACGATTTGCTCTCAAGCACACGGTCAGCCCGAGAACACCGTTAGCTCTCGGTGAGGGCCATGCTGCCTCTCAGTTACCTGCTCCGGGTTTGAGGCTTTGAGGCAGTAATTGGGGGTTGAAACTGGATAGCCTCAGCTGTGTAGGAGTCCAGATTGTGTCTCGTGGTTTAAAATACACAGACATGCATTTGCCACGCCAGGACCGATAGCAACAGTGAGAGACGGAGAGAGAAGCAGCGTTTCTGCTGGGAGAGGACTCGGGCCTCTGGTGTACTAAGTAAATATGACCAAACACTCAGCTGTGGATCTGATCACCTGAGAGTATTGTGACTTTGGGAAAGGAAGGTGTCAGAACATTTAACAGTGGCAAGGCCAAAGCCCCTCCTGACAGCTGTGGTTTAGCTGACCACACTTGTTTAATTTACAGGGGGAGGGCAGGGATGCTGATGGTCCTTGGGGTTTGCTGCCCGGATTTGGGCAGCATCAGAAGAACTGCACAGGAATTTGTCCCAGGAGTACTTTCTGCCCATAAGAAAGCTAAAAAGTGCCAGAATGGGAGCACTGCTGCTCAGGAGCAGGACTTTACATGAGATCTCAGCTGCCACTGCAAAAAGAGAGCCGGTCTCTAACTGCAAGCTGTCTCTGGCACAGATGCACCCACCCACAGCCACACACGTGAGCTGGATTTACACTATTCACTCTGACTTGTTTCAGTAGACCAAGCTTGCCCACCCCACACTGATAAGGATTGTGTAACACCAGGAGATGCAAAAAAGGAAGAGAAGGGGAAAATGGAAAGTGGCTGTGCTGTCCCCAGGCACCCCGAGCAACGGAGAGGACTGAACAAAATGTTGTAGAGGCTAAAAACTCATTTCTACTGAGTATCTGACTTCATAAAAAACCTCTAAGGATCCTGCATCCCCTATACACACCATATTTTCAGAACTGCTCTGCCCTCAGTGTGCATCTGACATCTCAAAGTACGGAAAATCCAGCTCCTTCTGTGGGTACCTACTGTAGCTGCTTGTCTAAGACTCTGTCAGTCTGAGGTGGCAACAGATAAATCGCATGTGAGCAGCAGATGCACAGAAAGTCTGCATCATCGTTTGATGAGGGCAAAATCTAGGATGGTGTGTGGGAAGGCAAAGAGGGGGAAGGAGGAACTGCAGCCACGAGGGAAGTAAATATGGTACACAGCTTTTGGTTTGAAAAGCTGGGTGCTGCGAGGAATCATGGTCTGCTTTGCAAAGGGCTGCCAAGATGCGCAGACCGGTGCCGTTCTGCAGGGCTGGAGGATCAGGTCTGCTTTGCATTTTCCCACTAAGACAAGCCAGCTGTAAAGGCCGCGGAGCTTTTCTGTGGGCAGGGACAGTGTGAAAGCATCTCTGTGTGAGTTTAGACACTGGCACTGACCTGAATTCCCTCTTTTGTAGGCACCAAATCTGATCTTCCTGGCTGTGAGTCCAGAAGAGAAAGAGTCCTGGATTAATGCCCTCAACTCTGCAATCACACGTGCTAAAAACCGCATCTTAGATGAGGTGAGCGGGGCTCTGAGGGCTGGACCCAGGCTGCGTTGTCTCACCTTTAATCTTGGGTGAAGATTTTAGACTGCTGGAGATGGCAGCAGCCCCTCCTACCCTCTCCGTTTCCTATTTAAAAAGGACTGCAAAGCCATTGGGGTTTGATGGACTGCACTCAAACACAGCCACCAACACCTATCCAGTGAGCTGTTCTGAAGGTCTGGGACGGTTTGATCCTCCCAGCCTCCGGATTAATATGCAGCACCGATTGCAAAGCAACAGCGAGGGGCAGCTGCCACGGCTCTGTCCCCCCCGGCACACCTGGCCCCAGTAAGATGCCGTCACTTTGGAGCCCAGCCTTGCCTCGCACAGGGATGGCGGGACTACGTTTGGAATGGTTTCCCGGGGCTTTGGAGAGTCTTTCCTCCCGCCCGCCGCTCCTGGGTGAACATGCAGTGTGCTCATGTTTGCAAAGGAGCTTTAAGTAGTGGAACCGAATTACGGAATTAACTGAAAACCAATATAGTCTCATGCTATCTTCAGAGGGCCCTAATAGCATGGCACCATCTGTCAGCCCACCTCAGTCCATCTTCATCCCGCCTACCCCTCCCCTCCCAGTCACCATCTTCAAGACACAGTCCCATTTCCACTGCTTTGGCTGACGGAATGGGACTTACTGGCATTTAAACTTTGCAGATCCTTTCCTACTGTTCCAGGGTCAAACCAGGAATGTTTAATGCTGCTTTCTCAGCACTGTGTGACATATATATCTCTCTGTCAAGACAAGTCAGGCTCTCCCTTCAGTGAGAAAAGAAGGGACAACCAGAGAGACGAAGCATGAGTGCGTTCTGGGAGAGCAACTGGAGGGCCCTGGAACAGTACCGCCCAGCCTACTTGAGAACACCTCCACACAAAGCGTAACTAGCACAGCTCCTACTGCTTCCAAAGTGGCAGCATTATTGCTGCATGAAACTCCTGAAGTAACTACCACAATTATGCAAAGCAGCTTCTACTAGAAAAAAAAAACAACAAAGCAACATCAGTTCAGCCTCCTCCTGGAGACAAAGCGTGCACTTGCAACCACAGCTGGGCCGACAGAGGCCGGGTTTTGATCCGTATGAGCATTCCCACGTAGTTTATTCCGGTGCGAATGATAAGCACCTTGAGAAGGCTATGCCCCTCGCGACCAGCGCTGTGGTTTGAAAGTGCATTTCAATGCTGTCTCACATTAATGCTTCATGACAACTGTTCTTTCGTTTAGATCTCTCTCAGATCTATCTCATCCACATTCAACTTACCGCAAATACAGGCGGCCCACTGCTGTGATGCTGTTTGTTCTCACGGATGGCAACGCAAAATCCTGTAGTGAAGGAAAACGAAGGTCAGACCATAGGAAAAGCTGTAGAGCAGAAAGCAGCACAGCAAACAATGGTATAGATTGCCTCACGGAGAGTCTGTCACTGAAATCTTTACAGATTCAACAGATAATTGCCAGGAATGACTTTAGTAGATCTGATCCCATCAAGGCCCAGAGGGGAGAGACCAGGGAAAGACTCTAAGGCTGCTGTAAGGCTGGGTTCCCACGCCCCATTCCCTGCTGGCTCTACCTGCAAATCTCCTTCTGTGCATCCTTGCGAGCACCGTAGACCAGTGAGTTCCACCTACAGGTCTTGGACCAGTGATGGCCCTTGGGACCAGTATGTTGTCGACACTGTGCAGGCAGGTTTTCCAAACCCATCAGTCTGTGTGTGCTTGGGCACAGTCCCTAGGCAGGGCGTTACAGGCTGTAACACCAGGCGGTCAGGCTGCGCGCCCAGACACAATCCCGGCACAGCTCGGCAGCCAGAGGAGTCGGCACGTCGGGAATGCAGTGCCTTCCTCATTCCAGCTCAGCACTAGGTTTGGGTCAGGTGGTGGTCACGGCAAACATTTGCACTACAGAATTGCGAATTCGAGTTCAGGACTCTCTGTTTGCAACCCAAGCTCCTGTACGGCCGCCTTCAGCGAAGGATCCCGGCCCAGAGGTATGTGGGAGAAGTTCACCCTCAGCACATGGCCAGGTCACAAGAGAAAGGGAATCCCGGAGGAATAAATGATCTGCCACAGTGCATCTGGCTGATTGCAGCTATAGAAACTAGGAATGGCTCATATTTCCTATGCTCCCAGACGTTCACTAGCCTTTGTCACCACTGTAGGTTACTGTCGAAGAGGACAGCTACCTCGCCCACCCAACACGCGACAGAGCAAAAATACAGCACTCCCGACGCCCTCCAACACGGGGACATTTGATGGCTGTGGTACGTATAACACATTCCAGACACTTGCTTAGGTAAAATTCCCTCACAACTATTTCATTTATAAGTAAATGCAAGGAGACCTGGTGTTTGAGCTCTGGCCTGAACTGAGAATTGTTGTAAGACCCCGGGCTGTCCTGGGAGACCAGATCCAGTCCTCCGTTCTTGAAGAGCTTGTACAAACCCTTTTGCAAAGTGGTGGCTTTCCATCACCCAGACCCATTTCCCTGATGCTAAAAATGAAACGCACCTTCAGGTTCCTGATAGAGAACCGCCACACAGCTGGGGAACGCAGTCACGGGTTGGCATAGATGGCTCGTCTGAGGCTGTTCAG
Organism: Charadrius vociferus; assembly: GCF_000708025.1. Taxonomy (NCBI): domain Eukaryota; kingdom Metazoa; phylum Chordata; class Aves; order Charadriiformes; family Charadriidae; genus Charadrius; species Charadrius vociferus. The sequence goes on from NW_009648567.1 coordinate 116,134, forward strand.
CTGATCTGCATCTCAGCTACCAACCCAGCACACCTGGGGCTCTGCCACTAGGTCACACTTGCTATCATTCCTGGTCCATCTCTGCATCCCAGTGCAGGTGATGCGTATCTCAGGTACGAGAGATGCTCAGTGGTGTGCAGCCATGCCTGTTCCTGTGATAACACAGCTCTTCTTCGTCTGCTTCCTCAGGCATCTACCTCAACCTCTGACGGCATGCTGACACTCGACCTGATCCAGGAGGAAGACGCCTCTCCAGAGGATCACAGCACCTGCGAAGAGAGTTTCCGAGTGGATCTGGATAAGTCAGTGGCACATCTTACTGCTGGCCGGCGCCGGTCGGATTCAGAGAACGTCAAGTCGTCAGAGAAGGGCCGGACAGGGAGTCTCCCAAGACGGGAGGTGACCTCATGGGACAGATCTGGGCAGCGCAATGACTCCTTTGACAAAGGGACCATGTACACACCACAGGTCCCCAAAAAGCTCTCACACTCAGAAAAGAATAAATGTGCCTCCATGGAAGAAATTCTGTCTCGGCGGGACTCTTCCACGCACCGGGCGGTGCTGAGGAGGGGGCTGGAGGCTCAGTTTGCCTCGGCAGAACCAGAGCAGCTGTCCCGGATACAAGAACTGGTTGCACTGAAACTGGAAAAAACTCAGGAATTGCTGACAGAGGTGAAGGGCTACGGGGAAGGCAAGAGAAAGACCAAGGATTCCAACACCAGCACCACCACCACCACCTCTTCTTCCTCATCATCTTCCAAGTCGGACTCTGAAAGGATCCTGCAGGAATCGGAGAGGTTGCTGGGGGAGGCTTCCTCCACCTGGAGCCAAGCCAAGAGGGTGCTGCAGGAGATCAAAGAGTTGAGGGACCTGTACAAACAGTTTGAACTGCAGCAGTCGGACTCAAAACCCAAACAGAGCTCACAGTCTCAGTACAGGAAGAGCATGATGTGAAGGCAAGCCTCGGGATTGGGAGGGAGGGACAGGGGAGGGCGGCCATTTGGTCTTTTTTTTTTTTTTTAATTATTATTATTTACAGTGTTCAAAAGAGTGAAAAGGTGCCTGTTCTCACCCAAATTTGCTTCTCAAAGCTTGAACCCTTCCTTTCCTCCATCACATCCCTTGACGAGAACAACCCTGTGTTCCAATAAATTCAGTTACAGTTTATACCTCCTTTTTTAAAGAGCACCCTTTGCACCGCAGGCCCCCAACTTCTGTCATGCTTGGAGGACGGAAGAAAGCACCAGTTCCTAGAAAATGCCCCTGCATGCCTGGAGCAGCACGTGCATAACGATGGGGACAGATGCTCTTGCGCTGTATAAGCCCTGGCTTTGCTGCTCTAATGTCCGAGCTGTATCCTGCATTACAGCTCCTTGACCAAGAGTCTCGTCTTGTTCCCTCACTGTCCTCTTGGAAATAAATGACAAAAAAAAAAAAGGTGTCCATCCCAGCCACCGCTCGGAAGTCCCCATTCTGGAGTCCCCACTCTCCAGGAACTGTCTTGAAGATGCTTGGAAGTTCAGGCTGACCGCGAGTTTTACGCGAGCCGTCAGAGGCACTCGCTGGACTGCAGCTGGTGGGTTCGGGGCTGGCACAGGTCCTTTGTGAACTCCGGGGGTCGGCGGCTGTTATTCTCGTGGTACACATGCAGCCCTCCAGAAGGAGGGCGACAGGTATGCAATCTGTGTTCAACCTAATCCCGTCTGCCCATCGATGCTTTACAGACCCTCTCCGGCCCTGTGCAATGGGAGTTAGCGGCTAAATGTCTTCCTTTCTGTGCAAATAGAGGATCAAAGCCTTGAATCTAACAGACAGCCCGGACGGGTTGTTCGAGGGGGTTGCTTTCTGGCTTTTCTACTTTCATTTCATTATTTTTTCTTTCCTTTTCTTTGAGTTGAGGGGAAATGGAAAAATCAGGGTTGTGTACAGGCGGCAGGCGGAAACCAAGAGCCAAAAGTAGTTTTGGTCGGTTTGATTCTGTCCTCTCGCGCGTGCACAGGCTCGGCTTGTGCCAGTCGGACTGCAACAGATAGTCCCTGTTGCTCCCCTAAGACCAGAATCAGGCCTGCTGAAATGAAAGCTGAGCCTGTAAGAGAGCTCACATACCCTCGTCTTGGTGATGCCGAGCACTTTGCTAAATAGGTGGCTCAGTTTTCACGCCTTTAAGCAGAAAGAGAAGAAAGGAGGACGTTAAGATGTCTCACAGGGCTTAAAGTACACGTGGTAATATCCAACTGTTACTTTTTTTTTAAAAAAGGAAACCTAATTCCCCTACCTACATTGCAAACAATCCATGAAAATATTAAAACCAACAGAGTTATTTCCTGGTCGCAGTTGGTGTTGTCTATTTTGTTTGAATGGTTGACCTCCCTTGGAAAGGAGATTGGTTACTTCACTTGTGTCTGGTCAGCTCTACTATTCAGGCTCATGTTGCTGACGTATAGTTGCCAGCGCTGTAAAGAAAGCATTTCTGTTTTGTTTTAATTAGTCCTTCTCCCACTCTCCCGTTAGAATTACCAGTGGAATTATTACTGTTGGCACGAGGTTCCTGAAGATCTTATTATTTACAAACTTCAGATCTGGCCCTTGCAACAATCTTTTCCTTGTTCCTGACTCCAGCGCAGCTCTTTGCCCACTCTCGAAGGACAGTTTTGAGAAGGCATCACTCATTCACCACAGCTCTTGTCACAGGGCTGCATGCTACAGGTGTCTGGGGCTGTACATGTCACCCTTCCAGCATTTTTGCTCCTTTCAATGTTTTCTCTTCCATTTTCTATCACTTGAAGGATCTGTTTAGACGCATCAGAGGAAAAAACCTAATCCCTGAAAGACATTAAAAAAGAATGCATGTGAGCTGTTCTGATAAAACCCTTCCTGCTCAGCTCTTTGATCGAGAGAACAAGAAAAATATGCAAATATTTTCCAGATGTGACATTGAGCATTAAAATTAGCCTTGTTTTCAACATAAGCAAGCTAGCCTAAAATCCTGGAGGTTTGAATTGCGCTCGATTGGGAGGGATGTGCGTTGTGACTGGCTGCTGGGCTGATGTCAACATGTAAGCTTGAAAATACACCTGATCCTGCCTGTACAGGGGCCATTAAACACTCTCAAGTCTTTCCTAACCAACAAGGTGATACAAAAATCATCTGATTAACAGAGTGACAACGGTGCTAGAGGCAGGGCTGGAACACTGAGCGGTCACCCAAACCAGGTGACTTTTTTTGTTAGACAGGTAACCAAGGGCATCTGTACTGCCCCGCTGCCTCCACGGGATTAGGGAACTGAATCAGAGGTCTGGGAACAGCGCCGCCGTCTTTAGGTCTCTGCTGTCCGGAGAAAAGGGACGCATTACACACAGAGCTGGGCAGAAATGCGGGACCATTCCCGCTCTTTGGACCAACCTTTGCAAGCCTTTTATTTCTGTAACTAGAACGAGATTTGGAGGAAATGGAGGAGCTGGTTCAGGTAGTTAGGAAGAAACTACTTCCAACCTGGGAAGACTTGCGATTCTCATCCTGCCAAACCCCAGGAGGCAATTTCCTAGTTCTAGTCTGAAAGCCCAAAGGCCAAGCTCAAAGCAGCTCGAGGTGCAGCATTTCCACCTGGACAGCACAGAGCCACGGCGCAGCAGCAGGAGCAGCAGCTTTTCTGCTCCCAGAGCCATGTTCTAGCCCTAGAAGATCATAGAATCATAGAATCATAGAATTGTTGAGGTTGGAAGGGACCTTTAAGATCATCAAGTCCAACCAGATGTCCAGTTCTGCCACCGTTCGCGTCTTACCCCAGGCTCTTCTCCTCTGCTCTGTGGGGAACAGAGTGCCTCAGGCTAGCACAAGTACGACACATCATTTAGGACAATTTTTCAAACTGTACAAGGCAAGATCCCAGATCTGATCCATACATCGGCTTCTCCCTCCCTTCTCTCCACCTCAGCTCAGCTCTGTTGAGTGGGATCTCATGAAGACTCACTATTTCCAAAATTGATTGGGAACTTTCTTTTAGAATATGTTCCCAGTTAGAAAGCATCATTTCTGACGGGGCCCAGAGAAAAGGACTAATTTAGGAAGAAAAAACCCCATGAGTTTTCAGAGTAGAAAACGTATATTTTTCACTTGGGAATATTTTTGTATTACACAAATTGTGATTTTTTCCTTAAAAATCTCTCCAAGTCAAAATAAAACACTTTGCTTTACCAACTGCCCCCCTTCAAGAAGCCTGATGCTTTTTTCCACAGGCAATTTTTACATTGTTTTCATTCAAAACAAAATTAAACTCAAACTGTGGAATTCTTCTCGGGGCAGAAATGCCAGGCTCCCACCGGGTCTGATTACCAGGCTGTGAAAATGTGAACCCTGGGCTCAGCGGCAGTGCTGCCGAGCACCGTGTATTGCTGGGTCATGGCTAAGAAGGGGGTTCTTTGTATTATCGTATTATTAGATGCTTCACAAGAATATCTATAAACTCATTCCTACATTAGGAGCCTCTGACTCTAAACATTGCACAAATTGAAAGCATCGAGATCTCTCTCCCCTTCTTCCACACAGGCTGGAATTCTGCCCTCTTTTTATTCCTTTTTTTATTTATTTTAAATTTTGTAAAACCTTCCCCTTCTGTCAATCCCACTTCTGGGATGAGAGACAAAAAGCAAATTATGAGGGGGAATGGCATGTGTATGGCAAACCTGCCAGTCACGTCGGTGCTGCTGTTTCTTCCCTTCTTGAGCACAGTTTCCCGAGCGGAGACCCGACAGGGAAGCTGTGGCCGGGACCGCCGGAGGGGAACCTTCCTGAGGGCAGGGAGAAGCGGGCTCAGCCTGTTTCCTCCCACCCAGCGAGTGCTGTTCGTTAACGGCTCACAGTCAGCGACAGGTTATTCTCTATTTAGCCATATAAACGGCTAAGGCAGGCACTGAACACACAGCGATTCTCACCCTTATTTTCTCTAATTGAACCATATTCGAAAGGATTGAGTAGAAATTTTCCTTTTTTTTTTTTTTCCCAAAAAAAACCCCTACAAACTGCAATAATAAAAATGATTCAGCCGCAATTGCAGTGATTCTCTGTAGTCTCTTGTCAGCACGCCTACGCCGAGGACGCCGTTCACACCAGGGAGGGTGGGCTGCAGTGGGAACCTCCTTCCAGCCCAGCGCGCTGCCGCCCCGGGGGGTCCTTCCACCAGGGGATGGGGAGGAATCTATGATGCTGCGATTAAAAGGGATCTTCCTTGCGAATAGATTTGCAGTCCGTGTAACACCCCTAAGTCATCGAAGGAAGGGATTTGTCCTTGAATTGCCACCAGAACCTCTGAAAAGGATTCCAGGAGATGTTCTGGAGGTTTGTGAGGGTTCAGGAGCCTGCGTGAGTTTTATCACGGAAGTCACTCAAACTGACAACGTGCCTGAACACTGAAGTGCTTCACAGCAGCGAAGAAACAGGGTTTGCTGTTCTCTAAGGCCTGGCCTGTGGCCGCCTCTTCCCCAGTGCCTCGGACATAATTCAGACAGTCCCAAGGCAGCAATTCACCCTCACTTCCACCACAGCCCAGAAAATCAAGCACGGAAAATTGGAGCTTCAGTCCAGCAGGCCTGTGGGAAGACTGCACTTTGCCACCGGAGACAACCTCCCGCTCATCTCCAAGACATTAAACTCAAGAGCTGCAGCAGTAATCTCAGCTTCCGAACTCTCTGTAGAGAGTTGCTGTTCTTACCAAAAAGCCCCTAAGAATTGCTCTGGGCACTGGGCAGCAGTTCTTCAGGAAGATCAGATGTTACCATGTGAACAAAACAAAGTTGAAAATGAAGAGTTTATTTATACCTGGTCTCTACCACAGCAGGATGAGGGGCAGAGTCCACCTGGAAGCTGAGAGGTTTTGTATTTTGCTTTCACGCCTGTCTGGTGCTTAAACCTTTCTCTCCTGCCTCCTTCCCTCCTGCTGCCCCTGCCCCGGGCTCTCCGCAGAGGCAGTGTCCCCATGGATGGCCGCAGCTATGCCGAGAATAAATCAGGAGGCATGGCGGCTCAGCAGGCACACCCCACGCGAGCGTGCTCCTGGGACGCTTCACAGCACAGCAAGGAAAAATTTGCAAGGGGAACAAGCGGCGTCAAATGCGAGCAAATAATTTTTCCAAAAGCAGTTCAAGAATTTGAAGAGCAAGAGCCCTTTCCGCTTCACACACCGCGTGCCTGAGCCTGGAGGGAATCTCGACGCCGAAGAAAGCCTGTCCTCCAAGGACTGCACTTGACACGACCCCAGGAAGGGCAGGCAGGTGGCCCTGGCCGCGCTGAGCGCAGCACTGCGGCAGCCACGGGAGCCGTCAGGCTGGCTCTCAAGGGAAGGAGCATCTGTGGTGGGGAGGGGGGGTCAGGGCTTAGCGACCCAGTCTATTTGCAGCACCCATGTTTGGTATCATTGAAAGGACGAGAATGAAAAGCCTCAATTCGCTGTATATCGAAGAGCTGACACGTAAATCAAAGCGAGCTGAATGCCTGGAGTAGTCGGTGCAAGAACAGCTATAAATGTAAAATAGGAATTGGTATCATAGAAGTGCTGACTGTGGTTTGACTTCTGTGTGTGCCTGGGGGAGGCGGGGGCTGCGCTGTCTGCCTAAAACAGAAGTCGGGGATTAAGGTGTTGAGCTGTGTAGAGAATTGAAACTCCCTTTCACAAAGGAAATTTCCAGACTGCATTTATTCCAGAAAATCATTCCCAACTTCTCCTTCAGGGACATTTCCAAAAGCCTTTCATTTTGATTTCTGACTTTCTTCCCTTTCAGCTGTCATCTACAGTATTATGCAAACGTTTACAATGAAAAACATTAACAATGAAATGGCAAATCCACTCGGAGCCCTGAGCACTTCAGCACTCCCCGAACTGCTCCCTTCCTCCTCCTCAGTCTTCCCCTGTGAAATCCACCAGCTGAGCCGCACATCTGGGTCTCGGAGGAACCCTGGATTCGCGTGGAACTGAGCCCTTGAACCACCTCCCAGGGTCTTCAGTGGGAAGGAAGACGACTGCCTATTTGCTCCTCTCCTTCACACTCTCCGTCACTTCTATCTCAGTTTGCCTTCGCAGTACAGCAGCTCCTCATTTCCAAAGCTCCTCCAGTCTCGTTCTCTGCTCAGAAGGGTGATGGGAGAGCCGGAACCGTGTGATGAACCAGGGGCTCTCACTTCTTATAACTGCGAGATGCTTGTCAAGGTCAGGTTTTGTCGAACACCCCTGATGACCCCTACACACACACACACACACACACACACACCCACCCCACCTCGCCCTGCTCTCGTCGCTGCGATAGCTGTCTGGCATCAGACAAGCAGACAGAGCAATGTTACGCCGCGCGGAGACCTCGCCAGGTCCCGAGGGCAGGGTGATCGCACCCACCACTCCGCAGCCCAACGCACCGCTGAGTCAGGCAGCTCCCAGGCCAGTTTAGAGACACACAAGGCTGGTTTAGAGAAACAGCTGGAACACCAGAACAGCTGGGATGGAGCCACAGGACCTTCGCTACCACGTTCAGCATGCACTTAGATGACAAAAGCTGGACGGATCCTAAATAACCCCTGCGTCAGTGCTGCCAGTGTGTCCAGTGTTCAGGTGTCCAGGGTCCAGAGAAAGAGCGGGGGATTCTTTAGCTGAGTAACAACTTCATCCTGACTTCGTGCCTGAGGGTTTCGCTTAGCGCAGAGCACAGTTACAGTGCGGAAGCTGTTTCCTGACGCACCCCTGCCACATACTTGTTTCTCGGGTGTTAAAATTCGTTCTGTTTTACCTCAAACCAGGACAGCACTATTTAAGACTTGCCAAACACCCTTCCCCAAATCCTTCTTTCTGCACTGCTGTAATGTACTAAGGAACCTGCCCTTGATCCCGCTGTGGAATACTTTTAAACAAGCTTGTACCCGCTTACCTGTTTTTTTCTATAGGAAACAACTTTCCTTGATTCCATTTTAGGGAAACAGTTCCCAGCCATTCCCCGGCCCCCCAACCCCGGAAAAAAAAAAAAAAGACAGAAAGCTCCTTTAAAGAAAACTTCCTCCCAATTTAGCTTCCACAATTATCACTTTATAAGTGGCAGAGATTTGCTGAAGGATGGGGGACCGCAGCCCCTCATTAGAGACTCTCAGCAGAGCTCTGCTCACCGGGATTTGCGTCGCGAGCTCCCCGCTGCCTGCTAACACACCATCCAGCCCCGTGGGGAGGAGCGTGCTAACAGCGGGCAGGCAGCAGCCACGGCACTAGCCTTTCTCCCCCTCTCCCTCAGGGCCCTGTCTGATCGTTTCAGCCACGTACTCCTAGAAAACTTGAAGGCGACGTATTTCTGGGAACTTCACCTCATCTCCACATCTGGGCCCTGAGAGAAGAAGACATTAACCATCCGCCCCACCTGCCCCTCCCTACCCACCAAACGGGCACCGAACTCCAATTGGCACAGCCGGGAAGAAGCCCAGGGCCCTCTATCTCCCCCTCAGAATAAATAACGAACGGTTTCCGGAGGACCGGGAGCTATTCGTATCGGAGCTGCAAGAATCCAGAGCGAACAAAGGGCCTCGGGAAGAGCCGAACAGTGACTATGATGTAAATGGAGCAAAGCTGGGGGTCATGGGGTGGGAAAAGAGGGACTTTAGAGATAAAGCTATGAGTCTTTAAAAAACAAGCAGGCAACACCCCAGAGGAGTGTGCTCTTGGAGACTGTGCTGAGCTTGTTCAAGGAGTGCATGTACCAGCTGAAGGAAGGACGGGAGAGGGAAGGGAGGGATGCTGTTCCTGCCGTCATTACATCTCTTTTCTGTTAAAGACAGTGAGTGGAGTGCAGGAGGAGCAGAAAAGCCAGCTGCGGGCTGAGAGGCTGCTCCAAGCATCCCAGGGCCAGGGCATGGCTTGGTTAAGTTCAGGCTGCTCCTGCTCCATGAAGCTCCCAGGCTCTCACCTCCTTCACCGATTCGATAGATCTGAGTACGTGCTTAAGCATTTGACTGAATCTGGCTCCTCTAGCAGAGCCTGCCCATTTGTTCTCCATGCTGCAATAGGGTGGGCATGATGCTGAAGGATCAGGGCTTTGTGTCGCAGCCCAGCCCAGCCCGCCCCCTAACCCAGGCCAACTCCTGACCTTCTGGCAAAAGCAAAGGATCTCAGGGACTCAAGAGTTTTCGTTATTTGCTGGAAGGCTTGTTCGGGACATGTTGATTTGGCAACCCAGTCCTCATCTAAACACCAAAAGCTCCGGCCTGTAGGAAGAAGCTGGTCTGCTGGGTCAGTTAATTAACAGCCACGAACAGTCCCCAGTTGCACCAACTTTCCCAGAGCTGCAAGAACGGTTATCAGCCACGAAACTTGCAGGAACACGTGCATGAGGACCTGCGCCACACAACTGGCAAGCACTAATGCTGGGATCAGGCTGCACACAGGAGCCATCTGAAGGATGCTACGACACTTGCGATCCATGCTGAGAAGCTTGCTGGGCCCCAGCAGCCCTGCCCGCCCGCCGTGCAAAGCCGTTGAGCTCGCTGACCCCCAGGTCCTGTCTCCCGTTTTACTTGGAAATCCAAAGATCCTCTTCACTGAGCTTTGATTCATCACCCAGCAACGACCAGCTCCAGGAGTGACCGATCAGAACTTCAAAGCACAAGGAAGCATAGATATTAGAGAATGGTTCAAAATCTATTTAATTAGAATTCCCCAGGATTAACCTTTATGTCTACTTTGCTGTGTGAGAAGGGAACATTCTCCTCTTTCACTTTTTGATATCCAATAATCAAAGGAATCAAATCGTTTGCAAACCAAGACAGCAAGTGGAGATCTGACCATGAACTTCAGGAATACTCATGCCTAACGAGCCACTTGGGGTTCAGCCCCTAACGAGTCATGGCTTAGAGCAAAACAAGAGTTTCCAAAAAAGCTAGCAGGGAATGTAAGGGCTTGGGTCCCTCCCTTCCCCAAGAACGCCTATGCGGTTTAGGAACACAAATGCCGTTGAAAGTCAGGTCAATCAGGAAGGGATAAATTTTGCCTGCCTTTAGTCATTTAGCTCCCTTCCACAGAAATGGCATCTCTAGCAGATCTAACTATTTTAGGTGCTTATCTTGGGAGGAATAAATCGCCTCCTCCAGGTATTGATTTCTTTCCATTAACTGTATGCAAGCCCAAACAGCTAAAAGTTGGAGGAGACGATTCTCGGCCATAAGCAAAACACTATGTCATGTCTCCGACCCATTTAAACTCCTTGGGAAGCCTCGGTTTCCACACATCTTGTACAAAGGGGCTTTGAAGGTGCTATTTTTTGCTGCAACTGCTCAAAAGCATATTTAAAAACACGATACTGATTTTGTTGTTGCTTGATCTATCAATTCTTTTTCTTTTTTACTTGTATTTCAGGTTCTCCTTTCCTCTTCTTATAAAGGGGATTTGGGAGGGGGGGATGGAATGGGTTGTTGCTTTTGGAAAAAGATCTGCACTGATTTTTATGTAAATTAAACCTTCCATATGTACAGACTCCGGGACATTGTTCCAGTCTGCTGCAGCTCTGTTTATTTTGATTGATTTTAAGGCTGTGATGAAAAGAATTTTTTAAATTAAAGGAAAATTAAAAAAAAAAAAAAGTCTTTCTTAATGGCTTTTGCATAACTGGAATCAAGTGAGGTTTCCAGGGCTAATGTCAAGCACTGTTTCGTGCTGGTGAACTGGGTTGCTCCACAGAAAGACTTTTGCAAGGGAAAGGCTACGCTCCCGACGCAGTGAGATGGACGGCAGCAGCACGAGCCAGTGTGTGTCACTGTTCACAGTGCCAGGTAAGGGATCGGCATTCACCGGTGACCCTGCAACAGCCCTTGTTAACGGACGGGTACCACTGCCGGCAAACTCGAGCAAGTCACCGCCCTATAGTTGTGGTAAGGCGGTAGTGAAGGTGTATGATGCGGCTACTGCTTTAGTCAGCGCCGAGTGCAGCAGCACGGCCCCGTGGGGACGGGGCACTAGGCATGCCTCTCCGCTCAGCATTAGCTCCCTGCAGCCTATTTGTTTCACCTGCACTGCCAGCGAGCCGCCAGATCCCACAGTACCCCTGGCTTCATCTTCTACATCACAAGCTCAAGCCCTGGACATTTTACAGCTCTTAGAATTACAGTTCCCTCCTACATGTTTCCTTAAAATATGCAATAACATACCGCACCCAGCAGTATGAAAATTAAGGCAATTTTTTGTTTCTTTTCCTGCTATGACCTACCCAAGCATCTGCTCTCACCAGATCGGTGTCACAGAGGTATCTAATACTGTCAAAAAGACCCTTCTTCAGGCTCACAGCGGGTTTCAGTAACACTCGGCTGTGTCCTGGCCAGGCTGGCCGGGAGCAGAGAGGGAGCAGGACGGGAGGCAGGAGGCACCGCAAACTCATGGAGGGCAGCGCTCACGCCTGGGTGTCGTGCACTCTGAGCCGAGCGCCCTGCCTGTGTTTGCCAGATATTTTCACTCAGCAATTCTCGCATCAGATTTAATAACCTGGGCTTGAACCTGAACTCTGTGCCTTAGCATAATTCTGTGCAAGGATATTTCTCTTTACTGGTGTTAATAAAATCACACTATCTGCTGGTAACAAAGGACAGGGTTTGTTCTCTGTGACCTCTTCAACAGTAACTGGTAGTTTGCAGAAAGAAAGCATACAGGCTGGTTTGACAATAACAGTGATCCAAGTGGAGATAGGAAGAACAGGTCGGAAAAATAGATTTAAAATACACAAAAATGCATTAAACTCTTCCATGGTTTCCACGATTTCTAGGCTTGCTCTTAAAGCCTAAGAAATGTCCTCTTTCTTGGTTAATATTTCAACAACCTCACCTGCATATGCCAAGTCTTACAGACTGCTTTCAAAAAATCACTCTTTTAAAAATCAGATGGAGAATAAAAACGTTCAACAGCTGTAGGAGTTGGCCTATAGGATTTCCACCCCCACTGATGGATTTGCAAACCCTACTCTCAATTTATAAATCTGAGCTTAGTTTTATTAACCCTGCTGCAGATTTACAGATCCTATTAGAGATTTACAAATCACACCAATCTACCCTAAAGGAAAAGTCCTGATTTATAAACCCGCATGTCCTGCTTAGGCAACAAGGCCATGTCACGATAAATAACCAGCTGTGCAAACTTGTTCCCTTTTTTTTTTTTTAATCTCAGACACGCTCAGTCTGAGCTGTCTGTTGTGATGAGGCAGAGTCTGATGAAGAAGAAGGTCTCCACAAGGAATTTTTTCTCCCCAGAAAAGTCCAGATATTGCAAAAATATTTGATAGACAGAGACAGACATGCATACATAGATCTATCCACTACTCTCGGTGTCACACCATGGCCTCTCCCCGCTCCAGGGTTCATGTACCCGATACAGCCTGAGCTGCGAGACCCCAGCAGCGAGTCTGTCACCCAGGACGGCAGCAGGAACCACGCTCCAGGACACAGACCGCCAGGCCATTTCTCAATACACACAACCTGTTTGCGAAAACTAACAACAGAACAAATGCAACAGGTCTGCTGTCATTCAGCCACCGGCTGCATGAAAAAGCTGCCTGGTGCTTTTTAAGGAAAACCTTAACAAGTGCTGCGTTCAGGACTCGTTTGGATAAGGCCTCAGAAATTCAAACGGTGTTCCAAGATATTTCAGAAGTCTGAAAAACAAGCTGGACAGATTTTCCTGTGCTTCCTGCATCGAGATAGTCTGGAAAGAGCTGAAGAAACAGCTCTCTTGTTTTCAAAGGCTCTGTGTTGAGTCTCATGCAGAACTTCGAAAAGCAGAAGCAGTAACCTGAAAAATGACTGACAACTGTCTCCGCCGGACTAGTGAAGAATTAGAAATTACAAACCCTCTGAGATGAGGAGATTGGCTTAAAGGAAGACCTTTAGAGAGTCAATACGGAATTCTTTTTGCCTGCTGATGTTTGTGGCTTTTTGGGAATCTCACTCAGTTGCGTGACTCCAGGAACATGACAATTTAAGAAAAACGCCAAAAATGAAGGTTGTTGGCAAAGTGGAATATTGCAACCACTTTTCCCCAGTTTCTAATCTTTACTTCTGACTACTCCTTTCTTTTTTTCCTGAATCTCATTCCTCAAAGCTCTGCTTTCCCTCTTCTTGCCCTACAAATCACTTAGCTTCCCAAAGTATCTCTTTGTGGGAGTTTATTCTCGTCTTTACTTCCAAGATAATCTCACCATTCCAGTATCGGCCTCAGCTCCCCTTCCTGTCCTCGTCCTTGCATCTGATCACCTCTCCTTACCCCTTCCTAGTTTTTTCCACCTCCGTTTCTCTGCTCCCTCCCTGCCAGCCCCTTAGACGGTCCCCCACCTTTGATGGCATTTCCCAAAACACTGGCATGTCGCAATGAACCCTAATGGAGCTTCAAAGCCAAAGAGAGCACAGACGTCGCTTTGTGCATGGCACACGGTTTTTGTGGGTCTAGCCATGCGGGAATAACACTGCACAAAGAGGGTACGCTTGGCCAACAGAGGAGCAACGAGTCTGCCATTCCCAGAAAGGGCTGGCTGTATTGTCCAGTGTGTCAATTATGTCAGCTCTGGAGGCAAAATATTGTATCATTATAAGAATAAAGAGCAGCCTGGCAGAGCAGCACAGAAAAGAATAAGTTTGAAGCCTGTTAATGGCCAAGAAATCTTCCTTATGCACAAGTCTGCACAACTGTGCCTTGAAAACACATGCAAGATGGGGAGAAGGGGGGCTGAAAAGAGGTATTTCTCATTACACTTCAGGGAGATCAGATCGGGCCCTGGATTCTTAGTTAAGATGTAGGCAAAGTGTCTCCTATAAAAATAGCTGCAATTTGCTTGACAAATGCCGACGAGCGTGCGAGCGTTGTTTTGCTTTCCTTGTCAGCTGCCACTCCGCAGGCAGTGAGCTCGCTTCCCTTCGCCCTCTCTGCCTGCTTCTCCTTCTCCGTCTCCGTCTCCGCCGCCTGCTCCCTCTCCGCAGCCAATCCCCGGCACGCTCCAGCTCCCAGCCAAATAAGGAGAAGCAGCGTGAGGAACCCCGGGTGCGTGCAGGCACCCATGCACCCACCCAGCCGAGCAGCTGAGCCAAAGCAGCTTTTTGAGGGGTTATTTCCCCCTCCCCAGCTCAAAGATAGGCAACCCCCCTTCTCCCTCCCTCTTCTGCATTTCTGAGGAAATAACGGAGAGGCACCTGGGAAATGCCTGGGGTATTATCGGTACAGAACAGTCTGGGAAAAGAGATTTGAAAAACAAACAAAAAACCCCAATAACAACAGAGGGCCATGCATCAACCTGCAGCTGAACCGATTCGGGAAAAAGGCACGGAGAGAAGCTGTCACGGCGTGCAGCATACCCACCCGCAGGAGCACGTTTCAGGGTGCAGAGACCACTGCCACCGGGGCTGCTGTGTCTGCAGGCAAAGGGGACTGATATGAAGTCCTTAAGTTCTACCCACTGCATGTTTTAATCACAAAACCAATGCCTCTTGTCTCTGAATCACAGAATCATAGAATGGTTTGGGTTAAAGGGATCTTAAAGCTCATCTAGTCCAAGCCCTCTGCCCTGGGCTCCCCCCAGCCCAGGTTGCCCCAAGCCCCGTCCAACCTGGCCTCGAACACCTCCAGGGATGGGGCAGCCACAGCTTCTCGGGGCAACCTGCCCCAGGGGATCACCACCCGCACAGCCAACAATTTCTTCCCCAGATCTCATCTCTTCCTTCGTCCAGTCTGAAACCATTCCCCCTCGTCCTGTCTCTCCCCTCCCTGATCAAGAGTCCTTCCCCTGCTTCCCTGTAGGCCCCCTTAAAAGATGTTTTAAGAATCCTTAAGGATATTTCTTTAACCAGCCCCCCATCGCACAGGGGAGCATTCTGCCTCCTCTACCAGCCTTGCCCTACTCTCTGAAGTCTGTTGCATTTAAAGCTGCAAAGCGACTCAGTTTTAGCAGCAACCACCTCCCCTGGTCCCACAGCATGTCTGGAGCTAGGAGCGCTGTACGAGGACGTGCATCACATGACGCCATTCTAGCTTTTAAAAATGCATTTCAGAGCATCTCCCAGGCAGAACGGGGGAGAACAGCAAGGTAGGAAGTTGTTTTTTCAGCCTTGCAGTGCTTAGATCAGCAGTGAATGGAAACTGTCTTCATCTGTGACTGGTTCAGCCCTCAACACCACCAGGGGGTGGGGTATGAATTGAAGATTTTCCACAGACACTTTTGATGAAAACAATGACAAAATGTATATTATCAGTGGATTTTTCCACAGAAGAAGTTGGGCCTTTTGTCAAATGAGGCAAACCCAAAATATTGCAGCTTTTAAATTCTTCTGCAGTGCCTCAAGAGAGTTGTAGTTAATTTGCTTTGCACTCCCCTCCGCATCGTGGTGGGCCTTTTTTGGAGATGGGAAGACAGCCTCATAGCTGGGGCCCACGGATCATTTTCACACTGTCCTAATTTTTTTTTTTTTTTTTTTGAGAAAAACATACCAAAACAGCGTATCTGAAAGTCTTACGGTGGTTCTTCTATCAGGATCCTCTTCCAGCATGACCTCCTCTTTCCACATGGCAAGACATAAGAAATGTGGCTCCCCAAGGTCAGAAATCGTGATGGTTATGGTGAGAACTGTTGACAGCCCGTTGGTCTCAGAGTGTCAAGGAGACGAGGACACTTTGCCGTCCTACATTGCTGATCTTTGAGGATCCTTTATCTGAGGATAAACGAACCATGAGGAAATCTGGTTACGCACATCGTCAACCGTGGCACACGCAACCTGGACTTCCAGCACCAGGAGCTGGAGCCGCTGTGGCTGTCATCGCCCCAGGCAGGTTCGGCTCCTACTAGCCATGCCCCAAGAATTTTAAGTGGGCAGGAAAATGAGGAAGGTGACAATCTTGCTTGTGCTATGGATGTTGGGACTGTCTGGCCACCGTTTTGGTGACACCCCTGTGGTGGCTGCCACCTTGTTTGACACTGATGATCTCCACATATAACAGCTACTGCTGAAGCCAGTGCTGCTCAGCCAGTGCCGTAACAGACTTGTATCCTCCGTGGAATTCATAGCCTGTCCCGTGTCTTATTTCCCCAGGTTGCTAACGCCCTGCAGAAGCAGTAACTCAAAGCAAGCGCAAACAGGCCGGGTAAAGAGAGCAGCCGCAAAATTTCTGAATTACTGCAAGGCCTCTTTAAAGCAGAAGACGACTATTAAGAGGCTTTTGGTGGCTATAAATAGAATTTACGCACACTTGGAGGCAACTTTTACACTGCTAGAGTGAAGTAAAGGACTCTGGTACAAAGAAGAAATAGGCCTGCGCTGTTTAAATAGCAGTGGTCCACATCCTGGAATTATATCTTAAAAAAGCAGTTCACAATAATAAAATTATGGTGGATAAAGTCATATTTTTCCAGCAGTTTCCAGTCTTGGAGCCTTCCACTGCATTAAGGGGAAAAAAAAAGAAAAGCCCCCAAACCCCAGAACGGAGCATAAACAATTGTGACTCACAGCAGAGGGTTCTCAGTCTGGTGAGGTGGGTGGATAAATGCAGTTTTCTGATACAGCTGATAGTTCCTGCTGTGCAGAAGTATTTCTTGGAGTTACTGATGAGGGAAACTGCAGAAGCTGTTGTTGCTTTTTTTTTTTTTTTTTTTTTTTTTTCTCTAATAAGGCAAATGCCTTAAAAGATATGGGGAGATCTATTTCAGGAGGTCTGCAGAAGGGGGAGAGCTATAGGCCCTCTGATATCCCAACTGTGATGGTAAAATATGGGTGAATAATATGTTCAGCACATACTTAGAATAAAATCAACAAATGGAGTCATTATGTTACCGGAGCTGGGTGAATTTTTTTTCTGGACCCTTGTATCAGCAGGTGTAGGTGAATACCCAGTCCCGTAGGCTGCGGAGCAGAGCGTGGCCTGGAGCTACAGCAAAGACTGCTCACACAACCGAGTGCCTTATCAATTTTACCCCCATGGGGCAATTAGTTTGATGCGAACCGGTGAACTTTTGAAATAAAATGTTCCTCTGGAGATGCCCATCTTTCCATTGATCACAGAGGGGCTGTTGACAATTAGTTACTAATGCCGAGGTCCTGTAAATTACCTGCTCAGAGAAGTGCCAGGGATTTACTGCCTGTTAAGTGCATGTAAATGGGCAGCTATCTGCTGTGGAGGAAAGCTCTCAACAGAAGGGAATGCACTTACACTGAACTCACTCACCATAACACTCCATTTTTCAGTACATTTTCTGAAAATCGTAGACTGTTTTGAAAACTGCAGTGTATTGAGATGACAGTTTTATTTCTGCAAATTTCCTGCTTCGAGGGAAGTTGCTCTATAGGAAAACCTACTTAAGCATATACGAGTATATTTATCTTGAATCCCTCAAGTCTTTCTGCTTTGTTATTGAGAGTTGTCTCTTACTAATGGAAAACATGGTGCTTCTATCCTCGGAGTACTGGAGTACTGAAATCCTCTTCCAAGTCCCAAGGGGGAGAGGAAAAAATAGAAGATAGTTTGACCTACATTCACGAGAATAATTATTGACTTAACAAGTTCCAACCAGTTTTTCAAATTAAAGCTCAGCAAGAACAGACCCACTTCCCTAAAAATAAAAAAAAAAAGAAAAAAGAAAAAAGGAAAAGACTCAGTCTCATCATATGTCAGATGTACACGTGTCCAGTGATCATATGTAAATGCATCCCCGGGATAAGCATGTAGAATATTTGTGTGGGCTTGTACCTCTTTAGGAAGGAATTCTTTTTTGTGATACCATGTACGGTGCCTTGCAGTGTAGGTCTCTGGTCTTCGACTGGCAATTTCTGCACCCTCGGAGCAGGAAGATGTATGGCAGGATATGTACAGCCTATAGCCCTTCTTCGGAGCCTCTGGGAGCAGTGCTGGGAGCACAATGGTGAACCGTTAACAAAAGCTGCCCGAGAAGGGCACATTTGGCACTTCCCTCTTGTGACCATATGGACCAACGGAAGGGAGAACTCCAGCAGCTGTGGATTCACAAGTTTCAGCATTATGCCTACGAACAATCGGCATCCAAGACACTTCTTGTCCCTGGGATTAACATCCGAGAAAGAAAGAAGAAAAGGCCTTCAAATATCAATACTTGAGACTGGAGTTAAAAAGAAAATAGCAAGGAAAAGTTGAAAAAGTAATGATTATCATTTGTGCTCTGGGAACTCTTTCCTATATCCCACTGGAAACTCTCAATGATACCAACATCTCCATTAGTGTCCCGAGTTCACAGAAATCTACCATTTTGAGGGCACTTTCCCATTAATGCTCCTTTCTGACTTCCAAGATTTTCCTTGATCCCAAATCAAGACATGGGACTATGATACTAAATATTATTAATGACAGACCTGATCCTGCCTTAGGCCAGCCAGGTGGATTGGATGATTTATTACGGCCAATTCCTAGTTCTGATTCTGTAATGAATTAACTGTAACTGTAACCCCAGCTAATATACAGAGGGCTTTTGTTCCTAACACAAACCTTGGACAGACGTTTGCATCCCAAGTCTTCCACCTCAAGAAAAAGATATCAGGAAAACTTCCCCGTTCAACACAATACTTAAACAGATGCTTAATTCATCATGGGCTTAAGTGCTTTCCTGAATTAGGGCTACGAGAAGGAAACAGTATCATACACAAAGCACAACTAATTAATCTCTTGATTATTTTGCTATCAGTGGGCTTAGTTTTTAGTAGTGAGCTTGGGTGTTTCTTTACATCACAGGTGATTGAAAGTGGCAGTGATTGGGTTAGGATCCATGTTTTTACTAATATTTTTATGCGCAAACAGCAGGCAGGTTCATTTCTCCATCTCGGAAAAATGCTGCAGTCCTATTTATTTTTATACCATGTAAAAGAAAGAGAGCAGAGACAGAACTTAATACAGCAGCTCACAGCTGAGACAGGCAGCAGTTAAGTGTGTGTCCATACGGAACAGCTATTGTAAAGAGCTATTACTTGAGTGTCCGGGAAAGGAATGACACAAAAGCTAAGAGAACCACTGAACATTTTAAATCCGGCCTCCTCTCAAAAAATAGTCCAGTGCTCAGAAAAGGCTTTTGAATGATAATGAGAATTTCCTCTAAGATTCTACTATAACACTTCAGGGAATGAAGTGAGGATGACTTATGTAACATCCCTAAAATTAATAGCAAAGGGCTCAAACCTGAGTTTTAGACAAGTGACCACACCACAGTCAAAGAAAACCTCCTGTATAAGTAAGGGCAACCCAAACCTCATTCACAACCCGTTTTTATCCATGATCGCAGCACTGCCGTAGGAGCTAGAACCAGATCTGACTGAGTTGCTATCCTCAAGCTCTTGGGTGCAACGCACAATCAGGAGGGTTTGCACTGTGGGCTGAGAGCAGAGAGGACTCCAGAGGCTGAAATGGGATGGTGAAGGGTACCTATCCTTCCTGCAGCCTCTCTACATCTTCCAAATGAGCCACCAGTCAGCCAGACCATCCACAAGGCATTTAATCCCTTTTTAAGCTATAATGGGCCTGGGCTGAATTAATTCTGCAGATAAAAGTCATTAAGCAGCCTCAGCTCTCCTCAGACAGAGCACCCCTCATTTGAGAGCAAGTTATAGAGCTAATTAATAGGAATGCAGGAATTGCTAGTCTGGATGAGACCCAAAGCCCATTAGTTCAGCGTCTTATATCCAGAACAGACCGGGACTAGATGCTTTAGAGGAAAGTGTGAGACTCTGCTGCCCAAATTTGGCCACCTTAAGAGACCGGCTTAGGACTCAAAGCAGGCAGATTCCTCTCACTTGTGGAATTGCTGTTGTGCATCACCAAGTCTCACCACATTCTTGGTCTCCAGGTTTAGGAGATTCCACTGCGTCAATATGTTGTCATTGCTGTGGGGGCTCTCCAGTGGTTCAGGACGGCAGGGTCCTGCTGGAGAGGGGTGAGCCAGCCGTGGGGGGTCACCAAACAACCGCACAGACCTCACATTTTTTTACAAGCACTTAACACGCGAGAGAGTCACTTTGCACACACTGCTGCCTTTAAAGACTGACCGCTTGCCTAGCCTGGCTTATTCCACTCAATCTTTTTTGAATACTAGGGCAGAACAGGTATTTTTCATTCTAAAAATTTCCACAAATCCCCATATTTAACGGTTAATATTAGCTGGCCCAAGGTCTCCTCAGTTAGCTCTTTGAGGACACTTTGTGTAAGCTTTATAGACTGGATGGTTTAAACAAATTTTCCTACTTGCTGTTCTCTGTTACTAATGA
This sequence comes from Charadrius vociferus, assembly GCF_000708025.1. NCBI lineage: Eukaryota > Metazoa > Chordata > Aves > Charadriiformes > Charadriidae > Charadrius > Charadrius vociferus. Next base: position 136,387 of record NW_009648567.1, read on the forward strand.
AATGGAAAATAGCGCATCATCATTGTATGCTTCTGGCACATAATTCTTGATTCTTTCTGAACCCCAATGAGAAGTATTTATTAAAAAAGTCTGGCTTTTTCTGCATAATTATGAACAGTGTCAGTGTCTCCATCTATTAAAAGTCCTGAACTGTTACTAGGATTTCTTTTCTCTAAATACAATTTTTCTAAATACAATTTTAAATATACCTTATTTTGTCCTTAAAACTGGCAGCCAGGAACTTCTGTCTGAAGTTGCCTTTTTTTCCTTCTGTATCTCATGCACTTCAAAAAATTAATTCATATTAATTGCTCTCAATCCCTCCATCTCCTCATTTCTATTTGTTACATATTGCCTTTTTTGTTCTAATTGCTGTCTTTGCACTGAGTCTGTGCCAGATGGACTCTCTTGAAGGAGAAATTATGGCTCTTTGGCAACTTAATGCAGTCTTTTTACAGACTCATCCCCGTTAATTTGTGTCTTTCCATGTGAAATCTTTTGCTGTCAGTTTTGACTCAGAGTTTCCTTCATCTTTGGGAGATCAGTCCTGCAGGAGCATCCCACGGGGCTGTGTTACCGGCTGGGACAGTCCTCTGTTTGCCTGTACTGAATGTCACCAGGTCACAACCGCTGCACACCCCTGGCTGAACTGCCTGATGGGGTTGGCTGTGCCACTGGCGGTGGCTTTGCCACCACCCTGTCGCTTTGCTGACAGCTCCACACCCTCAGGTACCGTCTCCCAGGTCTGCCAAATGTGGGGTAAACAAGTACGCAACCGTACTTCTCCCCAAATACTCTTGATCTAATTTTTCTTTTCTCCCCAGTGAGCAGAGACTTCCAGCCCATGTCCCCATCTCTGTCCCCATTCCCCTCCCCTCCAGCCCACTGGGTCATGCTGAAGACCTTGTTGGGTTTGAACGTCCCTCCTGTGCCGCAGGAGGAGCTGGGCAGGCGGAGGGGAACCCCCAGGCACAGGCAAAGAGGCAGCAGAACCACAGGGGCAACACCACTGAGCACCGAGTCCCTCACTCCACTAAGGTCACCTTTGGCCATCTCTAGGTGCCAAAGCTCTGGGAGATATCTGTCCTGTCTGAGTTTTGGTGGAAATGGAGGATTGCAGGAAGCTGTGGGCAGCTGTGGGCAGCTCCTGGGCTTTGGTTTTGGCTTCTGGATGCTTGAAATCCAGGTCATGTGTCAGACAGACTCGCCTGTTTCACCACTCTTCCCTTTCTCAGTTTCCTTCTCTTCCTTTATTCCCTGGAGGGGATCTGGGAGAATCCTGGGTTTTCTGCACCTCCTTTCCAAATTTGTTTTGGAGCACAAGTCCAAGTGGTTCTTCTCTGACTGCCAGGAGATGGCAGCTGGCATAAACAATGACAGTAAGGAAAGCAAACTGATGAAAAATCAGCAATATATATATACACACACATACATCTATACATATATTTTACATCTATACTTTTACATATATATATTTCCAAGTCAGTAGGGAATAGCAGATACTAAAATGGCTAGTGGAAACTGTAATAAGAGATGTATTGACAAGCCTGGAAGTCTGTCTCCTGCCATCAAGTGTTTGTTTTTGGGAACTAGAACGCATGGCGTGAATTGTGCAGTGAGCATTCAGCACGAAGCAGTCGGTATTTCAAAAATGCTTCCGGTCTGCTGGGGTGAGACCAAGCTCCAGGAACACAGCTCAGAGCCGGCAGCTTCTCAGTTATTAATTCCTTGGCAACTTTGCCCAAGGAACTTGATCTCCGTGTCCCAGTTTCCCCTGTCTGTATGAAGATAATAATCCCTCATCCACCTATAAAAGGACGTGGTGGGATTGATTAAGCAGCAGTCAATGCACAACACGTTCGTTTTCACGGCACAGCCCATTAACTAGAAGAGCTGTTCATGGGAGCTACTAATAAGTCTCCGAGCATCCCTCCACACTAGCACTAGAATGCCTTCCCTTCGTGTGAGGTCAGAGGTGGTGTTTTGACACCTCTGCTGTTTAACATGACATCTGGTATAGAAAAAGTTGAAAATTGTAGCTGTGCGTTATACTTTTTGGAAATGTTTCTATCAGCATGCGACAAGACTGGCAAATCATCTGCTGTATTTTCAGACATATCTATTTTGGTTGACTTTCTAAAATGTCCCCAAGGGACCAAAAAGTATAGTAAGCGTTCCGCTGCATTAATTTTTAATTTTTTAAACAACTCTCCTGCTCAGTTTTGAAACAACTCTTCCCTGCTCAGAGGGAAGACAATTTTTTTAAAAAAAATCTTTCTAACTTTTCTGAATGTTTGGGAGAGGTCAGACAAGGCAGAGTTCAAAGTGCCGTAGATCAGACCCTCATGACACTAGTGGCTTGGGAGTTATGCATATAAATGATTATCGCTTCTTCCAAAAACCTTCCCTTCGGGCTGACACAGAGGAGACATTTCATAGCTCTGTGGTTAGAATAAAGAGTTCATACATGCACGATAGGCAGACAGAGGGTATTATTCAGAGCTGTAAGAAGTAGTGGCTTATAGTCTGATATTGAACAGTACGTTAAGGACTGGCATTAACTGGAACTATCCAGCAGAGATGTGGCCATAATTATTTAAAGGACTAACTCTCAACAGATGGACTTAGTCATGGCATATGCATAGCGTAACTATCTAAAGAGGAAAAATGCAAATGCCCTAGAAGGGAATTATTATTTTGAAGCATGCAGGCAGCCGTTGGCTATTAGGTGGCAGAATGATTCTTTCCATCCTTGGAGAGCCTGAAAAGTAGCACCTTTAGCATTTTGCTTCAAAAACCTGCTCGCATTGCGCTCTGTGCCTGCCAACCTCACAAGCCTAAGAGAACCAGCAAGCAGTCTGGATTGACTGGAAGAAAATCAGTGTGATAGTGACGATGGGTGCTGTGGATGCAAGCCATGGGATGGTGACTTCCCTTGAGGTTCCTCGTGAGCCAGCTCGTGGGGTGTTGAGATACAGTGGCATGAGGGACACAATAAGCACACGTCTGAGACAGGTGGTGAGGCAGGCACAGTTGAGAACTTGGGAATTTGCATAATGGCCCTCCTGTTCTTGACAGCCATGTGATCAAATGGCATCACCCTGAAGACACTCCCCTCGGCCATCAGATCAGACATCCTAGATCCAGTGGGATGGGGAAACCGCTGGGAGGGAGAGAAACAGCAGAGACAGCTAGGCAACCTCAGCTGAGAGGTGCTTCAGGGAAAGATGGTACTTCACCTTTTCCCAACCAGGAGTTCCAATTCATGAGCAGATGGCTCTGCTAGATCCCTCTATGTTCTCAGTATTCACACATGGGCTGAGGAAATCATGATTTTAATTCAAAAGCTTTTCATCACCAGCTGAAGTCCTGTGGCTAACAACAAAAAGGAAGGACAGTTTTATAACCAAGAATATCTTCCTTTCCTCATTAGGTTGCATCTAGTTCCGTAGCCTCATAACTTCTAGTGTGGATTGTTGGACTCCCTCTTTAAAATAGGATACTCGTGGACAGATGTTACTGCACACGAAGAGTAGCCCTACAGCCGCCCCTGCCATCCAGGCAGACTGCTTCAGGATGGCCTCGGCCCTCTGGAACATGTGAGATCCTGCACATCTTAGTGCGCATGGTGAGTTAGCTCGCTCCCCAAGGGACGGATCTTTGTGTGTGAACAGGGAAGAAGACAGAGCAAGGAATCTAATAGAGTACACCAAACCTAACCCGAGCAGGAGCTCTCCTTCGTCTCTGTCTCACCAGGACTTCCTTAGTGCCTGTTATTGTAATACCCAAACAAGACTTAGCAGGGAGGTAAATACTGACGATGCTGAATGTTGAGAGCCTGAACGCATGAGACGATAGAGAAGTGGCATTGCCTAAAGGTTAGAGCCAGCAACTGGGAGGCAAGCCTGGTTTCATTACTGTTTATGCTGTAATATAAGTCACTTGATTTCTTCAGAACAGCCTCCCACTTCCTGCGAGCCAAGTGTTCTTCCTTCCAACCCACTTGCTGCTATATATAATCTCAGCGCTGTCTACCTTTTTTGCAGTCCAATCTGGGAGTCACGCTTCCCAGAAGTCATGAGATGGCATTCAAGATCATGCAGGTTCTTGGAAAAGCATAGTTTGGATGCCTGCTCTTGGCTGCTTGCTTTCTGATCCTTTACAGGTCACAGGGTCACTTTTCAAGGTTTACGTCTGTTGGCAGGAAAGCAAAATGGTAAAGTTCAGTAAACAAGAAGCCTGGCTCATCAAAATAACATTTGGCCTCTGTATGTCAAATACATCATTAGGAAAATCAGTTTATCTGTCTCCTTGTTCAAGTAAGCTAAGCAAATTTGCCTTCTGCCATCTGCTTCCTCCCCACTTTCAGTGAAGAGTTAACATACCAGCGAGTCAACAAGAGGCAAAATCACAGATAAATCTGACTGTATGCTATCAGGAAAATAATGGTTTGTAGCAGCAGCCTCCTCATCTATTATGTAATAGTAATGTTAATTTCTCTAGAAATTTAGTCTTGAACAGCGATCTGTCATCAGGTATAAACTCTGCTTGTTGATCGCTGCAGGGATTGCAGCCGCTTCTGGAATGGAACCAGGCAGCTTCTCAACACCGCACAGCACATCACACGCCAGTGGAGGACAGACGCTGCCTCTCCTTAGCAAACTGACGTGTGACTGGGATTCAGGGAACCGGAGCAACTAGTTGATCTGTCGTTCTTCCTGAGCGAAACCAGGAACACCAATCCTTTGCTTCCCAGGACAGGAACAGAAAAGAGCGATGTAATCAGCTGGAACAGGAAGGGGACTTGAGGTGAACCAGACTCAGCAGCTTGCTGCATGACACAATGCTTCTGTGTGCACCTTGGCACCACGCTGACTTTTGTGAGCACCCAGATTAATTACAAACAGCTTCTGATTTGCTCTCAACTATTATTGGTGTATCTCTCCCGTGATTCCTGCTTTCTTATTTCGTCATGGGCACATCTCTAGAGTTACTGCATCTATTGACCTATCCCTCTTGTTTTGTTGGCCTCCATTACGCTGTATCTGACCCTTTGCACTTTTCATACCAAAGTCTTATTTTCTTATTGTCCATCTTTTTAACCAAAGACAGTCTTCTCTTCTGGTGTGTATGGGTAATTCTACAATGGTTGCCAACTAGAATCTGCTTCACAGAACCAAAGAATCCATCACAGCAGATCCGGGTAGCTGTCACCCGAGCACTACTACTACTACTGCTAGTAGAGTGCACTACTACTGAAAAAAATGGCAAAGAATGTGAAAATGTAGACAAACCAGTATAATTCCTAGTACGATTTCAGCATCTGATGTTGTATTTATCTAGGATTTTCATATGAATTATGGGATTAAATGTTGACTTTTTTATGAGTAAAAAAGTAGAAAAGATTGCCATTTATTATGGGGGAAAGTGAGTTGTAGAGCTGGGGAATGTCTTACTTTGAATCATTAGCAAAGTTAGGGCAGAAGGAGCACCACGAGTGCCCATTCATAAGTGCGGTCACAAGTTCCTCCTGAAAGGATTGGACTGGAACTCTTAAAGAATCAAATGAACTCTAGCACACTAGAGGTGGGACCAAACAGATTGGAGAGCAAGGGCCAGAGTCTCCCACACTTCAGCAAACCGGAGCATCTGCTCTGCGCAACAGAGTTGATAATGCCTTGTTATACAAAATGTGGGTGATAGCTCAAATGGATGCATTTAAAAATCTAAAAAAATATATGTATCCTCTCTCAACAGTTTTCCTCTCACAAACCAATCACCCTTCTAGTGACCCAAAATTTTTTGCTGTTGTAGCTTTCCTCAGACTCGCAGACAGCTTATGACCTTGTTTATTCTTTAGTTTTAGAAACGTCACTGTCTGTATTTTAAGATGCCTTAAAAACAACTTCCCCTTTTGCGGTGCCTTCTATACGGTTTTCTGCCCTTTTCTTACCGCTTAGCAGTTTAGCAATGTTTCCATTACAAAGAAAAACTGCCTGCCTTAAATCACAGTATGTTTGGGTTTAAGAACAATACTCATGAATTCAGAGGCAAAAAAGAAGGTATTTGGTCACATGAAACTCTCATCATACAGAAATTCTTGTCATTTCAGCTGAACCTTAATAAACATCTGAAGTTTCTGTTCAATGGAGTGTGTGAAATAGCACATGAACAGGTTTGTGCTCCTGCAGTAGGCATGCAGTGTCACGGCCGGCTCTAGGAAATGCAGCACCTTGTGCAAGCGGGGCAGTACGAGCTGCGAGGCAGCAGGCCCCTGCCTTTCATGGCTACCAGTTCTGCTTCCTTGGAAGTCCACCCTGAACTGGTTTCCGGGGTTAAGCTTGGCTCTGGCCTCCCGAGCTGTAGGGTAGGCAGCTGCATAGCACCGGCCTTTCCCCTGCCTGGCGCTGGCCCCACTCTGCTGGTTCCGACCCCTCTGGCTTGGCTGATCAAGGCGGCTGTTGTGACCTACAGTCCACAGGTGGGCTTGCTCCTGATCCCGCTTTCACAGGGCCACCCGGAGTCTTGAGTCCCCTTCAAGGGCAGAGGTAGCATGCACTGGAAGTTGGCCCTGTGTAGTCTGAACTGTTGCCTTGAAACTCCTGCGATGCAATGGGATGACAACTGCAGAAAGTGATACCAGGACCAGCTGACCTGTCAAGATGGTGAGTTTGGCTCCTTTCGATAATACAGGGATAACGCAGGCCTCTCAGATGTCTTCTATCCCTATGTAAGACACCCCCAATATCCACTGGCCATCTGTTACAAAGCTACAGAATGGAAGCGAAGCACCAGCGCAGGGCTACAAAGTGTGAGTGACCCAGGCCAGGCTGTGTGGGAAGAGTAAACGCAAAGTCATCTTATGGGCTTACGCCCCCAGACTTGGGCAGTCCTGAGCTATGAAATAAGAGGATCAGAGCTACCTTCCAATACAAAAGTACAATTCGGTGACCGTGAGGAGCAGAGGTAGGGAAGAGGGGGAGCGGTGAGCTCAAGCCAGAACTGTTGTTCAAATGCTGACTCTGCCAGCTCCTGAGTGCACGACTTGGGATGAATCACCTCATCCCGTGCCATTTACCCCTATGCAAAGGGCAAGCATGAGATCTCTCTTCTCAAAATAGGAAGAAGCTGCTACGCCCTTGTGATTCCCTGCAGGTGATCTGTATCTTCATATGCTCAATGACAGTAATTCCCGCAAAAAGGAAGTTGATGTTTATATACTAGGATGGCTACGGGACAGGAGGGGGCACATTATTAATTAACCAATGGTGAAAGTGGTTGTGAGGAAGTATTACCTGGCACAAACCAGTCCCAAAGAACTTTCTGTTTCATTTAAAGGGAAAATAAAAACTAGAGGTGCCAATTTAGATCACAAGAGTAGAAGGGAGACTCTTCAAATTGGAACAGACCAGGTGCTTGCTACAGGGTAGAGCAATGAGGGTGCCAGATAGAAGGGAACTGGATAAGAAGGATTGTGAACATATTTACAGCCATCTGGCACCCTCTAATTATCCAAATGACGAGGCTGCCTGAGCGCTCACCAAAATGTGGAGAGTGAGGGAAGGAAGGAGTTTGTTTGGGCAGAGGATCTTGAGTGCTTCATGCTTTCAACGTATGTTTTTTGGAAATGTTTTATATCACTTACAAGATTATTTATATTACTGGAGATGTAGGAAAATGATACCAGAAGGAAATGGAAGGGCTACTCCTTCTGAAGCTTTCCTTCCAGGTTTCTAAAAACCAAGTCATTGGAAAGAAAAGATACAGTTTCTTGGGAGGCAGCATCAGGGATCAAGAACGAATCAGGAAAGCTGGATTCCTTCTCATCTGCACTACTGACATGTTGTTAGTATTATCTGAAGCCTTGCAATTTTTAGTGGGAAATCTGCAACAGCTGGAATCATAGAATCATAGAACCATCTAGGTTGGAGGGGACCTTTAGGATCATCGAGTCCAACCATCAGCCTAACACTGCCAAACCCACCACTAACACATATCCCTCAGCACCACATCTGTCTTTTCAATCGCTCCAGGGATGGTGACTCCACCACTGCCCCGGGCAGCCTCTTCCAGTGCTTGACAACACTTTCGGTAAAGAAATTATGCTTTTCTTGGCCTTATTAATGACGTTTTTACTGTCCAGCCAGGAGGACATGAACAAGAGCTTCCAGCTCCTTCTCCTTTAGAATGATACTAACCTTTCTTTCCTCCCTGTTGAGAGTTTTAACTTCAATGCTCTGCAGAAATACGAGCAGCAGTACAATTCTTGCATTGCAATTACAGTATATGCACATCCCTTCACCTGACAGGATTGAATAATAAACCCCAATCATTTAATGTGCAATCTCGGGTATGTTTTTCTCTTCTTTTGGTCTGGGAGATATCAGAGAGTCAAATAACGTGGTATGATATTTTTAAAGGTTGGATAATTTTATGACCACTAATAACATCTGCTGTTACGCCTTTTAAGAGAAGGGTAATCAAATTTCATGCTTCAGGGTATTAACTGATCACAGCAAATGTCAAAATTAGCTCTGTATTTTATTCTTCTGTCAGGAGCTAGATAGTTCTGGGCTGACTGGTCTCCTAGTCTCATTCAATTGGGAACCAGACTTTAGTGACAAATTATTTGTCCTAGCACGGTAAAGAGCAAGGTACTGGATTTAAAATTTGACATTTGCCATTGCTCCCATATCACAGCAGATACCAAAGTAGAAGCCATGCCCTTGGAAAATCTGGAGTTTTCTTGCTTGTGAGACAAGTGCAGCTTACCTACAGCACAGTGTTAGCGGCATTAAACCGGTACAGCGGTTTCCCTGTCGGCAGCACATTATTGTCATGGGATCTAATCGCAAAAGGCTTCAGCTTCTGCTCCTTGAAATAGGACTCACTGAAGTGAACATGACTGTGATTTTAGCCATTTGTAAACAAGCATTGTAGAAACAAGAATTTAATCAGAATTCAATATCCAGCACAGAAATAAAAGATGATCATCAGCTAAATAGTGCTCAACAACTCTTAACAGGGAAGAACAGGTCTGAGGATGGCATCTTACAGTTAGGGAAGAAAGTCATTTACTTTGGCAAGAAAACAAGAGATCACCATGGTCAAATGTTTTGAATGAGACATCAAATCAAGACTTTGCTGTGCTTGCGACCATGAAACTTTCCATGGTACCTAGCGTAAGAACAGGGATAAAACCACCATGTTCTGTCAGATTCAGACCACTGATTTCCTGCATTTTCTATCTTTGATTTCTTCCTGTGCTTAGCAAAATTGCTTTCCACTTTCCTACCTACGTGCTCTTAATACTCCTAGTGAGCAATAACTTCTACAGAGCATTTTACGTCTCAAAGTGCACTCCTTGTCTTTACATCTTTTTGTGCTCTATTTCTTGTTTTTAAATACATTTGCATAGTTTAAACAAGTTCTTGGGTGTTGCAATGTAGGTACGCTGATTTGTTTCCTCTCCTTTCTGTTACAGTTCCTTCCTTGCCTTCTGGCAAGTTTGCCTTCTCTTTTTTTGGTCATTTATGGGATGCTGCCAGAAACGCTGAGCCAAAGCATTTCCATTTCCTCAATTTTGACTTGCTCGTTTGACTTATTTTTAAAAAATAAAAATCCTTTTTATTTTTCATTCATTTGATTGATTAGATTAATTCTTCATTCATTCAATATTTATGTCCAGTTGGTAGGTTTTGGTATCATTTTTCAAACAAAAAAAAAAATCAGATATAATTAGATGGTATCACAGTTATATTACCCTCTTCTGCTATGATGCCTCCAAAGAAATCAATTATAGTTAAGCTGATAATGTACCGATGTTTCTGGTTAACAAGCCAATCTCAGTATTTCTTTTCAGTTCCCTGCTGGTGATACGTCTGCCTCTACGTGTTGCCTCTTCTGCTATATTTTCATCAAGACTTTTCAGCCTGTGTCTACATGATACTGCCCAAAGAGATCTGGTTTACAGCCCTGGTTCCCAAGCACTGCGGTAATATGGAGCAAGGAAGAATTTGTCATAGTGACTGATTATGTTTCAGTCAAAACAGAAGGGTCAGTCTCCCTCCATTGCTATTAGAGGGAGCCCTGGATTAAAGGCATCTCACCTAGGGGGAATAATCTGGTGTGTCCTGCATTCAATCCTGCACGCAGTATGTTACAGAGGAAGAGAATTGATGGAAACTGAAGCTGTGTTTCACATGTCCAAGGTTCACACCTAAATCACTAAACTATTTTCCTCAGTCCATAAAGAAGCTGATGGTGCCTGGAGAACAAATGGATCAGATATGAACAAAAGCTGAGAGATGTCTAAGAAAAGTAGGAAGAGCCCTTCTAAAAGCAGGACACATACCATCATTTGTGACAACACAGGCAGGAATGAGACACTTGGAGAACGTTCTGCGAGATAAAGGAGAGCTGAAAATGAACTGGGCTCACTGTCATTTCTATCATGTATTGTTACCAAGTGTGGAGTGCTCCCAACCCAGCAGTCTCTGGAATGCATGCCATTGCCTTATTAGCCTGCAGCCGCTCTGGGGCAAGTCTGGCAGCCACGGCTCAGCCGGGACAGGACTAACGCGTTATAAGCTTTCCCGTGTCGGACGTGACCAACAGCATAAGACCTAGAAGCTCTCTGGTTTCACTACTCGCCCTCCTGCCCCAACAGAAGCAGGTTTCACGAACGCAGCAGTGCACTGAGCTGACAGCCCAAGCTGCCCTCATGATACACCTCCCTCGCCTGACACTTTCAGGGCTTTGGATGAAGTGACTGAGTGCAGAGTAACATTGCTGTGGTCCGACTGCTTGTTAGAGAACGGCAGGCAAAGTTATTTCAGGCTAAAAACTTGCTCAGTCTGAAGCCCGTCCTTTGCCTTCTGGGGGAGTCACGTACATGTCATTTAGTGTGGAGAACTGCCACCAACCTGACTTCACTCTGCCCTCCCTGCATGAAGTTTATTGGAAGGTGAATGAAAAGTTGTCTTGCTCTGCCCTCTTATGATGGTATCACACTTCCAGCTGTTTTTTATTAGGTATGTCCTGTTTGCAGCTCCAAGACAGGCTTTTAAGTTAAAGCTTAAAAGGGTTTGATGGATGTGTTACTCAAACAGTAGTGAAAATCATCCTACATTCACATGACTCCAAGTGCTGCGATTTTAAGATGTATTAGTACAATATTTGTAACGCAATTGTGAAAGCTGGCAACTCTCATTTTGATATGCCACTTTCCCAAAAGCCCACAGAAAACAGATGGACTTTGCGACATGCCTGGAAAATTAATTAAATCTGGACACTGGTGGACAAAGGAGAAAGGAAGAGCCAGATTCAAGGACGCCTCCTGAAAAATGTTTCTTCCCGTGCACAAGGGATGCAGGGCTGGGGATGCATAGGCCACACCAAGTGACTGAATATCTCCAGGGTGTGTTTGCTGCTTTTAAAGATATAGCAAATGAAAATGTGTTTGTTTACAGTCACAGACTGCTGAGAGAACTGTTGGCACTGTTGGATTTGTGCTAAATACAGCCTTGAACTTGAAGGCATTGGTATATTTGCACTTTACATTAACAAAAGTTTTGCAGCTGTCGACTACACACATGTTTTTGCGTCGCCAGTAAACATGAAAGCTATGAGAGAAGAGGGGAGGAGGAGGAGGAGGAGGAGGAGGAGAAGAGGGGTGGCAGGCGGTTTGAGAAATGGAGCAGGATTCTACAAGAAGTTCACCACATCCCCTCAACCGAACCCTTTTTGACCCCGTTGTTGGGACTCTGTTTGCATGTTCCATTCTCGCACAAACACTTTGTTATTCTTGCACTTGTACAAATGCCACTGTCCTGGGGTCAGGGCTGCCTGAGAAAGCAAGTGAGTTCAATGACAATGCAGGAGACGAGAACAAGCTAGTTATGGCCTGCAGCCATACAGCCCCAAACTGGGATTTCATTAGAGTTGATGAATAAGCATCATAACTGGGGGAGAATAAGAAGCTGCCAAGAAACTCCCAGGTATGACAGGGTATAGCGTTGACGCTCAAAACCCCAACTGCCCAGAAAGACAGACTGATAACTCAGCATGTGGCACTTCTCAACAGAGGCCAATAATTAACCTTATCGCTTTAGTTGCGTTAGAGATCAGTACGATCAATTTACTTTTTGATAAAGAGAAAAACTCTCATTATTGCATTCAGTTATCATTCAGCATCTAGTCTAGCATCCTGCTTCCAGATTCAGTTATTGCTTAATGCTCCAGAGTAGCACACAGCTCACTAGATGCATTATTTTCTGTAATGCTGTACACAGACGTGGGAGAGGAGAAATACCTCCCAGAAAGCAGCAGTCCCTAAGCGTAAGATTTGATTATCTTATTTCAGCATGCGCATTATGGCCCAGATTTTGAGCTGCAGCTGTGTTGTGCCATAGGGACTGGCTCCTGTCTAATTGAGAGCAATGGCAGATTAGGAATTGCTGCAATTACTATGGTACAGTGTTACTCCAGCCACAGCTCCACTTTCCCAATAATTAGCCCCTGCACCAGAAAGCACAGAAGGAAGATGATAGGAAAGTGGCTGTACGTCTCCCGGGGAAACTCCATGGCAGGTAGAAATACACCAGTGACTGAATCTGTTGAGAGTACAGCTGCTTTATGCAATTAGAGAAACATAAAGCAGTTAGCTACAGGACCAGAGCCTCCATTGCAACCTACAGAGGTTACTCTGACCCAAAGGATGTAATTAATTACTATTATTGCTTGTATATTTGGGAAATCATCCTCTATATTTAGTAAATGTAATAGGATAATAAGAGTGTTGGACAGAAAACACGGTAAGGACAATTGTTCTTCATGGATGATGGTAAGATACATGATGATAAACAAACTTCAAACAAACTGTGATGAGCCCAGAATATTTTGGTCTGGAAAAGAAAAATGAAAACAAACCCCCACACCCAAGAATCCCAGGTATTAGACCAATGCCCACAAGACCAAGTCTATTTTTCTACGGGTATGTAAGACCAGGAAACAAAGTGGGGCTGGGCGCAATGGAAATGAAAACAAGTGAAGGCATTCAAAAGAAAAGTGCTGCTATGAAGCTTTTGGACTAGTAAAAGAAAATTCTGTTTGCAGATGTATTAAGAACTTGGAAGATATCTGTGGAAAAAGTATTTGATTTTGCTGCATTTCCTATCGCTTCAGTGAGCGGAGTGTGTGCTCAGCGGGCAGGTTACCTAAGCGTTTACAGGCAGGACAACCCCAGCTCGTAGTAATCCAAGGGGGGATTTTTATCATCAAGGGTAGCCGGGAATTTTATGGGGTCCCCTTTAATGCAGGAGGACTGTGCTACAAATACAGCATCCCCAAACCACTAGCACAGGAGTAATGACCTGCATGATGCCAAGAAGAGCTTTTGTCCTTTCAAGGGGAAGTTAAATTAAAAAGCAGCTCAATAATTACAGTATTTTCTAGGGTTTTTTTTTTCTTCTTAGGCTATGAAGTACAGATGTTAAATGATACGGTCACCTTAAATGTTTTATGAGAGAACAGAAAAAGCAATATTGTTTGCAGTAGATTCTTCCTTCTCCCTTTCAGGGAGGCTGAATGTTCTTTACCTAAGAGGCAAATTCTGCTGTAGCATTATATTTTTACTAGACTATCAAGAATATACTCCCCAAAATGTTGTGCCAGTGGCCTCAGTAGTATGTGAATCCTCATCATGACAGACCAGTAACTTCATCTTTTGGACAGTTCATTTAGAAGAGTGAATGTAGAAGAGAAGGCAAACTTACTTTTTTTTTTTTTTTTGTAAGAAATTTGGAGTACTAGTTTCACAAAGCTAATGCATACCAGACAATGTAGTACAAGTTCCTCCAGGCTGTTGGATGAATAAGGTCTTTCAGGCTCTGCACACTGCCCTGCTTGTTCCCTAAAGTAGCGCGTTCTGGTAGCTAACCTCTCAGCTGGCAAGACCAGAGGCCACTGGACCAAGTGCCATTTGTCTGCCAGCTTAAAAAAAGTAGAACCACCCTTCCAGCTGTTCCGTTCTGCACCTCTTATTACGCACTTTTATTGCATCTGACACTACAGATGAAGACACATGATATTCTTTAAATGAAAAACTCCCGAGTTTGATGAGCTCAGCTGTGA
>NW_009648567.1:150568-174423 GCF_000708025.1 Charadrius vociferus
TCACACCTAGCTTGCGCACTCTGAAAATCCTAACATGCTAAGTCAGTCTGTGGCTTCTCATCCCGAACAAATGCTCCTGAAGTGAATCAGGAAGCAATAAATATTTTTAGAACGCAGCCTTCTGTCATAGTTCCCTAATGGAGGGGAAGATAATTACCTGCTATTTATAACTCCTGAACGTTGTAAAAGCAGGGGTTATAGATGAAGCATTGTGGAAACTATGTATATTTTACTATGTGAAACCAAATAATTTTTTAGATCACCGTGAGTTCTTTACGCATCATTACAGACAGAAGCACATCCTGCATTTTCACCCTTACAATACCAAATGGTATGAAGTGAATGCAGCTGATGAGTCCGGAACCTTCCAAAACATGCCATTTTAAAGAGTTACTTTGATTCCTTTACAGTTAGACGATATCTTAAAGATAACTACTCTGTGATTCTCCCCCTACCGAACACAAAGCTCGTTACTGGTGGGACTGTCGTGCAGACGGTGCCCTCTAGTGCTCGTTCTTCCTAAACCAGGGGCCACATCCTGCCTATGGTGCCTGGAGCCCATCAAGTCTACAAGCAGAATCAGTAATACGTGGTTAAAGAATAACCACCAGGAGATTTTCATGGAACTCCATTTTTTTTTTAAACAATTTCTCCTTCCTCTTTTCCCCGTCTCCCTCCCTGAGTGGCAAATGAGACCATAATACTGGTACTGCAATAGCATCTAGGTGCCCTGTGCCCTATACGGCACTGTGCGTGCACATAGTAACAGAAAAATATACACATATAAGAACAGCAAAACCACACAAGGACAGGAAAGGTCCCAGGCCGGGCAGCCCCCCACCATTCCAGGCACCTGCCAGACGAGGTCACTCCACAACAAGAGAAGGAGATTCTCCCTTCCCTCGCATTTTCACACAATAAAAGAGGCATTTCCCGATATAGTTTCAAGTGTCTCAGGACAAACACAAAGTTTCAGTTCTGCCCTTGCAGAGCACAGCACCACTATGTATTTTTTGACGGCCGTTACTTCCCCGGGCGCGTGATGCAGCGTATTCGTAAGTGACACCTACGAGCCACCGGTACAGGGTACCACTGCGTTTCAGTTGGGAATTTACAATGTACAACTGTTAGTGTTGTTTCTAACGATTCTACCTTGTAGCAGTGTTATCGCTGCTTTCTGTCACTGGAACCACACAAGACAACTGGACCTGCTCTTGGTCTTCGCACGCCCGGGCAAGCTTTGCATTGACTTACTCCAGCCAGAACAGAACTGCCCGGCTCTGGGCACTGCTGCCCTTACGCTTACCCGTTCGCCACTGGTATTTTGTGGAGCTGCTAATATTGATCACAAAGAGCTGGGGAAACAAAGCAAAAATTCCGTAGCTGAGTGATTGTACCTTTTGTGTTCTTTTAAGTTCCTTCTTTTTTTTTTAATTTATTGGAAACATATGAGACACAACAGGTTTTGCATACAGTTTAAACTATCTTCTAAATAATAAATCCAGAAAAATATAATTGCTTGTAAAGGCAAATTGAGTTTTAATATAGGTATCTGCTTTCGCTTTCTTAATTATGTCACTTTCCTCAATTATGCTTAGCCGTTTCTGAATTATCGTGATTAACTCAGAATATCCATGAGTAATTCCAATGCCTCCACTTTAACTGTGTGGCCAACACTTACAGAAATTAAAGATAAAAAACGAGGAGTACTATTGGTCTAATTACTACCAACCACTAAGTAATTTCCAACATTTAGGAGCAGATTCAGCAAACAACTTAAGCAGATTCTTAGTACTTCAGAACAGAGTACTAAGTCCATTCCTATTCGACGAGTATTAACTATACGTTTAAGCACATGGCTTGTCACAGGGACTTCCCAGAGCAGCATCTTCCTCGTGGCGCATCAAGAGAACTTGTCTTGCTCTCCAATTCTCCCTCATCTCCTCTCCCTCTTTCTAAACTACACATTTCCCTTCTCCACAGCAAACAATACTTGCACTAACCTTGCATACAGAACTGGTGTGTGATTCCTAGTGAAAGTACTGTTTCTGGACCACTAGAAATTCAGGTGTACTAGAGAAAGGAAAAAGAGACCTATTTGGGGAATTTGCAAGAGTTGCAACTGAAGCACTTCAAAAGACTTGCAGTAAAAGACACACAGCAAGAATTTCCAAATTTAAACGGTTGTTCTCAGTGGGCGTTTCATATTACTATCTTCTTCATGATGCCTCACTTTGTTCTAGGAAATATTTTTGCTTTTCAATAGTGTGATGTTCCTGGAATCTTCTTTGTAGTGAAAATGCTTAACCTTAATGTAGAAATTATGCAGAAATTTAAGCCTACAGCTATTCAGAAATTCAGAGCAGAGATACATTAATATTCTTCCTCCTTACATCCCTCCTCATTGTAACAAAGGTACAACTAGTCTGTTCAGACCTGTGATTTGAATGAGGAGTAACTCTAGATGTCTCTGTGAAAAAAAGAGGCTCTCTCAGGGAAAGCCTCTCTTATTAATTTGTGTAACATGTTAATGTAAGAGATTTCACTAACAACCAACCTTACTACCCCCGGCAATATACATCAATTGAGATGGAAATACCCCTCATTATATCATAAGATAAAACATTTTAATCTCAAGAAGTCTCTGCTTCAAAGAAAGCAAGCCCCAAACACACACATTTATCTTTAACACCAAAAAGCTTGAAGTATTTCAAGAGGTACAATCTAAGCTTTCAGAGCTGTATCGACTTAAGCAGGAGTATTGGATGGATGTACACAGGAGGTCTGATTACACCAAATATTTAGCATTAAAAAGTCACGGCTTGATTACATATGGAGAAGAATTACAGACATGGCCCATCCTGGGTGGGCCAGCCCACAAAACAGACCCCGTTCATACACTGGTGAGACGTGGCCTCGGTACCAGGCAGAGGGGGCGAGAGGCTGGACTGGCGGGTGCGGGAAGGAACAGCCCCTTCAAAGCTTCGCCTGTTTCCCAACAGCCTCTTACAAAATTGCTGTCGGATCTAGGCCTTTCCTACCACTTTGTGCCGCCTACCTGACCTCTACCTCCTGCAGCTGATCTGGTTTGTAGTGCTCTCCGTGCCTTAGGTCCAGAACTTCATCTACACCATGAATTCTTTCAAGATTTACAGCACAGGACCACAGTTGTGTAACAAGACAGAGATAATCGGGCTGTCACAGCTTGCCTGCATCTCTCCACCATCGAGCTGAGGAGGCTCCCACCTGCTCCAGGAGCTCCCAGAACCACAGCCACCTCTCCTTTTCCACATCTCCCCAAACGATCTGGTGTTGGTTTCACCACACCTCTGTTTTCAGTCTCTTGAAGGAAGTTTTCTTAACCGTTTGAAATTGGCTCTGGTTTTGGCTGTTCTACGACTGACCTCACCTTTAAGCCCCCAAATGCTGTGCAGAACTTTCAGAATTCATCAGAGGAGAATTAGGAGTCTACTCTCTGACGATTTAGACAAAGTCAGGTGCCTGTTTGCTTGCAAGTGTTTATCAAAATATTTTATAGATACACATATAAAAAAATACATCAATGCATCTCTGTGTGTGTATAGTATATCTATATTTTTAAAGGAACTACACTCACTCTACCCTGACAGGAATTAACCAGGACTTTCCTAAGCTATTGTTATCTTTTAAATAGAAGGAGAAAGGTAGTAGACATCATGCAAAATGCTTTCTTGTAATTGGAGAAAATAACTTTGCAAAATGCAATTAAAAATAATTAAAAGTACTAAACTGTAAATCACTATCTTGAAACAAGAGCACTGACATTGAAGTTGATTTCATATCATCTGAAATCTTATTTAGAGGAACGGATACATCTTGGTGTTTGATTCTTGTTTAATAGTGTGATAAAGCAAACTGGTTTGGGGTGGGAAAAATTTCAATTTATCTTTTCATAAGATTTTTCCTCAAGTGAAAAAGTCATGATCAGGCCTTTAATAATAGCAGGGCAGTCGATAATGCAGTGTAGTTTAACAACTTTCTGATTACCAGTTCCTTCCTGAGAGCTATTTCTTCTGTGGTCTCACCATCCATTTTGGCAAGTCCACTTGATATTCCTCATCTAGAAAACACGCTATGAAATATTTACTAACCTACACACAACACAGATGAAGAATTCTAAATTGTAGGTATCAGAAGTGCTTCTTATTCAGATACTATGCTGCAGAGCAATTTACTCGGCTGCGGGACTCCTGCCGAGGTTAGTGGTGGGCTTTGCAAAAAAGAGCCACTGGCTGCTTCTTGGACACAAGGGCTCGTTGAGGTACGTGACACTTGGCTTTTTGACCAAAATCTTGATAAGGTGGCTGATGAAAATCCAATTCCAATCCAGAAAATTTGATAGAACAGGTAACACGTCATTTATAATTTTTTTAATTGGTCCGTCCACTGAGGAACAGTTCATTCCTGATTTGAAGAATTATTATGTGTGTGTGTGATTTTATATCCTGACTTAATTAAGCTTTAATTACTTTACTCATGTTAGTATTAGTAATGTTTCAGTTTTTTCCTTTGAATTTCAGCATTGAGGCACCCCCGTGTTCTGGCTGATACTAACCTCTGCTCCTTTATATCGAATACCGTTCCTTTATATAGTTCACTTCTACTAACAGTGTGAATTCACTGCGTCGAGACTGTCACATCAGTGAGGAAGGGCAGGACGCATGCACCTGCACCGCACTCCGGCTACCAGATCCCCACGAACACAGCTTCTGGCACGGAAGGTCTGCATGGCAATTACTTTCTAAAGGAATTTTCACCCTTTTGTCCTCATTACTGGTGTGTGTTTATTTTCCAGTGACAAAATCTGAGCCAGAAAGCCATATAAAAGTTACAGAGCTGTAAAGGAGATCAAAGGTAGGTGTGTTAAAGAATGAAACGGAGCCATAAGATCTAGGACCTTTTTAAGAACACGGTCTTAAAATACTTTTAAATGGGATTGTTCAGTTTAGGCAACCAACTTCAACTATTGTAAAATTTATTGTTAATAAGTCCATAAGGATGAATGCAGAGAAGGATGAAAATATATATATACATGTGAAAATTAACTGTAAAAGTAAACAAAACTGTGTTTCAGTAATACTTAAAGTATATTAAACAGTAAGAAAGCTCAAATATTTGACTTCAATGGTGTGGAACTTGATGTCGCTTGGATGAACAACATTAGCTGGCTGAATACTGATTCTTAATAAACAAACTAATGATTTGGTTTCCTGGAAATTAAACAGTAAGTTTCCTTTTCTTCTCTGTTAGAGGCTGAAACGGAGATGAAGGTGTCTTTGTAAAGCTTAACTTTTTTGCCTGCAAGTTTGAAGAATGAGAATTTCTTTCAACTTAAATGTTTTTAGATTATTGTAACTTATGTGTAATAAAAAAATTAAATTCTTAAATTTTAAAATACATCCAAGGTACTTTTTAACTTGCTCAGTCCTCATGTTCTTACCCTGATCGATACTTTGTAATGAGTTGGCAGCTAATAAGTATGGTACGTATGAGTTGATATGTAACGAGTACGCTACCTAAAAGCGTGTGTATGGGCATACATGCATTTTTATTAAAGAAAAGGCTTTTTTTTTTTCTTTTTAGAAGCAAAAAGTTTAGCTGGTTTTTGGTATTTTTAAATACCACATTGTTCTTATAACTTCTTGCACAAAATAGGGCATGAATTACTTGAATTTTCAAGTCTGATCCCACTACTTTTTGTGTAGATCCTCTAACAGTGATACTGATGAAAGAATGGATTGAAGAAAGTATTCTTGTTAGTTTTGAGAAACACAAATCATCAAAGTCATTATTTTCAGAACTAATAATAGTTTTTTGCTGTAATATGGGAGCTCATTTGTAACAAACGGCAGCATAGAAGAAATAGCTCAGTGTAGTTTTAAGCAGAAAAACAATTATGAGTCATCGCTGTGACGAAGCTGGGAGAAAAAACTGGGATTCTAAAATGTATTCGGAAAGACATTTGCTGCAAAGACATGTTAATATCAATACGATTTTAGCCAGGAGCTCCCTTCCAATCTTAGGTTCCTAATTAAACATTATTTCTGCATGTCCCTGATATTCCCATGAAAGATAGATTCCCGAGGGAGAAGGATATGACAAAATTGTCCCATTTTCTTTGCATCCCCCATGCCTTTAACTGCTCTTTCCTTCAAGATTTGCTCTAAAGCCCTTACATGAGTGTATCACAGGAAACATACATCACACAAGTTTATCATAAAGTTACCACTCAGCTTTAAACAAATATACAAATGTAATTAAATTTGTCAACTGTTACTGATACGATTAACAGAATCTCTCATCCCTGAAAAAAAAACCCAAAACAAAACAAAACAGAGATTTTCAGTTTATGTTAAATAAGTTCCGAAAAGGCACGAGCTCCAACGCATTTCTGACACTCCTCTACCAGAAGAGACCAAGAGGTCTGACCCTCCTGGGCGGGAACGCTTCCAGTTATACAAGCCACCTGCACGCCACAGAGGCTTCTCTCTGCTTCACAGGTTTAATCACCTAAATTTATATCTGACCCCACGCTGGTTTTCCCAGCTCGCATTTGCATTGGAATGCAGGCCAGAATTTCATCCCCTGGGCTTGTTCCACACTGCGGAGCGACTGCCCTTCGTTTCGTGTTTGGTAACTGCGTCTGACTGTGCATTATCTTACCTTCAGAGGTAACTGTCTTCTACGGGTTACAGTGCTGGTCTGAGCTCTCGATGGGTCTCTCACATCATCACGCTAAATTCTTTATTGGTCCGGAGGTTACATGATGCCACAATTCCTCTGCCAAAATAAGTTACTACTAAAACAACACTGTCGTGAGGCTATACTTAAAATGTGAAAAATAAAAAAAAAATCAAACAACCCAAACCAAAAAAAACCCCTAAACCCTCAACTAATATTTTGAAATGAATGCTTTTTTGGCAATTATTTGGTAAAACCATTTTGTAAAAAGCATATGAATATTTTATGTTTTCCTGTAGCCTGTGTTCTTTGTCATGCTTTAACTAATAAAAACCACAGTATCAAGCAAACTTAGAAATAACAGCACAACATAATTTTACTCTGAAATACCATGGTGAAAATCAACACTAAAAATATCTTAATATACAAAGCAGCCACTTCGGAGGACCACTTAGCGAGGACAGCTTTAGTCTGCGCAGGGTAGTGTCTCCGTACTGCCTTCATAGCTGACGGAAAGCGAGAGGCTCTTCGAGGAAGGGACTGGCAGCAGCGACACGAAGCACTGCTGTCTGGCGGAGCTGCTCACACTCCACTGACTGTGCAGAGGTGTCATTTTTTTTAGACTGGGACCCTTTTCTTTTTTGCTTTCATTTTCCCTTATCTCGCACAATCTGAGAGGTATGATGTCTGCTATATGCCTGTTGGAGAGCCCGTGTCCCCTCCTCTTCTGCGAGTCTCTCGGGGACAGCTGTGACATGGCACTGCAGTTTCGAGGTGTGGAAAAGGGCATGTAGGGACTGCCCAGTGAGGCAGAACTGGAACTGGCTAATTACACTGTGCTGAGCAGGTTGGGGTGAAACCACCCCGTGTACCTTTAGCCATGCTTGAAGAACCTCTCCAGGGTCCTCAATAGAGGTTGTTCATACAGCTCTGTCTTAATGGACAGAAACAATGCTTCAGCCAGGAGGAGCTGAGGAACTCTCCTTTGCTACTCA
Organism: Charadrius vociferus; assembly: GCF_000708025.1. Classification (NCBI taxonomy): domain Eukaryota; kingdom Metazoa; phylum Chordata; class Aves; order Charadriiformes; family Charadriidae; genus Charadrius; species Charadrius vociferus. Next base: position 158,284 of record NW_009648567.1, read on the forward strand.
TCAATATGATTATTTTATTTGAATTAACTTTACTGTAGAAGGAAATGCACATCAAACATACCATTTTAACGTATTATATCACCATAGGAAAAAGATCTCTTTTTTTCCAACACAAACCCAAATATGAAGTCTGTGGTCATTTTTTCCTAGAACAGAATCCTTCTCCTCCGTGCCAAGAGTTCCAGCCTTTATGCATACTGTGGTTTTCTTTCGGTTTGTTGTTGTGGCCATACATTTATTTTTGGATTCTCCCTCATTTTTGGCAGTTAAATCAGAAGCATGAGGAAAGGGTTTCCTCAATTATTTTGGGGGCTGTTCTTTTGTTTTGGGTTGGGTTTTTTTTACATGAGACACACACCAAGCAGAAACAGAAGGATACTATGAGCTATAAAGTTTAAAAACCAGACAAGTGTTCCCCAGAAGATAAAGCTATACCTCCAGTGAAAAATCTCCCAACAGGAGTAGCCCCAGAAATTTCACCGCCTCAGGCTGCGCTCTGCAGAAACCAATTTTCTGCCGTCCTGCTCAAAGCAGCTGCTGTCACCATCTTTTTCTGTTCCCATCCTGTGCATTTCGCTGCCCTAGGGCAGCTGCTTGCCCCCACTCTCCATTTGTGCCAGTCCCGCCGATCGATGAACAACAAATGGGGAGCAGGAGCGTGTACTTGCAAGATAATCCTACTCAGGCTGCAACCCCAAGCACAACTAAGAGACTCAGAAATCCAAAGAGAAGTAAAAATAATGTAAGAATTGTTTTTATCTCCTAACTTCTACACTGATCTCATTCTTTGGTTCAGACATTTGTAATGTTTATGATCAAACTGGTGTGTATTTTTTTAGTATACAGCAACAGCTCTTGCTGCCAAAATCAACAGTGCTCTGTTTACTGTCGAATGTGGCAGTTTTCATTTTGATAATTCTCATTACTTCACCATACAGCTCATAGTATTTTACACTTTTCTCCAAGCCCAAATTCCTGAATTCGTGTGTTTACATGAGAATATCAGCTTCCCCTTTATCACATCAAAATACAGATGAAGAAACTTGAAAGCATACTCCCTGAAGGCCAGATGTTGACAGACCCTCATGGTTTTACATCCTCAACAGTATGATTTTTTAAAACTAATTGTGTTGGGGGGGAGGGGGAGTAAAGGGGTAAAAAGGCTAACTCACCATCTTGGAATGTGTGGGAACGGCATGGGATAGTCCTGTTACTTCTTGGTTACATTACGGATGAAAGACTGATACAAATCCCTTTTGCATCAGTCTTACCTGCACTAGGGTTAAAATAGTTGCTAAGAGAAAAGGATGTCTCTCCTATGCAGGTCGAAAGACAGCGCACAAGCGTGACCAGGAGGGTTGTGACATCTGCTACTAGACACGTGTAACACAGGACAATATCTTCACCTGATGGGACCTGCAGAGGCAAGAGCAGCGGAGGAGCCTCCTGAGAAACACAACTAGCAGAACTGGATTTCCACAATCCCGCATTCAAATCCGTGTCTGCTGTCTAACGAGGAGCGAGTTGATTACCCCTTCCCACTGTGGGAGCACCCGTAACCATCGCTCCCCTTGACCCAGGCACCTGCTTTCACAAAAAGGTCCCCCAAATCCTTTTTGGGACAGCGACCGCTATCCGATTTACCTGAAATGAGGCAATAGCTACTGTGGGGAAGGTGAGAACTGGGAAAATTTGGCTGGTGATCTGTGCCACATTTCCTTGGGAGAGCGGGCCAAATTTGGGTAACAGACACATGAACTACGTTGCAGAACGAGCTGCTTCAAAAATAAATGGTTTTAAAAGTGTTCTCTAGCTACTGGGTTTGAACCAGGGAAGAATTTCTTCACATTTACACGTCGAGCATTTGTACCAAAGTCCAGCTACACTTCTCCTTTCTCATACATGACGTTGAGAAAAAACTTTGGGATTATGGTTTACACCTTCCCTCCCTCCCCCCCCACCACCCCCCTGGGTTGCACCCCCTTGCGGTGAGCTGAAGCATCTCTGACACTTCTGTTCTTTTTCAGAAACAGACTGAATTCAAACCAGCAGCCCCGGAGGATCCGCTCTTACACTTGAGAAGAAATTTTTGGTCTTTAAGAAACCCATGGGCCGGCCTGATCCAAACCTCAGGAGCAGGACGTGGTGATAAAGCACTGCCGTAAATGAGACCTTTGAGCACAGCACAAGAGAGAGCACGCGTGCAAAAACTGGGCACTTAGTGCAGAGCTCTCGGTGGCCCGGCCGAGGAGATGGCTGAGAGCTGGCGGAGGCGGGGGCTCAGCTCGACCCAGGAAATAGGATGCTCTTGTTTGCTTTTCAGTGGACAGACTTTCAGATTTCATATTCATATACCGATGCCTACAGCTGCCTATACAAGCATAACTGAATCTCAGACATTGTGTAAACAAGGTCATTGCTTAGATATGGACTATCATGGCACAGTACTCTTTTTTTTTTTTTTTTTTTTTTTATTTTTTCATCTGTCCGTTAAGGTGTTTGTTCTCTAAAGGTTGGCATGGCTGCATATATGCTCTCCGCCCTTTCTGGTCCTTAAGCCCTGGAAATGAAGGGCTTTGCAGGCACACAAGTGTGTGTGTGTGTGTGTTAGGAAAGGAAAGGTATCTGAGAAGAAAACTGCCAGTCTTGCATTAAAGTCCAGTGGGAGTTGAGTGAGATTTTCATCCCTACAGATGAGGTTAGATTTAGCGTTGCATACTCTCCAATAAGTAGCAGGTTCCCAGACCCAGACAACCCAGGAGATGGAGTTTGGTGTCGTTTGTCCCTTGCTGGCTAGAATATTTTCCTTGTGCTCCTGGAGACTGACTAGCAGGCTATTAAATGTCCAAGTCTCCCTTTAATCAGGTCACGACAAGCTGCTCGCCTCCAACAGAACGAGCTTGGGAGCCCGTCAGCCCACGCCTCAAGTTTTTCCTGATTTTTGAAGACGTGCCTACACAGCACTGAGTTTCCTCTCGTCTGCTTTGCCATGCATATACCAGAATGGAGCAGCCTGATTTTACTTAACATAAACCCACCAGTATCCACAAAAGGTAGACGAAACTTCTGTTAAAAACAACCCTAAATCTCACGTTCCCAGTTTGGTCTCACTCCAGTGGGCAAATAGGTGCATAGGGAACGACTGTTAAATGTGGGGCTTTAGATGGAAAGGCAGTTACTCCCCATACTTTTAAAAGAAAAAAAAATCCCAGAAAACCACCACCCAGTTCTTGGCTAATCACTCATCTAAGAAAAGCCTGTTTAGTTACTAGCTTTCTCAAGTGCATCCAGGAGATGTTTTGCCAAGAATGCTGGACTAATCCCAAAATAAAAACAATGCTATGTCTAGCTGTATAGGAGAATCAGCTTTTTTTTTTAAAAAGAAAAAAAAACCGAAAAACATTGTTCTCGAATGAGGAGTAATCCACACAGACTGAGGCTCTGAAAGGACAGCATTAGACTTGCAGCTCAGGCTGTTGGGCACTAATGTCAGCATTTACGAAAATCAACCAGACCCTCGATTTTCATTTTTGTTTCTTATGCCTCAGCCAGACTTCCATAGCTCAGCTACACCCGAATGGTATCGATTTATATGGTATGCAAAAGCGCTGTCAGTTCCAACACTGTTTCTACATTAAACTCATCTGGAAATGCAGACATCCACTTGGGTTTTCCGTAGCATCCTTCCTCAACTGTGACAATGTGACCCAAGAACATAAAGTCCAAGTTCTAGCCCCCAAAAGATGCAAATTCTGCAAACTTCCTCAGTAACGAAAAGATAACAGGGAAGAACAATTACCTCTTACTCCATTCCTTAAGAAATATCACATTCTCCACAGCTGTACACACTAAAAGAAGTAATCCAATACAATAGTCTCAATTTATTTGAAATAATTCGGTTTGAAAACTTTTTAATTTAAAATTTACAGCACACGTGGGGAAGAAATATGTTTTGTTACAACTAAAAATTATCAGAAGAGTGCTGCAGGGTTGTTTTCTTTAATTTAACACTGTCATGGCTTTATTCAAAACACAGTTGCACAAAATCAGTTACTCCAAAGTTTAAGGAAAGAGTTTGATAAGGAACCGAAACACACTATATACATACTGCCATACAAAGAGCATTAAAATAGGACAAAACCTCTACAAAATATAAAACCCACCCTTACATATTTGCATGAAAAGACCACCCACCAAGCAAAAAAGTTTCAAAAGTTATCTGGAGGCTCTGTATTACTTATTTTTTAAAAAATGCTATGCTGTTTAATTGCATGCCAAGCTGACAAATAGGAAACTATACTTAGATGGTGACACTGAGGAAAAGACAAAGTTACTTGGGAAGTTTTGGGTGAGGCTCAGATTTTTAGATGGAGCGGCTGATGCACGACCCTGCAACTTGGTTTTAGGAAGCGTTAAGTCTGCCTATGTCAGGGCAGCTCTGCTAACCCCTTTTGAGTTTATTCTCTTTTGTCCAATTAGCTCATCCAACGGCAAAGTTGGACTCACTCACTGAAACAAGACCAGTACTCAAATAATTTTAATCCATCAAAATAGATTATTTTTTTTCCCCGTTTATAACTAATGTTGTATGCATCAGTAAAAGACAGTTAAGGAAAACCCTGACAATGAGGTACTTTAAAGTACACGCTTATAAATAAAAGGTTTCAATCATTCCCCAAGAGTAAAAGAAAAAAAAGCAAAAAAATGGGAAAACACACTTTTCTACCTCAAAGCTGAGCACAAAGCAACTGCCTTGAACACAGAGCCTCCACGACAAGATAGGATGTGCACTTACCTAAGGTTTCTATTCATTCAGTATTCATACACAAACACAGGAACTCAGATTGTGGTTGCAAATGTAGTTTTACCACTACTTTTCTAGTGTCTTTACAGATATTCATTAAAAAATGCAAAACCCATTTAGTCAGTTCATTTCCAAGTATATTGCCATCTGCCTGACTCGTTTCGTTCCGATGCCGTTAATGGCTGACTATGCTTTACAGCTACATGAGAAACTATGATTTAAGGCTCTATTCGGGGGAAAAAAACCCACACACACAAGAAATAGGGCTTTGCAGAACTTCAACCCTGCAGTATCTAAACTTGATTTAAGAGTTGGAAGTCACATTTAAAGTCTGCTAGTGTGTGAAATACCTATTAAATATTCACAGGTAACCGATCTACGGGTGACTGACTGACTTAGGTCCAGGAATCTCCCTCTTCCCCACCCTCGGTGTCTCCCCCAGTTTAATGGCAGCTATCATCAGCCAAGACAGATATAAAAATAAGTCTCTTGAATAAAGCTGTGTGTGATATTTGGTTCAGTACCTACGTGAAACAATGTAAATTAGTTTTATATCAAGACTACTGTTTTAAGTCCAAATCATGGCTGAAAGAGGAATGCTCTACGTCTGAACTTGTTTCGCAGTGGCTGAAATAGAAAACATGAATCCATTGGGGCAAAACTATTAAGACCTGTTGGTCGCAGTCGGGCTGCTAGAAAAAAGCTTGTCTGCATGTCTCCTGTACGCGCCACCGACTGTATGCAATGGAACAAGTTTCTGCAGCCATTCAATATAAAAATCCCTAAACTATTAACTAGTATTATACACGAACTTGAATGTTTTGCCTACAACCAGATTTTAAAAGTTTAAAAGGTGACCTGCGAGAAAGACAAACTCATGTTCATCCTTCCCCCTTCAATGATTCTATAAAAGTGTGGGGTTGGTTTGAAAAAAAAATAAAAATAAATGTGCTCGAAGGAGTTACCCGTTAACTTCTGCATTAGAAATGCATATATTTTATAGCCAAACACCATGATTGTTGCAGAATTCCCAAAATGACAATGCAAGAGTGAAGTGAGTGGACGTTTAACAGAGACTTCTAGCGAAATGGTTTACAACTACAGATTATTTGCTTTTGTTAATACCTGCAATAGCTGTGTGTTTTGGAGAAAATTTACAGATTACAACCCTTTCAATTTGCCACGATACATTCTTGAAGGGATCTAGTGAATACTCCAGCAAACACTGAACATCTGAACAAGCAGGGGAAAAAAAAAAAAGATGGTCTTCTGAAACCCACAAAGGCTTTACAATGTAACGCACAAAATGGATAGAAGACTTAAAAAAAAAAATATTACAGGAGTCACCTTTTAAAAAGCTGAAATGAAGGTGTAATCTAGTTGTCGATTTCAAATCGAATCCCTGGTAAACTCAGACTACAGTCAACATCTCATTTGAGAGAGACTAGAATTTGCCATATAGCATTTTTGAGTTCAGCTTTTTAAGTATAAAAACTTTAAATAATCTTGAAGGAAATTCACAATATTAAACCCATGTTGAAAAGGGTGTTTTAACTCTGGGCTAATGATGACCAACACAGCAAGCTTGTATGAAATTAAAGAGCTCCAAATAAAAGTCTAGGGGGAAAAACTTGACCATGGCTTCAGTAATTATAGGGCTGAAAATTGTTTTCTACATATAGGTTCACTAACAGGCTATTATATCTTATTTGGAATGATAAAAAGGGCAAGAATAGTAAAACCACACTTCTCCTATAAAAAGTTAACATATTATCTTCTGTAGGGACATCTATGGTACATGGAGACATACAGATCTGCATAATCACTATTGCGTATTCTGTAACTGAAGAGTCTGGTCCTACTTGTGTCTATAACAAATTAATCATCCTCTTCCTCGCCTTCGTCTTCAGGCTCTCGTTTCCTCTTCTCCCCTCGGATGCCCTCTGCTAAGGAAGAGAGGTATGCAGACATCTCGTTATGTTCTGCTCAGACATCCTAAATGTAACGTTATACTTATAGAAAAGGTAATTGAAATAGATTAACATTTGTTTGTAGTTAATGCATTCCCCACTATAACATCTCTGTGTTGCTTATGGCTCTCAAAAAACGATCAGTTTACATTACTCTGAATAATTCATGCAGGTCGTATGAAAGTAAGTTCAAGATAAGCATGTGATGTTCCATACAGGAATTATTGATATGAAGTAGATTTATAAAAAAAGTGTTTCTTTTAAAATACGAGAACCAAAATGGAAGTGACATTTCTCTATCTCCCTAACTTTAGTTTTTCGAGGTTGCACACGCCCTGCCCAAACCCCAGCAGGTTCTGCAGATACCAAGTGAAACACGCTCCCTTCCCTCTCCAATGACAAACTGATATAAGCATCTTGCATAAACATCTTTGAGCTTATTCTTAGAAATATGCTTAATTCAGTCAGTGGACTATGCGCTCTTGTGGTGAAATCATGAAATGCAATTTTGTCAAATCTAATAGATTTATTTTCCAGCAGTCATTTCCTGGCTAATTAGCCATCCTGACCGCCTGCTTTGTTGTCTTAATAGATTCAAAGGCTGCATTTGTAAAGAGTGAAGAATTAGCATTACTAGAGAATTTCAGTTTTTTCAAGTGCAAGACGCATCTCCAAAAACTGCTCCGTTAAGCCAAGCGTACAGAGGAGAGGAGGACTAGTCTGGTGAGAAATTCTAGAATTTGTCCACAGTTTACACAGACTTCACAATTCATACAGAACTTTGCTGCTACAGATAGTTTAAAGATTAGAGCAGAGTTCCTAACCATCAGAAAAGTGAACTTCTGGGAGAGCCTCATAGCAAGAAAAGCACAGAGGAAAAGCCAGCTAATTTTAAGATGAAGCTTGATGGTTTTTCAGAAGGGCCTTTAGCAGGCATTGAGTGGTAGTAACAGGGGACACCCATCCAGTGTCTTCATCTCACCACTTCCAACACAGAGATGCACAAAACTAAGCCACCCACCCACCCACCCATCAGAGCGCACCGGTATCTGCACAGGAACCAAGAATAAGCCTTCTGATGCGAGAGCAACTTCTGTTCCAGCAGTCCAGAACAGAGTAGGAGCATTGAAGTTAAGGCTGGTCCCTACCCTGAGCACCTGGAAACCTCAAATGAGGTGCAAAAAAGAATGAGCGATATGTTTGTCCTGTTTAACTCCTTGCAGGTCCTTTTTAAAGTATCAGATAAAACAGAAAAATATTTTATGAAAAAATACTCAACCCACTTCTTGCAAACAGAACTTTACGTTCTGAAAAATACCAGAGGAGCAGCATCAGCCTGCAAGAATGCCACTTCTTCCACATCAGCTGTGGACACTCAATACGCTGCACCATCTCAAAGCAGCATGAACCACACACACCGGCTTTTTTTTTCCTGCAAGCTTTTGACTTTTATGCATGTGTCTGACATTAAAACAGTAATTTATGAAATTAAGAAGTTCCAACCATTGATAAAAAGACGAATATGATTAGGCTCATTAGCTAAGCCGTTAGACAGGATACTGGCAGAATCGACCTCTGAAGAAAGATTTACTGGAGAAGCCGCTTTCAGCTTGATAAAGGGAAAAGTTAGAGCAGCTACTGCTGCTGCCAGGGCTTTGCCAGTGGAGCCGCTGGTGCACAAAACAAGGTATTTTAAATGTACAAATAACATTTGCAAGGCACGCGGAAGAGTCCCTCTTCTCTCCACGCTGGAAAATTAACATTCCTAACTGTGTAGGAGATGCAGTATCTTTCATTTTAGAAAACTGTTTCAAGAAGAGACCTTGAAAACTGTCATTTCTTCTTTATTTTTATTTTACAAGTGAGCAGACAAAGAAATATCGAATACTGCACAGCTACTTTACTACCTGCTTGAGCTCTTGCTTAAACCGTTCCTAAAATACTTCACATACCTTCAGAAACAGACCAGCCAGCAATTTATGCCATTAAAACACACATCCCAAACTTGCCAAGTTAGAGAATTATAAAGAATCAATTGGTTTAGTCACAACTTTAGTAACATGAGAACTTACCTTCTTCCTCCTCATCACCTCCTTCTTCAACATAGTCATCATCATCATCTTCATCCTTTAAAAAAAATTGTGAAATACTTTAAAAATTGCCATTTATTTAAGTTTTGCTTCCATGCTGATCCTGAGCAGAAACTCACTCTCTCTCTTCAGAGGTCACATTCCACATTTACTTTTTGTAACTGGACATCTGTACAAGGACGGGCAGCCAAACGCACTGCAGCGCGCTGAATCACCCAGGCCCGGTATTATCTGGCCCAGTATTCGTGTTTCTTTGTTTTTCCCCCCACTTATCACTACCTTACGCCAGCTCAAGAGTACGTTATTGCAAAATTAACTGAAGAGGCCACGACAGCAGAGAGAGATGACAAAACAGCTTTAGTTTTCCTTTTAACCCACTGTCATTAAAGAACAAGGAAGAAGAGAAAGCACAGCAGTTAATATCTTCACAAAATTATTGTTTCTATGTCAAATGAATTAAGTTGTTGGGTTGGGTTTTTTTTCTTGTTTTTTTCAAGCTGATAGCTGAAAAATGTAAACCAATTAACAATCAGCAGCCCCAGAAAATTAAACAATGGTGCAAGATCTCTGCCCTACTGGCACCATGTCAAGCCTTGAAGATGAACTGAAGCCTTATTTTTGTCTCCATCTGCTACATCCAATTTTATGCATAGGATAACGTAACAAGTGAAAACGTGAAACTCCTAGAGACCTCAGCTGACATTTGCCCTTGGACCATAGGAACTGAAAACAACTCTGCATTAATTCATTACAATTGGAATGGTGCATGATTTAATTTTCCAAAATACAGGGAAAAGCTAGCGGACTACAACTCTTTCAAAACTTTACGTGCTTCACCCTGACCGCCACCTCTTCCTTACCTCAATGAATGCAAAACACAAACTCAGCGTCTGGTTTTGTTGCGCCACCATCAGAAGGGCCACAGCTCTGAACTCCCTAACATCGTCACAACCGTGTGTGACAATTCCTAACCACCTCACCTGCACAGTATTTACATAAACTAACGACCACACACTATTTAGTTCCTGATATTCTTCCTAGTCACATCTTATTCCTTTTCCAAAGAACTGTCTCTAAGGTCTCGGCTTCAAAAGAGATTTACTTACTTAGTTTTAGCTTCATTAATTGTGTCACAGCCATTACTTCTTCAAGAGTATTAAGACAGGAACGAAGTTACATTTCTAAGCAAATGATACCAGCGCTCATTACAAGAACAAAATGAAGAACACCACAGAGTTCAGCTCAAGATTTTCTGCGCGCCCCGTGAAATGCAGCTGCTCGGATGTAAACTCTGATCAAAAGTAACAGTAATGGAAGTGATGTCAACAGGGTTTACTTTATCTGAAACGTGTGAGCTGCTTGCACAGCCTCGCACACAAAATCCACACCAGACACATCCTCCCTCAGAAACCCTAAAAAGAATACCAAGGCAGCGCTCCTGGGTTTTACTTCTATCCAGTAAGTATTTAGGTGTGAGCACTTTATATCTACAAGAATCTGTTCACAACCTTGTAAAACGTGTATATTTTCTTAATACTCCTCTATTTGCTTTTTAGCACAGTACTATCTGAAAGATCCCGTGGGCTATTTTCCACAGCTCTTCACACCACCACTGAGAACATTTTTCAAGTGAGCGCGTGGTAAAAAACCCAGCATTTATTACAGCAAAAACATAGACTTTTCCTTTGTTTCATTTTTCTTGAAGTACTGGTAACTCATTGCTACTTCATTTTCTTTCGCAAGGCCAAGGTATTTTCTTTGGTTTTCCAAAAGAAATTAATTTCTTCTACTTAATAAGTATTTGTATTCTGACAATTTAATTGGTAGTAACGCGTAGTTTCAAAATGTTGGGGAGAACGGTTTCTTTAGCTTACAGAGAATAAAGAGGCTCCACCACCCTGCAACGTTAAGGGGTGGGATAAGAGTGAACGGCGCCTTGGAAGGCAGCCAGGAGCATCTTCATAGCTGACAGCCACCACTCATGTCCCAGTCAACACTGATTTCAGTGACAGCAGCATTCCCGCCAAAATACCTCCCTGCATCTACCCTGCATTTGTACGCTGTGCCTGCGGGTTTCATTAACACAGGGGTCTGTAGGGCAGTTTTTCTTCGTTTCTTGGATTTGGTAGAATTTACAAACTTTACCTGAATCTCTTCTTTCATCAGGTATGAAAGACCAACTTCCTCCTCCTCTTCACCTTCCCCCAAATCTGAACCACCGTCATCTTCATCATCTTCCTCTTCATATTCTCCTGGAGGACCAGCTTCATCCTCATCTTCATCATCGTCATCTTCATCTCCTTCTGAAACACAGGATACACTTACACATATACACTAAAAGTTAAGTTTCATTAACTCCTCTTTATGCAAGTTTGTGTATGTCAGGTCAAGCTAGTTGTAACTTCTTTTCCAGAAGGGTTTGGGATTTTTTTTAAATTTTTTTTAAATGCAGACAACACTTGGGAAACAAGCATGATTTTAATGACGTTAATCTTTGTAATTTTTTCACCTGAAGAAAGGCTACCAATGTTTTTGCATCACAAGTCTCAGCTAAAATTCTCAATGCCTGAAGCAGCGACATATGCAAACTCCTGCGAGGGAGCTGAAAATTTAGTCAGTGGAAGGGGAAGAGAGGCTTCTCTACAGAATCAAACCCTAAAATATTTAAAGGCAAAACCAGCTTAACATATTACCTGCATCTGTTATTTAATCACTTAGTAGTAACTATGAAACACCTACAGTTCCAGAGAGATGATCTCTCATTTCAGTTCTGTCTGGAGCATAGAATCACAGTTTCCGTTAAGCGAATTACAAGAAATGAGAAGGTGATTTAACACTTAAATTCGTTTTCAAGTTAATAACCTATTAATCTATTTGCAAATATTTGGTTTATTGTCACATTCCAAGTATCAATTATGTGGTCTTCATCAGTTCTTTTAAACACAGGCTTCCAAACTGTGTCCGAGTGCTCGTCAGCAGCCCCTTGACAGCCACGACCCAGCACGCTGCGGTGGCGGCTCCCTGCTCATCATTTAAGGCACAAAGAACACACCGAGAAACCTCTGTCATAAACAGATGCAGCCCCGATCTCGCTGGTTATTTGTGTGGGTATTTAGAACATAGACATGCACAAGACGCTGCATCACAACAACAGCCCATCAGATTTGCTAACACGTTTTGGAAGTGTTTTTTCTGAACAGCTTTGAGCGTGTCAGTCATCCGTTAAGCCAAGTGCGTTTAAAGAAGAGCACGCGTACTGCTCCTGCAATCACATCAGCGCAGAGTTTGCAGCCCCACACCGACAGACCTTTACCTACAGATTTCGTTTTCAATCAGGTAACGACAGAAAAAGATGTAGGAGTGGCCTCGTTAATGACTACAACCGAGGTCAGATCAGAAGGAACTATATACATTTTTTTAACCAAAAAAAAAAAAAAAGTATTACACTTGAGCACGGGACTGAAGCCATTACAAAAAAAAAAAAGAGTTAAATTATCATTTTTCATACAAAATAATGTGTGTTTGTCGGCCCACTTTGTATCATTCAGTAGTGCCAAAGAGCTTTACTACTGGCAACAACTTATTTTGAGAATATTTATATCTTTGTACCATCATCTTTAGTCAAATTTCCTCAAACTTAGAAGGCTTCTGCAAGAACACTCAAAACCTCTGACAGTTTTCCTTCTGTATCACACTGCGTTAATACCAACCGAGTTCTAGAAGTCTGTGCTTCAAAAAATAAGAGCACAGAATTGTGTTAGAGCATTCAAGAAGTCACTATACCCCACGCCACATTTACATCTTTGTTACGGCATGCTAGTTCTATGCAGTTTATTTCAGGAAGTTACCCTCATCATCATCATCTTCCGAGTCCGGTGCCTCGTTATCTTCCTGATCAAAGCCATCTAGGTACGTGATTTGCTGAAGCAGCTCAAAAATGCTGTCTCTGTAATCCTCGAGGTTCGTAATCTCACAGTTGAACAGGTCAAGGCTCTTCAAGTTTTTGAGATTTTGCTGGAAATAAATGAAAAGGGTTTTTTTCCCCCCCTATTTATTGATGCAGAACTTCAAGTAACAGTGCAGTCACGGTCCAAATACAGTTAACCATATAGCCAGAGTTGATTTTGTACCCATCCCCTCTTTTCTGTTCAGTATTTTGCTCCCCATTAAAGACAAACTTCAGTGCAGAAGGTTGTTTGCAGTAGTTGGAACTCCTAACGAAGGCGGTTTTGCCGATCGCCTCCACAGCGCATCTGCCGCACACCCAACACATCCTCGAAGTACGAGACCACCGTGCACAGACCATGGAACACGTGTTTGGGTTTGCTTTTCATTTGATTGTTGTTCAGGCAATCCCGGGCAAAAACTTAACGACTCCAGCAGCCTTTCAGTAAACTGACTGATTTAATTACAGGCGCATCTTGTGAGGCGCAAGCAAGAGGTAGGATTTATAACCACACTACAAAATTTGCTTTCCAAACAGTAAAGACTAGACAACCGATGGCGATTTTTCCCACCTTTACGACTTTACATACAGCCCGAATGAGCCACCTGCGTAGGTCAGCAGGCACCTAAGGTCTAAATAAAAGTGTTTCTTCTATAGAGCATTGTGATGGCTTTACTTGCTCTACTAACTGCTGGCTTAAAGCACTGTTAAAGTAGACAAAGAATCTTTACCAGCAGTTTTAAAAATATGCAGTCTATAGCAAAGTCTTAATAAATAAAATAATAAAATAATCAGCTAGAAAAATGGGTGCGCAGGTCAGGCAGCGACAGGCGCCAGCAGGTTCCTCCTCCGTGTCCATGACCTGCTCCTGCTGCTTTCCAGGTTTGCTCCTGCCTGGCCACCTCACACGCGTCCTAATCACCTCACAGTTTAACGAAAGCTTAAGGCAGTTGCTTATTAGACAAACTGTACCTTAACAAAGGAACACAAGAGGATTAGCAAGACATAACTTGGCTACTTTTCTTTCAAAGACAAAACAGAAGCTCAAAAATCTCCTATTTAATCCATCCCACCGCTACCACAGAAGGAATTTTACAGCGGGACGTTTGCAGGCGCTGTCTGTAATAACCGTGACATTGAGTTAATCGAGTCGGGACCAACTGGAATATGGACAAACCTAAAACACCGCAGAACCCATTCCTCCTGAGCTGGCGAGAAATATAAATATATAAGAGAGAACATATGACAGGTAAGAAAAGAAATTGCATTTTGCGTGCATTTCGGCTGAAGAGGAACATAAGCAGCGAGAACATTCACGCTGTATCTTTGTACTCGCCGATTTCTTACATCGCACCACTTTAACCTCACCACGTGCTGTCTCTGAACAGTGCCTGGAATAACAGCTCAGACACAGCCCCTACAGATAAGGTCGCACCATTCCATCGCAAAATAATTTATTATTGATAAAAAATAGTATTTATTAGATTGCACTTTTCCATGAGCCCCTCTCACTTCATACTTACAAGAGCTTCCACAGTGCCAAGATCTTTGATTTTGTTGCCACTTAGATTTAGATATGTGAGATTTGGACATCTTTCTGCAAGGACCTCCAGGCCTCCTGAAATGATGTTGTCACTCAACTCCAACTATTATACAGGGAAAAAAAAAAAAAAAAACAAGCTAATTGAATAGTTGGCTTCGTACCGTTACACTCAGACCCACATCATTTTTAATTGTTCTCCGTTTAACCGAACAGTTTAATCACAAAGCTGAACACTTTTGAAGAGTCCCCCAAGTTGCCAAGCACCAGTTGTGTTATCGCTTTGGCTGTCAAGAAGTTCCTTTTGGTTTACTTTGAGAATTAGAAAACATTTCTTAAAGTCCCATGGGTTGGGATAGCTACATTTAAAGTTACTAGAATACACAACCCTGGGATTCTCTGCAAGCCTTTACTCTGCCAGCGACGTGCAACTTGCAGTCACAGAATCATTGAGGTTGGAAGAGACCTTCGAGATCCTCAAGTCCAACCATTAACCCAGCCCTGCCAAGCCAGCGCTAAGCCACAGCCCTCAACGTCACCAGCCGGGCCACCCACCAGCCTGGTACCCACCACCGGCACTCCCCAAGACACCACCCACCTCCGCGTTTTTAATACCCAAGCAACTATTGTCCAAAGAGTCATTGACCAAGCCCAACTTGGCCTTAATTAGCTGGAGATACCTAAAACAATTTCAGATCTTAACAAAATAGGAAGGTAGCCAGGCCATGGCATGGAGGCCTACCACCTGCTAACGCACCGCCAGCACCACACCAGGTCAACCGTGAGCACCAAACGGCACAACCACAGGATGTCACCCACGACTTTGACTTCTCCAGGCGCCGGCAGGCGAGAGGTGCGTACCTTTCGGAGCTTACTCAACGTGGGAAGCTTGGCCAGCGACGTCAGCTCTACATTGGCCATGCTAAGGAACTCCAGTTCTTTAAAGGAATCATTCAGACCTTCGATTTCGCCGTTGCTGGATCGGCAGTTGTCGAGCACCAACTCCGTCACCTTCCAACAGGACAGCGAACCACTCGTCAGCTTCACGAGCACCAAAAAAACCCGCATGCTTCATCTAAACCACAACTTGGAGACTGTTAAATATCTGTTGGGGTTTGCTTTAAATTTAGACTAAACTTGCGGTCTGAAATCACCGACACCCGCCTATTGAACAAAATAAAAGTATGCGGCAGTTTCCCTTCCTCTGAGCACACTTTGAATTCTGCAAATCCTGCCGTCAAACCCCAAACTTCATTGATGGACACTTTTATAGCTTCCGATAGTGCCACCGCAGCCTGGGGTACGAGCCGCCCTCGCGCCCAACTGAACGGCTAACTTGTCACTAAAGTCTAATAATTTCACTGTGCCTATTCAAACCTATAAAATCATTCCATTTATTCCCAAACTAAACCTTCGGGCTCCACATTATTTTATCAGCGAGTTTTGCAGGTTAATTAAGCCTGACGAAATAATTTCCTCATGCCAAAGCCACTAAAACAACCAGATGATCAATACAGGTTGCGTACTTTGAGAAGCGATAACAAGGAGCCCCCAATCAATTTTAAATTATTTTATCTACAGCCGAACATACCGCTCATTAGAAAGGACAGTAACGAGGCAACTCTTCCTTTTCTGTCCTACCTCAAACCAGGACAGACAGCGTCATGTAAAGTCTCACTATTGTTTTATTGGTTTTGGGTTTTTTTTCCCCCCTTAGAAAAGATTCCTCCAGAGCAGCACGAAGTTTTAGAGAGCGCTGTCGGGGGAGAGGGGACCTTCACGCCTTCGCC
>NW_009648567.1:176289-187892 GCF_000708025.1 Charadrius vociferus
GGGGGGGTGGGGGGGGGGGGTTGCACCCCCAGATTCCTCCTACAGGGTTCTTCGGGAGGGGGTTTGCACACCCCATTTCCCTGGGGGGGGCTGCAGGTGGGGGTTTGCACAACTGTTTTTGCATGGGGATGAGGCTCCCTGCACTGCTTTGCAAGGGGGGGGTTGTACGCCTGGTTGCACGGGGAGGGTGCAGGTGGGAATTTGCACGTGGGAACTCACCCGAGGGGTCGCACGCAGGGTTTCGCATGCCTGGTTGCGTGGCGGACTGCAAGCGGAGTTGCACAGTGGGTGTCGCACGGCCCAGTTGCATGGCGGGAGTTTGCACCGAGTTTTCCTGTGTCTCGTTGGATGGGGAACCGCGCGTGAGTTTTTTTTTTTGCACGTGGGGTTTTGCATGCCCAGTTGCACGGGGGAGGGTGGGGAATTGCGTCGCATCTGGGGTGCTGCATGGGTGGTTGTGGGGGGGGGTTTGCACCCTCTGCGGGGTGATACCCTCTCCTGGAGGTTCCAGAGGCAGACAGGACATGGAGAAGGGGGCACTTCTCAGCTTCACTCTTCCCAGCAGGCATGTTCCGCTGCATACTCCGCATGTGTGGTCGCTGCGGCAGAGCTCACCGCGAGGTGGGCCAGAGGCCAGCTGAATGTGCCGGTTAAAATTTGGATGCTGTCAGCATTGGGCCTTCGGCTGTCAGTACCCTGTTAGGGTCTCCCTACCTCTGGCTGAGCAGACCTTGCAGTTAAAATTGCCAAAAAAAAAAAAAAAATAAAAATAATGCCGCAAATAAAGGATGTAAAACCTCCTCAAATTGGGAAATGTGCAGGGAACGGCCTGACGCCAAAGCAAACCCGCAGGGGAAACCCGCTGGGCCCTGCCTGGTGTGGCCAAACCTCGGTCCAGGCTTCCTGCAGCCCCCCAGTAACCGAGAAGGACCTGCCCTCGTTGCTGTTAATTTGCATTTTTTTGTGTTAATATGCACGAAAGGAGCTTAGCAAACATATAGGATATATAGGGGAAGATAGACGCACAAGCAAACAGCTATGTAATAGCATAATTCTTTAATATTTGGGCACCTCTGGGCTGATATATATGGCTTATGTACATCTGGAAGCGTGGAAAACTTTTCTTGCTATTTAAAATTAAATAATATTTCTATATTTAAAGCTTTGGTCCTGGAAGATGCTGATCTCCAGCCACACCGCAGCCGCTGAATCATGCCCGTAAACCACTAACATCCTTAATGCTAAGTACAGGCAGGAGTGCTTTGCCAGGCTGGAAGTGTTAGTCCCTCCTAGACAAGCTATTCCAAATATTTATATGTTGATTCTTTTAACTTTGAGACACAAATAGCCGGAGACATTTTGGCAACTCAGTGGCAGGATGAAAAAAAAAAAAAAAACCAAAAAAAAAAAACAACATGGGAATCTCTGCTGGTCTATTCTGCTTTGTGTAAACTGAGTGGAGAAAATATTTCCTGTTTCGGGATCAAATAGTGAGAGTTCAGCCAGCCCCTTTCTCTGGTTATTTGAGAAGGGGTTAAAAATGGGGTCAAAAAGACCGAATCTTGCCAATTCGGTGCTATATTTGGTCTGGAAGGTATTTTGTTTTAGGGGGGGTTCTCGAATACAAAGTCTCCCACTGATCTAGGAAAAATAAGGGGTGGTTTTGCTGAAGGGGAGAACCTGTTGCAGTGCTGCTTGTGGTAGTAAGGGCAGAGCATCGCTTTGTCTGAAACTGGAATTTATTTGTGATAGCTGATATTGAAGTGCTTAAAAAAAAATATATATATGTTGGGAAAGAAAAGTTCACTGGGGGAGCTGAGGCAGAATTTAATACCGGAGCGCCTTTGCCCGGTGTGGCTTTTTGCAGAGGGTTCTGTAGCAAAACCCTTCTTGCAGCACTCTTCGTGGGGAAAAAGTGCCCAGAGAGGTGTGCCGTATACGGGAGAGTTAAGGAATAAAAGGAGAATTATGCTTTTTTGTGTCAGATCCGGCTGCTCCAGGTGACGCTGATGGAAATGGTTCATGTTCTCAGCGACACCGCTCTTGTCGGGGCTTTAAGATTTGATGTAAGGTTGGTGGTGATGGACATACCGGGACACTGAGTGAAGACAGTAACTTAATAAATGCAGGCGACCAGTCCCAGGCCTCATAGGTAATTGTATAAATCTGCACAAATTCATCCTAACAGTTCCCTAAAAAGGGGGTTACAAACCTCAGGACCTGTTAGCTCCTCGCTGGCCCCGTGGAGCACAGCTTCGAGCTGCTGTTCCCTAGTCGTGTGCATCCTTGTGTACATCGCTGGCGTTTTTGGGGATGAAACCAGACCACTGATAACCCCCGCTGTGTACAAAAAAAAGCAGGATCACCCACACCAGGAGTGAGAAACAAGCCCTAAAGCCACCTCAGCCCCTTTTTTTCCCCCTTTTTATTTTGCATCCGTGAGTTTGCGGGGGCTGGATGCCCCTTCTGAGCCTGGACCATGTTAAACATGTCCAAAACCCACCAGTGACCCTCCACCGCGGGGTGGCCGAGGGCATCGACGCCTGCTCCGGCACTTGCCTGCCGGCTCGCAAACCCCCCCGGGGCTGAACCTCCCCCGGGATGTTTTGCCCGGATCCTGGGAATCTTGCCGAGAGCACAATTTGTTTCTCGAAGAGTTTGATAAGGGGCTGCTAGAAAACACCAGAGACCTTGGGAGACCTTCTGCTCGCTTCTTGCCCGATGATAACTAGGAAAGGTTTTCAAAACCAGAGGGAAATCCTCTTTGATTAAAGCAGCTTATCCCGTGGAGGTTTGCCGGGAGAGCTGGGCGGCCGTTTGCAGAGCCGAGGGTCGGGCAGGCGTTGCACAAGCAGTGAAAAAAAAGGGTAAATTTGGGAAAGCAACTTGTGGAAGCATCTGGATGAGGATGGGTTCACCCCCCGGCTTCGGGTGTGGACTGAGGAAAAGCTGCCGCTTTTACTGTCGGAAAGGACCCCGGTGAGATTTTGTTTTTCCTATTAGAAATGAGAGATTGTGTTTCCAAAGAAAAAGAATTAAAATTTCAAATCTTAGTATTTTCACTGATACTTGTGTGCTCGCTCTTAGTATCGTATGCAAGACTGCAGGTCCCGTCACGGAAAACCTGGGATTTTCCCCCATTTCGCAGCTCCCCGGGTTGGACCCAGGGCGTTGGGGGTGGCCGAGGGTGGTCCGGCTGGAGCAGAGCCCGGCAGCAGGGACCGGTGTGTGTGGGAAGGTGCTTCTAGTGCTGCAAGAAAAAAGAGCATTTATAAACTAAAGAGATTTCGGTGAATAGTGTCAGCTTTGGGAAAGCAGTGAGGCTGTTTCCAGCTACGCATCGTTAGCTGTAATTAGGTCAGGACGTACGTTATCCCAAACAGTGCTATAACCTGAATATAGTTTTTGGCTCTTTCTTCTGGTCTTGAAGTGAGCTGTAAAACTAAGCCGGGTTTTTACGACAAACTGGGTTTATTGTATATGTCTTCACATATTTATCTCCTCTGTGTGGTTGGGTTTGTTTTGCACTTTTGGTCTTTCTAAAGTATTTTGTGGTTTTCTGTCCCTCGGTGTCGGGAACACCACCATTGAGTATTGATGCCACTAATTATTTAGTAATATCTTTTTATTAATAAACTTAAGCTTCGTGCGCTATTTTATTTTCCCTTAAGGTTTTTTTTCTTCATTGCAGGGTTGAAAATCTCAATGCCGTGTATGCAGAAGTTTTTTTCCAGAGCTCTCTTAGGCAAAGCTCAGCATTTTTTTTTAATCAACTTTTATAGCAGCGAGGAGCCAGGAGGTGGCACTGGCTGGCAGGGCATTCGGGTCTCGCTCCCTTCAGCAGCTCCTGGCCCTGTTTCATAGAATCGTAGAATGGTTGGAGTTGGAAGGGACCTTGAAGACCATCCAGTGCCACCCCCTGCCCTGGGCAGGGCCACCTCCCCCCAGCCCAGGTTGCCCCAAGCCCCGTCCAACCTGGCCTTGGACACCTCCAGGGATGGGGCAGCCACAGCTTCTCGGGGCAACCTGCCCCAGGGGATCACCACCCGCACAGCCAACAATTTCTTCCTAATATCTAATCTAAATCTGCTCTCTTGCAGTTTGAAGCCATTCCTGGAGTTTCAGAGCCTCTTGGCTTTCCTAGAAAATAAAATAATTCTACTTTTCAAGGTTGGGAGCCTGGAGAACCCAACAAGCCGGGGTGAGGGATGGTGGGACTGGCTGGTGATGACACCGTCCACGGCACCGCTGCTCTGTGGGCACAGAGAAGATGGGTGGGTTTGGGCTGTACCTGCTCTGGCAAGTGGGGAATTTCTGCCTGAGGTTTTGAGGATGAGCTCAAGGGGAGCTTGAAACCCGGCAAACCTGGGGGCCATGCGGATGTGACCACCATGGGCTCTGCCTGGTGGGTTCACTCAACCTCCACTGACTTGCAGGAGCTCCAGGGCCATGTGGTTGCACCTGGATCAGGTTTGCTGCCCTCCTCCTTCCCCATAACTCCTCCAAAGAAGAACAGTGTAGACACATGAAGTGTGGGATTACATTTTTTTTCCCCAGCTGGGCCAAGAGAAGCCATATAAACTCAAATTTCTTGACTAAAACAAAACATTTCTGGCACAGTTTGTTCTCCATGGGGAGCTGGTGAGGGCTGGATTGGTTGGAGGGGCTTTTTTTTTAGTCCAACTTCTTATTACACCACAGATATTGCTGCTATTTGTAGAAAATAAATAGTATTAAGAGCAATTCTGGATAAACCTAAGTGGAAAACTACTGCCTGCTAGCTGTTAGCTTATAGCTTATGGCTTGAGACGCTGAAAAAGGTCCTTTTGATGGGAAAAGCACTGTACAAGTTTCTTGCGTTTGTTATTCCTGTCCTGCCGTTGTTTACTGATTATTTACCTGCAAACGAGAGCGCGCTGCTGGCCACTGCAAACCTCATGGCGGATGGATGCCGGAGTGGAGAGTTTGTCCCAAAACAGCCCTGTTTAATGTGGTGGCCTGGGAAGATGGGACATGGCAAAGTCTGGATCCGATCCCCAAATTGCTGAGGTTTTCCTGGAGAAATGGGGTGGGAATCGGGGCAGGAGGAGCAGGTTAGCCCAGCTCGGGGTGGATGAGGCTGGCGTGTCTCCTGCTTTGCCGGAGGGTGTTGGTGGCTTCACGCTAGAGACTGAACGCTGATTGTTAGTGATTTTATTGGCAGGAGTTCATATTTACAACAGAATAATAGGAAATAGGAAAGAACCTAGTCATTACAAAGCTCTTCAGTGTTTGCACAACTTTTATGGCTCAGGACAGCATCGTCCATCTATTGAAAACTTTGTACATAAAGTTACAACTGTACTAAAAACAGAGTTGACCGCTTCGCTTAGAGGATGTAATTTCCAACGCGGTGACGATGTTCTTTTCTTCATCAAAGCCATCATGTCTGAAACGAGGGGAAAAGGTGAGGAAGTGGTTGCCACGTCCTACTATTGTGTTTGAAGCCACGCTTGCGGCGGAACGGGGATTTCGTCTGCACCTGGGATGTCAGTGAGCTTCAGCCTCTGGAAAAAAGGGGATTTGGGTGGCTGAGCAGCGGAGGCGCCTGGAGCTGAGACCGGGGTTGGGCCGGGGGTGCCCAAAGGGTGTTCAGACCATTGAAGGTCCCACTGAAGGTTGTGTGCAAAGAGGTCGCTTGGGTGCTTTGGAAAAAAAAAAAAACCCTAAAATGCTTTTTTCAGGTCATTAGTAGGAATGAATGCTTCCTTGGTTGGCCCTAGCATTGCAGCTGGATGCCTGAAAGGCTTAATTATTTTTTAATTATTTTGAAAAGTTGCTGCGAAGCGCTGGTCGTTGCTGCTTTAGAAGGAATTGAATTTTGCTGGCTTAAAGAGATGCTTTAAGTGAGTGCTTACATCCTATATGGGGCTTTAGTACCTTCTGAGGAGGAGTGCGGAAGGGGGGGTCATAGCAGGAAACCCAGGAGGCTGAGGAGGATGATGAGGGGGAGGTGGCACCGGAGGGGCGATCCCGCCGACTCCTCAAACTCCTGGCAAGTCAAGGAAAATAAGTCAGTCAAAAATCACTTGGTTTAATGCACTAAAAAAAACAAAAAACAAAACCAAACCCAAAACAAAAACAACAGTGGCAGAGCCCGTGCCCTGACGAGCTCTTCTGCCTTCCTCGCTATCCCCGGTGAGCGCTCCTTGAGGGAGAAATGGCACCGTAGCCCCCGAGCATCCCCATGTGGCACTGAGCGAAAGGAGGGGGCCGCTGAAACCTGGGGGGTGGCTACCTCTTTGTGAAATCCCTTCCCCAAAGCCCCGGTGGCGCTTGGATGGACGTACAGGAAAGGGAATAACCTGTGATATCGCAACACAGGATTAGCTTATATCCAGCGGGATCCCTCACTGGGACAGGTTTGATATTATTTAACGAGGAAAACTGGGAATTTCCCCTTCTCTGACCTTCCTCTGTGCAAACTGGCAAAAGAAGTCTGTGGCAAACTGATCACAGCTATTGCCCAAACTCATTTGAGTTGTTCAGTGATTTGAAATCAACAGGTTTTAATCCATTTATTTCTTTTCGCAACAGTGGTTTTGGCAAGGAAGACCCCTTTTTTCGGTAAGAGAAAGTCCGACTCACCTCGTACGGATACATGGTGGGTATTAACGTGGTGTTCTCAGAATAATATTCTACAGTTGCGTATAAGTAATCACCTGGAACGAAAGCATTGTCCTGATGAGTCTGTGTTAATATTTAGCATAACCAGGCAGGCATCTTACCCACTCAAGCCATTCTAATAACCACACCAAGCATCAGTTTCATAGGTTGGAAACTCAATTTTAGAGGCTGCCGGGGCTGGGGGCTGAGTTTGCTCGTGAGCAGCGATGCACCCCCCTGGCATGCTGCAGGAGTCTGGGATTGCTGCAGAAATCAAAGCGAATCTCTTCCCCGGGAGCAGCTACTGGGGTTATCTGCCGTTAGTCCATCTCAATAACCTTTTTAGCTCAGCAAGGCGTGATTTTGGATGGTGATGAGAACCACTGGGGGCAGAACAGCTCCAGAAAAAAGTCTTTTAACTCTACTTCTAATCTTGTTTTACGTTTTACACCGCCCTTGTCCAAGCATCACTTAATTTATAGTGGTCAGACCCATTTGGTGTCAGGGTGTGTGTTTCATACAGGTTATTCAAATTTGTATCAGGAGTCCCTGATGTGGTTCAGGTGTAAATATTTTAATCTGAGAGGGTCTCCAGATGCTCTTTTTGAAGTCAGCGGAGATGTTGGGGACCAGTTTTTCCTCCATTGACACTAGAGGGGGTCGGGGGCACCTGTGCTCTGTGCACATCACCCGGCGTTAGGTGAGGTGAGTCCCACCCTTATACTGTGACATTATTATTGTATGTCTTTTCCCCTATGAATAGTCAATGTAATTCAAATTAATCTGAATAACTCAGCTAACTAAACTGCTGCTGCTTTGCTCGCATGTCTTGCCTGAACACCCATGGTGGCTGTAACCAGCCCCTTGAATTCCCACGCAGCCGCCGCTCAGCAAACCCTCTTAATTCACCCACACAGCATCTCCCCAGACCTCAGATCTGCTTTCCTACGGGTGTTTCTGCAAAGCTCCAGCGCCGTGAAGACCTCGGGCCACGGCAGCCTCTTAGTTTCCTTCTGCCATGCACGGCCGCCTCGAGCTTTTAGCTTCAATTAAAGATTGAGGTCCGTGCTGGTGGCACGGGGGGGTGGGCTCAGCATCCCTGGGGGGTTATTTGTAATTGCAGAGGACTCAACTCAGCAGCTTCTCGGTGCCTTTGCGTTGGGTTAGATGGGCAAAGCCTGACCTCCCCGCCTGGCGCAGCCTCAACGGGGACCTCCCAGCATCCTTTCCAACCCTGGTTATTCCGACTGGCTCATTTGACCCCAAAAAAGCAAGAATTTCTCACTGAAACGAGATGCGTAGTCATATAAAAACTCCGTTATCTCCTCATCTTCTATCTCAGCATTCCCTAAAAACAAACAAAAAATGAACGGTTCGTCATCCGGCACCGTAAGCAGAGACTCACGTCAAGCTGGCGGGATACGGTTTCACATGAGTAATTTCATTGGTTTATTGGCGCTTTGTGCAAAACCTATTCCCTGGTGGGAGTAATGGATTCGCGATCTGGCCCGTAATTAAATCAGAGATTTCACAACAAAAGCTATCGTGTCGCCGATGGGACCTGAGCTTGTCCCAGGTGGGGTTTTTTTGCTTTATTTTGGGTACAGATGTGCCGGGAGAGGGAGATGCAATAATGGGGTTGCAGCCCCCCCGTCACGTTCCTGCACCCGGTACCCCAAAATTATTGGGGGGGGGGATCTCAGACCTCTGCTTTGTGCATTTTGAGCCGCTCCTCGGCCACTGTCCCCACTGCTTTATTCCTCATGTGCCTTTTGCTGTGGAATTGCTGAAGACTCAGAAAGGAGACTCGCATTTCCTTAGGGCTGAGTCACTATAAATAGATTTCTGAATTGTATGACCTTGTCAAAGTCTTATAAAATCACTCATTTCCCTTTTCCAAATATAAGGTTCAATGTGTTTTCTTTTGGAGGGGGTCTTATAAAGCAGACTGATTGGGAATATTAATATTAAAATACTCGCATACTCATCCAATGATATAATAAGATACTCATAGAATAATATAAAATAATATTATATTGTTAATATTTTAATACTTATATATAGCCATACAATAAGATAATATTAATTATCATATTAATATTATTAGTTATACTATTAATGACTTTAATGATGCCGTTAGTCGTGCCTGGGGCCAGCTGTAGCTCCGGGTACCCCTCTCTAAAACTTCCCACTGTTTTCTAACGTAGCCCTGAGTTTCTCAGCATGGGCTGAGTGAGAAACCCAGGTCCAAAACCTCTAATTTTTGGGGAAATTGTCTGAAACCAGTGACCCAGCCTAAAGATTCCTGCGTGGGCATCAAAGCCCCCAGATGGGAGTTGGGGTCTGCAGGTCGTGACACAGCGCGGCCTCATCCATCACTCGCCCTGGCTGTGCGAAACGCCTCGACCCATCCTGTCCCAATCCTGAGCTTTTGGGGACACTGGGACCGTAATCAGGAGCTGCGCGGTGTAGCGTCCACCCCCACACCTTCCCACGCTCACCCTTCAAAAATACTCCGTCCCTTTTGGCTCTGGCACTGTAAACTCCGGCTCTCGGGGCACATTATCCCATGCGCGAAGCTTTCTGAGAAAGTTATTCCAAGCTGGCAGTTGTATTTACACTGGAGCCATGCTAAGAATAATAGAGGAGTTGTATTGCCGAAAAGAGCTTCCATCTGGAAGTCCCCCTCCCCTCCGCGGCTGCTTTTAACCCCTCGCGTGATGTTTTGCGTTTGGCTGCCTTCCCCCGGTGGGGTACCGAAGGACGATGGCTCTTTGTGGCCGGTGGGCACGGCAGAGCTGTGGGCAGCTGCCAGGCTCCGGTTCTCTGCCAGCTCGGCCGGTGCTCACCTTCCCGGGAGCGTTACCTCATCGCACGTGTGTGTTCGTCCCGGATTGGCTTCAGGTTCCGCCGCTCGTCGCTCCCAGGCGCTGCCAGCGCCGTGGTTTTCCTCCCTCAGTTGCCCCTGGTTCAGTCTCCCCACCTCCCCTAAGTGCCCACCTAATAATTCAGGAAATCCTGTTTGGTTGGGTATTTTTATTTTCCCCTTGCCTGTATCTGTCTCTCTTAATAGCTCCCGGCTGAATATTGCAAATTATTTTGAAGGCAATATGGAAAACATTCATTATCAGGCTCTCTTCTCCCGGCACACACTATATTCTCCAAGCACACACTGTATTCTTCAAAAGCACACACTTTGCTGCCACTTTTAATTATTGCATTGTGTTTTCCTGGGTGGTTTTTTTCTTTTGCTACTGACCCCCCCATCTGCAAGTGAACACCCCAAAACCGTTCAGCCTCCAAGACCCCACCCCGAGTGCCGTGCAGCATAGAAATAACTCCAGCCTAGCACTTAGCAGCATGACAAAATTAAATTGCAAGCCATAAAAAAAACCAAAAACGCAACAACCCAACAACAAAAAAAAGCAGAGGAACATATTTACCCGGTAAAAAATGAAGAACCAAGAGTGCTGCAATTAAAAAGTTCGTCATCCTATGTTTCGGTGTCGTCCGCCGGTGCGGCTGGGTGCTGCTGCTCGGGAATTTCTTGAGACGTCCCGGCAGAGGCAGGAAATGACTCTTGCGAGGGCTGGA
Source organism: Charadrius vociferus (assembly GCF_000708025.1). Lineage (NCBI taxonomy): Eukaryota > Metazoa > Chordata > Aves > Charadriiformes > Charadriidae > Charadrius > Charadrius vociferus. Next base: position 186,529 of record NW_009648567.1, read on the forward strand.
CCGAGCAACCTCCGTGCTCCACACAGAAAAGATGAGTTTTCTGCGATTTGCCGAGCGGTGCGATGTCAGGCTGTGCTCGAGGTTGTCCCGTACGGGCCGGGAGACGTGCGATGCCCGTCACGTCGCTCCAGCGATGGAAGGTTTTTCCCTTTGCAAAGACTTTTCTGATGGCCGAGTTGCAAATCTTGGGAATTTATCCCCCAGGGAGGGTTAGCGCCGCTGGATGAGCTCGCAAATAGAGGGAGGGTGGTTTTGATTATGTTATAACGGCGTATAACCGGAGTTATTAATAGCAAATCCTTCTTGTAGAGAAGGCGGCAATTAAGAGGCAAAAGCAGAACCGATGACTGGGAGCCAAATTCAGTTCCTGACTTCCCTTAAAATCTTGGGGGATTTTTTTTCTTGGCTTCATTTCACCTTCCCAGGCCTCAGTTTCTCCATGAGTAAAAAGAAATGCCAACGGTCACGGGCTTATTTTATTCTGTAAAGGATAGAAATACCCCAGATTGGGATGCTTTAGGAGCTCCACTCGATGTTTACAGTTGCCTCCTGTTCCGGCATCCGCGGGGTGTGGTGACTTGATACCTACTGGCGTCTTATTTTCCTCTCTTCTCTAAAAACAAAAACAAAATGGGAAAACATTTATTGACAGAGAAATGGGGAGGAAAATAAAATCTGGCACCTCTACTTTGTGGGGAAAAGCTGGTACCGGTGCAGGCGGCCTTCTCTGAGGAGACAACGTGATGCTGGCAGAAACTGGTGTTAACTGGGGTGTGAAGCAAGAGGGGAATAGAACGAGCAGGAGGTAAATTAGGTATAAAATCAGTTCCTGAGCAGCTCGTGGTGGGGGCTGCTCAACACTGCGGGTTTGCTGCCGGGGGGGTGCTGAGATTTGTCGTGGTTTAGGTTGCTGTGAGTTTCTTGCTTACGCAGCGATAAAAATCAGGTTTTGTGGACAAAAAAAACACACATTCAACCCAGACGGTTTCCTCTCCCAGTTGGTGGCTCGAGCGCGATGGGTGACAGTGTGTTTTGGCGGCTCTGGGATGTGGCTCAGGAGATGGACATTGCCAAACCAGAAAAGAGCGAGATAAGACTTCGAAAGTAAGAGAGGAACTTTATTTTGAGGTATGATGAGAAGAAATTCATAACGGGGAAGATTCACCTGGAAAGAGAACCCTTTCCCAGCCGGGAGGGTGGTTGAACACGGGTCAACATTGGGAGGAGGCGCAGCCCTTGCTCTCACCTTGTCTTTGTCCGCCATCCCTCCAGGCACCTTCTCCCCATCTTAAAAATCTTTTCCCGGCTCTGTATTTCCATTTTTTTCTCCAGCAAAATGGCTGGAGGATGATGCTCCCCAGCCA
>NW_009648567.1:187942-188713 GCF_000708025.1 Charadrius vociferus
AGGCCAACGCCGGCGGTGGGGGGGGGAACGGGCTGCAGGAGGGGGTGGAAAACCACCGGCTGTGGTGGGACAGGGACCGGCACCCAGGGGACAACTGGCCGGGGAGGCGGGCAGCGGCACGCAAGGCTTTCCTCATCCTCGTGCCATCAATTTTAAGCCAAAATTTGCGACTGGTTTTAAGGCAAGGCTTCCTATCCGCTTTAAACTGAGGACGCTGATTGATTTTAAGGCAAGGATTGCTGTCGATTTTAAGCTGAGGATTCCTACTGATTTGAAGGCAAGGATTGCTATCGACTATAAGGCAAAAATGGCTATTGACTTTAAGGCGAGGATTTCTATCAATTTTAAGGCAAGAAATGCTGTCGATTTTAAGGCAAGGATTCCTATGGATTTTAAGGCAAGGATTGCTATCAATTTTAAGGCAAGGATTGCTGTTGATTTCAGGCTCAGGATTCCTACCGATTTAAGGCAAGGGTTTCTATTGATTTTAAGCCAAAGATTGCTATCATTTTAAGGCAAGGATGCCTATTGATTTTAAGGCAAGGATTCCGATTGATTTTAAGGCAAGGATTGCTGTCAATTTTAAGCTGAGGATTCCTATTCATTTTAAGCCAAGAATTTCCAAAAGTGTTTTGGTTTTTTTTCCCCGCTAAGAGAGGACCCAACTGAAGAGCGTTTCAAGCGCATCCCCAAAACGTTTTGCAGCCTCCCTGAGGCCGTACGTGCTTTGCTGAAGGGGCTTTTCCCATCCGTAGGGAGATGCTTGGCAAA
>NW_009648567.1:188902-192288 GCF_000708025.1 Charadrius vociferus
TAAAATATTTCAGTTTTTAAAGTGTTGGGGAGGGAAGGGGCAAGGAAGGTTTACGAGGATGGTGGTGGCTTTCGTTAGATGAGCGGATGGGGTTGGACAGACCTTGCAGGCTTGGAGCCTGAATCCAAAGGGATTTGCTGGCTTGGGGCTGAGCACGGCTCCTCGGGGCTGGATGTGATGATGTAAAATTTGAAAAAACTTGGGAAAAAAAAAAAGTAATACCTGCAGCGTGGAGGTGCCGCTGAGGGAGGTGGATAAAATGCGCTATGAGGTGATAGAAGGGGGCAAACAAACCCTGTGCTCCAATCTCTGCTGCGAACGCGTCGGTGTCCAGGCTGAGCATCCCCAGCAGCATCCCGCATCCGTGCAGGGATGGTCCTCGGGTGCTGGGGGCCACCGGGGAAACTCGGCTGCGGGTTTTGAATTGCATTTCTGGCCGGAAAAAGAAAATGCTCTATTGCTTTCTTTTACTTTTTCCTTTTATGTTTGTTCTTACTCACTTTTGATGTCTCGCGACACAGAGCAAAAGCAGCGCCCAAAGGGCAGCCAAGAAGAGGAGCCAAAACCAACGTCTTTCCCATCTCCGATCCCATGCTCCTTCCCCAAAACCAAATTCCTATTTTGCGCAATCTCTGTACTTTTATGTCTTTTTTTTTTTTTTTTTAATATTATTAAAGTTTACGTGCGGGAATCAAACCGTAAAAAGTCCCACAGCAAGGCAGAAGCGTGGGAGCGCTGCCTTTCGCGTGGGAAAATGCAGCACGCGAGCCAAAAAAATAATGACTTTTCCAGAAAGGGGATGGCAAAGGCTCCTCACACTGCCCGGCGTGCTGCATCCCGGGGATGCTCTGAGCATCCCGGCGGGCGGCGAGTGGGGGCTCCTACCATGGCCCGTGGGTTTTTACGCTGAGGAGGAAGGTGCGAATGAGCTCACCGCCGTCCTCGGCTCTCGGATGCGTCGCGTCATTTCCCAGCTTTAATCGGCGGAAGCAAAACTTGAAGGGAAATTAAAAAAATGCGGCCGGTAAATAAGACTCTTCTCTTAACAATAACTGGTGCCCGCGCAGATGACATTAGCAGGATTCCTGCGGAAGTCGCTGGAGGGGACATTGTTTGGTGTTTTCACTGCAGGAGATGAGGAGATGGATGAAGGAAACCCAAAAAATCCATTTCCCCGTGGCACCGGCTGCCGCGGGGTTTCCACCGCTCCCTGAGTTGCCGAGAGGTAGGTGGGACGTGCCGCCCTTCCCGCCGTCCTTTGAGGAATGGAGGGGGCTTTTCTACCGAACAGGCTGTTCTCGCTGCCCGATGGGGGTTTTTGCTCTTAAATAATGCTTTCCTGCCCTTCCCTGCCCTTTTGTAAACAGCGGCTGCTTGGGCTGTGCCCGAGAGCCAGGAAATAATAATGGGGTACTTTGAAATAAAGAAAAAAAAAAAAGCACTTTTAAACAGTAACTCTTCAAAAAAATAGAATAAAATGTCATAAAATCAAATCAAAACATGTTCCCGGTGTTCCCGGTTGGGTGCCCGCAGTGCAGCGGGTCGGCAGCTCACTCTGCCTCCGGGCACCGTCCCCACTCGCGGCTCCCGGGGGCTTTCAGGGGCTCTCGGTGTGGGTGACACATGAGGGATTTATAACCCCGTGCTGTCCCACCGCCCCCTTTAGGCTGACACCGGTGGCCGTTGGAGTCACCCGCCACGGGATGCTGCGGGAGGTGACGCCGGGTGGCCCGTCCCAGAATCGCAGCTCTGAGACACGTGTTTTCCCAACATTGTCTTTTATTTTTCCCTTAATTAGACTCAAATCAGCTGTGTGACCCCCCCTGGGTGCGTTCGAGGGCTCTGAGCAAAGCGGGGTGCTTCCCTTCCCCTCCCCACCAAAATGCCCCGCCGGCCGCAGCACCCGCCGAAATGGGGGGGATTAATTACCCCCACAGACACCGCAGACTCCCGGCGTTATCCGGGGGGAGGGGGGGTGTCACCGAGCCGCCGGGAAAATTGGGAGCATCCTCGGAGCGAGGAGAGGAGCTGCTCATCGTGTGTCGTGCAGTTGCTCTTCGGCGCATTTTACTGCCCCGTGAGCAAAATAAGGCGAGAAGGGGCTGTAACGTGGCTTTGCTTAATTCTGTAACTTTTAAATACCTTTTCCCCCCTCTTTAACAGCAATTTCTGACGGCTGCTGTACAGGGCACCACAAGGCGCAATCTCACAGAAATCCGAAACCTCATTTGCTTACCCAGGAATTTGGAATTTTATTATTTTTATGCCATTTCCCACAGCTATCGAGCATCTTCTCCCTTCCCCCAGCACTTATGGCCTTCCTCCTCCTCCTCCTCCTCCTTCTCCTCCTCTAAACCACGCGGACAAGCCCAGGAGGAGGACAAAAACAAAGGTTATTTTCGCCATGCTGCTGCCCTGGAAGGGGAAAAATGGGATCGTGGAGATGCCGGAGATGCTCCTGCCACCCAACCAGGACGCAGGGACCATGGCGTGGTGGCACTAGATGGCGGTGACACCGCGCCGGCTGGTCCCACCACACCGCGCTCCCAGCACTCCGCACCTGCCCAGGGGTTTTGCTTTTATTCTTTTCTTTTTTTTTTTTTTCCGAAGCACTTATGTTTTTATTAGCTCTAAACCACCGACATAAGCTTTCCGGGCAGTTTGTGTGTGATACCGTCTACGAGCAGCCGTGAAATTCACTTTCGAGATTACAAAGGGCTAAAAAAAATTCTGCTAAAACCCCTCCCCAAGAGGCTAAAAAAATATCCGAAGGGAATTTTCCCGGGGCCAGTGCTCAAATCCTATCAGAAAAGATTACACTTAAAACAAATCCCCCTGGCTTTTGCAAAGCTCCTGCAAGTTTGCAAACTATTGCTGGGGCAAATTTGCAAGTTATCGGTGGAGGTTTGCATGCTGCGGGCAATGAGGGGCTGTGCCCACCCAGCTCCCGTCCCGCAGACTCTCACAATTTTCCCTTTTCTCTTGGTTTTTAACTCATTTGCAGACGGGGGTTTGGGCAGAGAGGCATTTCTATGATTCAGCGCCTTGTTGGTGTGAATCCGTCTGCAAGAGAAAGCGGGAATTGATGTTATTAAACCTCATTTTGCATTTGAGGAGGTGCAGAGCCAAAAACGAAATAAAAATTGGGGTTTTTTTAGCTCCTCTGGGTGGCACCGTGTGGGTGACGCTGGGGACTGGTGCCAGTGGTGGCAACATGTGGTCCCTCGGACTTGGAAAATGAACTATTTCGTGTCTTAGCAGCCTTGTACCCAATTTTGATGCTTTTTGAAGCAGCCAAGTGGCTTCTGAGCTGCTCCAGTCGTGCAAAGGGCTGGGGAGCCGCGGCGCTGCCCCGAAGAGGGTTTGGGGGGGGGCACCCACTGCCT
>NW_009648567.1:192347-195824 GCF_000708025.1 Charadrius vociferus
CAGTTCCCCCCCCCGCCCCCCCCGTGAAACTCCAGAGGAACTTTTGAATTCCAACACTGAGGGGTGTTGGATTTAGACCAGAGCAGTGTTACCACGCTGTAAATAAATGAATTTATTTCACACCAGGGGTGGAGGAAGCGGTTTTACCTCCCCGGTGGGTCTCACGGGCTGCAGGGGGAGGGGAGAAGAGAGTCCGCAGAGCAGGATGGTCAACTGGAGCAGGAAGAGGAGGGAGACACAGGACAGCCCCAGCGCCAGCGGCCAGGAAGGGCATCCTTCTGCAGAGGGGGGAGAGGAGAGTTAATAGAGGGGGGAGAATGTGGGTTTGGCCACTGGGGAGAGCCGGGTGTCCCCCGAAAAGGGGGGATCAGGGCCGAGCATCCCCTGAAATGGAGGGTCAGGGCCGAGCATCCCCTGAAATGGGGGGTCAGGGCTGAGCATCCCGCAAAATTAGGGTGTCAGGACCCAGCATCCCCCAAAATTAAGGGGTCAGGACCCAGCATCCCCCAAAGTGGGGGTTCAGGGCTGTGCCAGGGCCGGGGGGAGATGCGCAGGTTTAAAGCCTTTCAGTGCGGGCGGAATCCCAGCGAGGAGCTGGAAGGGTCGAGGGATGTGTCTCGATGAGGAAGAACTGGGATGTAGGGATGCCCTAAATGAGGGACGGCTGGAAGAATCGGGGTGCAGGGGGTGGATGGAGGTCGGGATCCGCAGTGGCTGGGGGAGATGGAATAATTACCCTTCCCGGGTCCTTTACTGATGGTGATGCTGTGGGTCCTGTTCCTGCCCGTACCCCTCTCCACGGCTGTGCACGTTGCAGCCCCGTCCCACCGCTCGGCCAAGACCCAGGTGATGCTCCAGCCACTGAGGACACCGTGCTCGTTCACCGCCACCATCACCAGTGTCACCTCCCCACCGGGCTGCCAGCGCACCGTGTCCCAGCCCGAAGGGAGGTCGCGGAGGTGGCAGAGCAGGGGGATGCTGGCCGGGGGCTGCCCAGGTTCTTCTGCATCGATGGGCACCAGGATGGAGAGCTCGGGCTCGGTGGCATCTAAAGAGGGAAAGCGGGTGCTGGGAGGTGGCACAAACCTCCCCGGGGATGTCCCCAGCCACCGGGAGACCTGCCGGGCACTCACTGGTGACAATGAGCCTGGTCCCGTTCCCAAACGAGGGGTAGAAAGCGGAGGAGCTGCAGTAATAAACCCCGGAGTCCTCCCTCTGCACGGGGCTGATGGTGAGGGAAAAATCACTCCTCCCCGAGTATTTTCCCATTGCAGAGGAGTTACTCCAGCTCCGGTAAATCCAGGACAAACTGCCATCCAGCGTCTCCTTGTACCAGTTGGTGCGGGTGCTGAGCTCCAAGATGTGACAGCTCAGCACCGCCGTCTCTCCGGGGCGCACCCAGAGCTCCCCCGGGCTCTCCTGGACCCGTCTCCTGTCTACCGAGGCATCTCCTATACGGGGGGAAGCAGCTTTGAGTGGGATTTTCTGCATTTCAGGCTTTCCAATATATTGTGTTAAAAATGGTTTGGGGCCAAAAAACCCCAACACATCAGCAAACCTCACCCGGGTCGGGGTATTTCTGGGGCGGGCACGTACCTGGCAGGAGGAGCAGGAGGGTCCCCAGGAGCCCGTAGGACATGGTGGCCAAAAACTTTTTACTGGGGAGGTTTTTTCTGCGTCCGGGGAGATTTTCTCTCTCTCCCAGACTGGTGAGGGCTCTGATGGATGAGCCCCCCGGGGGGACCGGTGGCTGTACACCCCGGGGATGCTCAGAGGAGGCACCCCAGGAACTGGCCCTGCCCCAGATGGGATGGGGGGAGGGAGGGCATGTGTGCGTGTGTCGCGTCCCCCCCCCACCGTGGGACTTTCCGTCCTCGGGTGACGGAAATCGGGTGGAAACAGCGGCTTTGCCACCCGTCCCCCGCCAACCGGACCCTTTCGGGCTGTGTTTAGCGCAGGGTGATGCTGGGGGTGGGGGCGTTGAGGGTCGCAGGGACCAGCGCATCCTCCAGCCGAGGGGTTTATTTGGGGTCTGGGGATCTGGGAGAGGGGGAATTTGGGAAGAGAATTTGGGGAGGGAACCATGCGCCCTGGTGTCTCTTGCAAAATTCAATTTTAACTCAAGCTCCGCCTTGCAAAGGGGGTTTTCCTCCCCCTGCCCGTCTCTGCAAGGAGCCCCAAGCTTTGTTGTCCCCTGTTTTTTCTGCTCTCCTAAGCAAACCTTTTCCTCGATTTTGGTCTTTGGGCTGGATTTCCCCAAGTTTCCGCACGGGAGCCACTGGGAATCACCCCCAGAGCACAGCATCCACCTGCAGTAGGAGTATATAATAATTAGGTCAATATATATTCGATATTTTTCTGCCTTTCTGCAGCAGCTGGAGGCTTTGCTCGAGCTGGAGATGGCTGCGGTCGGCCTCGCTGCGGTATTTTGTTGTTTCTATCAGGTTTATTGACACCAACCTCCTGCCCCCCCGCTCCCCCCCGCCCCAGCACTGGGGGTGTGTGATGTTTTTCAGCGCCGCTTTGGCCGAGGGCTCGGTGTGCCGAACCGCAGCAGGAAAAGGCAGCAGCAGGGCTGCGGGTGGGAATGGCTTCACAGTTTTTAGTCCCTTTGAAAAGTGTTTTTGGGGTGCTGGGGGGAGGTGGCGGTGGGGGACGACACACACTCTTCACCCAACGCTCCCAGGAATTGCCCCAAAACCAGCAGCGGTGGTGGGATCTCTGTGATTTCCACATGTTTGGGACTGAGCAGGGGTCAGCAGGGTGGACCCAGCCCCCGTCCACTCCTGGCCGGGGCTGTCTGCAGCCCCTTAGCATCACCAAAATGCCTAAACCCCCCAATTCCTCCCCTTTCCCCCAGTCCCAGGCAGCACTTGGCTCAGGACCTGCAGCATCTCGCCTCGGTTTTGCCTCCATGAATGATTTTCACTCCATCTTGGAGGTTTTGGAAAGGGGTTCAGCATCCCTTCCGCTCAGAGCATCGCCCAAGCGGGTTTATTCCCCAACATGTTCCAAAAAAAAACCAAACCAGTTTTGCTCAGAGACTTCAAAACCGGAGTGGCGAGGACTACCAGTGGCATCCCACCCCCAGCACCCTCCTGCCAAGGATGCTCCGGGATGTGGCATGTGGCCGAGCGGCCACCACGTCCCCGGTGACGAAGGCAGCGGTGAGAGGGGGGTGTCACTGCCCTGGGGCACCCGTGGTTTCGGTGGAACAGGCAGCTCTGCAGAAGGGCTCGGCCCGGGGAGGAGTTGGCCACCCCATCTCAGTGCTGGCCACCCATGACACCCAGGGGCTCGCTGGCCCCCGTGGCGCTGCTGTGGCTCTGCCCGGGGGGGGGGCGGGAGGCGGGGGCGGGGGGGGTGGGGGGGACCAGCCAGTGTCTGCTGACGGGCATGAAGAACTGGAGCCACAGAGGGTGGGGGACACAGTTGGTGAAGGCGGAGAGGAGCAGGAGGAGCAGCAGAGCCTCTGAG
>NW_009648567.1:196966-197181 GCF_000708025.1 Charadrius vociferus
TCCTCCTCCACCCCCTCCGTCCCTCTCCATCCCCTCTGTCTCCTCCATCTCTCTCCATCCCCTCCATCCCCTCTCTCCCCTCCATCCCCTCCACCCCGAGTCCGTCCCCACCTCAGACCCCACTGCAGCCCCTCTCCTCATCCCAGACAGCTGGAGGGCCCAGAGCTGGGTGCGGGTGCTGGCACCCCCTGGGCTCCCCCAGGCCCCCCCCAGCC
>NW_009648567.1:198169-199106 GCF_000708025.1 Charadrius vociferus
GCCCCCCCTTGTCCCCCACTGTCCCCCACTGTCCTGTCCATCTCCCTCCCACCCCTCCATCCCCAATCCCACTCCATCATCCCTCATCCCCCTCCATCCCCTCTGTCCCCCTCATCCCCCCCCATCCCCACACGGGGGACACATCTCCCCGCTCTGTCCCCCCACAGGCCACCAGGCAGGGACCCCGATGCCACCTGAGTCACAGGAGGATATGGTGAGGCCGTGGGGTCCCCGGGGGCCCCCCGGATGGGCTGGGGGGGGGCTGGCAGGGAGGCAGCGTCCCTCTTCTCGGGGACCGCAGGGGACAGTGTCAGATGGGGGATTTTGGGGGTGCAGGAGTGGCTCTGATGCCATCACCACCCGCAGGGACAGCTGACGTACGCCCAGCTGATATTCAGCGCCCAGGCGGTGACCCGGACACGGTGACAACCCCAACCATGGAGCTTGTCCCTCCATGTCCTCAGCCCCGGGGCACCACCCTGTGACACTCCCCCGGGGTGCTGGGGCTGCTCCACCCGCTTTGCGAATGGGATCAAATTTTTGGGATGAAATAAAGAACTTCTTCCTTTGGTCTAGCGAAGTTCAGGGCGCTGTGCTTGACCTTGGTGAACCTCATGAGATTCATGCGGGCCCAATTCTTCATCAGTGATGTGGAGAGTGGGATCCACAGTACCCTCAGAGAGGTTCCAGGTGACACTGAGCTGAGTGGGGTGGTGACACGCTGGAGGGACGGGGTGGCATCCAGAGGGACCAGGACAGGCTGGAGAGGTGGACCTCATGAGGTCCAACAAGGCCAAGCGCAGGGTCCTGCACCCGCGTGGGGGCAGCCCCCGCTCCCAGCACAGACTGGGGATGGAGGGATGGAGAGCAGTGCTGCCGAGAGGGACGTGGGGGTGTCGAGGGGGGGGATTGTGCCCCTCTGCTGCGCTCTGCTCTG